>NW_027305500.1:673333-1010000 GCF_039555335.1 Amphiura filiformis
GAACGTGTTTTTGATCTTGTGTACATGGTGGGTAAAAATGCTTTAAACGAAGGATTTTCAAATTTATTCTAATAATTTGTATATAACACACACAAAAATGTTAAGCTACATCCAATGCACCAACATTTCACTCGCTGCGATATTTGATTACTGAGAAAACTCTGTTTTAGAGAACAACTTTATACGCCTTTTATACGCTTTTTATACGCCTCTTTGTGTAACCTTAAATGTTTTTAAAACATAGAAAGCTTGTGAGATTGTCAAGCCATGATCAACCCCTCACAATTTGGAAGCACCATTGAGGGGGCTTGGTAGGTGGTGCTGCTTTCAGTGCTTTCATAATTTCATTAGCCAGGTTTAAATTATAAGATTTAATATATGTGAAAGTTTTGAGGTGTTATTGTTTCATTTCTTTCTTATGATCATTGAGTGCTAATGCAATAAATATACAAGTATGCAAGTCACAAGAACATGCTGATCAGCTGAATGCACAGTATATTGTACACTATATTATAGTAAAAGTATGGGCAGTTATATAGGTTACAGGGGTCTACAAAATCATTATTTCAAGTAAGTTGTGCAAATATTGCAAACAAAAATGGCATCTACTATAAATAAGTATAAAACAAACAAACAAAAACAATATTATTAGAATTTTTAATAAAAAAATCCTTTTTTTTTCATAATTTACTTAATTTACTTATTTTACCATATTTTACCACAGTAAATTAAGATGGCGGTAAATTACCGGTAATTTACCATGTAAATTAACCGGTAATTTACCGACTCACAACACTGAATGTACGTGCCCCGACCATGGCGACGATATACATGACAAGTATAAACCATTGTACAGCGTTCAGTCATGATTTTTGCAAGCGTTGGTGACTTTACGATATCTGTTTGTCTTGGCATCTAAATTAATTCACAGTCACAGGCCTTGGCCTACTCTATATTGTATTTATTAAAGTAGGCCCACAGAGGCAAATTTAAGGAGATATATCATACTTCCAAGTTTTCTAAGTTGCGTCAACACCGTCATGATATAGGCCTAAGCTTAAGCTTACATCCAAGTTCGCTTGGACAGTAGGCCTACTGCAAGTCTGCGACTCGATGTTTCACTAGTTCACCACGTAAACTTTTATGGCTCAAAATTCGGACCACTCGCCATGGACAGATAGTATCAGTTTGTGAATGAGGACATCGTACATGTATAAGTTCCTTGTACTAATGTTTCACACTTGTGAGAAAAAGAAAGTAATAAATTATGAGAAGAGGTCACAAATAGGATCAAATAAAATAATCCAACAAAGAATCACCCTGCCTAAGTGCCGGACATATGCCTGCATGTTTTATACTTTATTATTTAATATCCACCACGAAAGGAGTGCCAATTTCTATTAGCCTAAGCTGTCTTTCTATCAACAAGCGCGGCATCTCCCATCTTGACCAATTCGGCTGTACTAAGCAATGGAAGTTACTTTCTAAGTAAACACTGTCACAGCCGATCATGACAGACGATCGCATCAAAACAAAAATGTTGTGAAAATTACACTTCAGCACAATTTTAAACTGTCCATAATAGGCAAATCTTACTCAAAAGATACAGTTGACTCATCGAAATAACTTTCATCCAAATTTCAACATTAACAGAATAAATAACCTCCGGTGCAAAAAAGTGCACCGCTGTCTGACCGAAAAACGATAGCAACATACAACTCTAGCATCGAATGCGTAACTATCGTGTGCAAATTCGAGCTGGTCATGTGTCTTATGGTGGGACCCCAAAATACCTGGTGATGTTACATTTTTCTCGCCTCTTTCTAATTTAACTTGTTCTCACAGGGCTATTCTTGGTCCAATTGCATCAAGTTTGGGCTCATTATACAGCCTGATTATTCTAATTTTCAAATGTATAAATGGGCAATTCCAAGCAAAAGTGGACATGACTCAAAAAACTAAAATTGCCTTTTTGTATTTCTTTTAACTTTCATAATATTCCAAGCAGATGTCATGTTCAAGTTCTAAACTTTTTTCTGCATTTTTCTAACATTTTGTTTAAAAAAAAACTTTCTTCGGAGAGTGTATTTTTAGTTGAAAAATCCTGTTCAACTTAGATATTTTCTAAGTGGGTCTATTTTATTAAACAGGGGCACATTTCTTTTTAATTTGATACATTTTATATCTATGAAATATGGTCTTCAAGAAATACCCATCACATTTTAAATAACCCCCGCTAGTTTTTTTCCTTTCATTGTGTTTTCATAACACTAAATATGGTGTAGCACAAGTTACCGAGAGATGCATTTTTTTTTTTTTTTTCAAAATGTTGACAATTTAATTGATGCCACTTATTATTTTCCTTCTACTAGTAGTACCTTGAATAAAAATAAGAAATTGAAATACAAAACACTATCCACCACATAATAATGACCCCTTAAAACTGTAGCACGAGTTACCAGTAGCACGAGTTACCGATGTAGCACGAGTTACCATAGCCCACTTCCCCCCTGTACCAGCAAAGGTAATTATGCAAAATACCACTTGGCAGTAATAGAGGTATCTCCCAACTGCATGAATATGCATAAATGTAACCATGGTAACAACTTTCTAGCAGTAGTGTAGCCAGTTGGGGGGGAGCAGGTGGGGCAGACTTCCCCGCAAACTAGAATTACGGGTTCGTAATTAAGGTGGCACTCACTCAAAAGTGTGTAAATAACAATGTTTTGTAAATACAAATGATATGCAATATGCAAATAGGCTCATTAATATGCATATGCAAATAACATTCATGACAAACATCAGGTCACAATATACAATCACCAAACCAAGTTTAAAGTTGATTGGTTATTTTATGCACTTAAGCTGCAGAGTGGATCAATGAAAATGTAGGCAAAATATGCAAATAAGCTCATTAATATTCATAAATATGCAAATAACACAAAACTATACAGCACATCAAGCCACCATATCCTATCACCATACCTAACTATCTATCTGGCATAGTATACCAAGTATGTAGTTGATCGATTATTGTGTTGAAGCTGCACAGTGGATTAATCAATTCGCTTCCTCCCGAGCAGCCGAACAAAGAAGCAAACAAAGAAACAACCAGGCAAACACACATGTGTGGGGGCCCAAAATTAAAGATAAAAATGCCCTTCTTACAGAAAAATGAAAGTAAAAATATGGAAGGCAAAGATAGAGAACAGGTTCAACTAGTGGCAAATGGTGGTCATAGACCACAAACCTAGCTAGGCGTGTTGGTGTTGTGGAGGTATCTGACCCCTACAAAATGTTCCAAAAATGTTCCCCTGGTCATGAGGTCTGTTGTCACTGTGTTTGAGTCCCGTACTCCTTACAGATGTCCAGAAAATGCAATTTTATGATTTGATCCCAGATGACCTTTGACCTGACCCCTGCAAAATTTTCCAAATATGTTCCCCTGTCATCAACTTTGTTGTCACAGAGTTTGAGCCCTGTACTCTTTATAGATGTCCAGAAAATATGTTTCTGAGATTTGACCTCTGCATGACCTTTGCCATGACCCCTGCAAAATGTTCCTCTGGTCATGAGATTTATTGTCACTGAGTTTGAGCCACATACCCCTTACAGATATTCAGAAAATGAAATTATAAGATTTGACCCCAGATAACCTTTGACCTGACCCTGCAAAGTGTTCCAAAAATGTTGCCCTGGTTATCAAGTTTGTTGTCACCAAGTTTGAGCCCCTTACAGGTGTCTGGAAAATACACTTAAAATTTGACCTCTGTATGACCTTTGACCTGACCCCTGCAAAATGTTCCCCTGGTCATGAGATATGTTTTCACCGAGTTTGAGCGCCATACCCATTACATATGTCCAGATAATGCAATTGGGCCAGAGCCAAAATGGTCATCACTCAACCTAAAATTTAGAAATTGTCACAGGAGTGAATTTCTCCTCTGGTTTAATAGACTACTAACCAAAGCTTATGAATCGGCAAAAAAAAAGTCAAATTTGCCTGTAAATTTCGGACTGCAAACAGTAAAATAAACATGTAGCGCCCTCTTGGTGTGGCGGGACGGAATTGCTAAATTAGATGTTACTACATATTTTAAAAAGATAGGATTTTTTTGTTTGTGGTATTATAAAGGTCTTCTGTATAGACAATTTCAGCACTAAAAAAACTTTCAGTGGACTTCGCAAAAATAAAGAAATAAATTAAAATATGTGTAAAATTCCGTCCCGCCACATTTGAGGCGATTTTTTACGTTCGGAAGGGACGAAAAAAAATTTCAATCAAAACTTTCCAAAATATCAACTATTATGGTAATAAAGATTCCTAAGTACACAAAAATTGAATTCATCAACTTTGCTAGACTCGAGCCATTTTAACTTCTTCTTTTTCAGACCTTTTGTGGTAGGATGCCAGCAATAATGCTATTTTCAGGGTCTGTGGTGTCAAACATGGCCCTGCCACAGTGCTGTACGGTGCAAAAACTGATTGAGGAGCCAATGGCTCCTAACTTTATAAATTTAGGCGCCCAAATTTTGCTCCCAGGTAAAAAATCTGAGGTGCCAACGTAAACTGAACAGCCACGTGTGTTGAATGTTCATAGCTGCTGTGCTCTGATCTACATATTCCCATTGAACGCTACATACTTCATACGCAGCATGTACAGTGTAGGCCTATATGTTTTCCAGGAAGTCCCCATTGAGACATGATGATAAATGCATATTCATATCAAAGCACGTATTCATCCTCCTGAATGCTACATTACATACATGTTTTGTTTTTGGCGATTAAAAGCTTCAGCAGTTGGTCGCCATTGGCGCCAGGGATTGAATATTTAGTCGCCATCCGCAAAAATCTAGTCGCCAATGCGCCTAAAATGGTCGCACCGCACAGCACTGCCCTGCCACATTTTGAGATGATTTTTTTAAGTTCAGGAAGGGATGAAAATTTTCTTTCTCAGTTTATATTTTGCAATAATTTTTCATTGGAAGTGAAAGAAAAGACAATTTTGTCAGTTTTAAAGTGAATCAATTGTTTTTTTTCTTGATTTTGACATGGTGGACAAAATTCCCCCGCCACATTCCGTCCCGCCACATTGACATGATTCTTAAAAATGAATGAGCGTACTATAAAGAGGGGGGTGAATTTTATAATTCCTTCCCTAACAAAACAAGGATAGTTGAAGTTAATACCAATGTTAGAAACAAATGTGTTATCCCAGTACTTTTGATAAAAATTCAACAAATGTACTGTGTTCACAAATACATGAAGTTTATCAATACAGTGAATAATTAGTAACAAAGGTACATGTACATGTAGGCATATACATGCACAATACATGTATCAATAAACTATTTAACAATAAACCAGAGATCAATATATCATCAGATTAAATCCTTTGACTAATAATCTCCTGTGAGAAGATTTATATTTCAAAGATAAAACAATATTGAAATTTATTTCATATGCATGCATGCAAAATTAAAGCCCATTGTATTGCATGACCCACATTCCACTGCATTAATTAAAAGCTTGTTAAATCCTTAATTACTAAGTTAATTAAGATTAACAAGGCAATTATTGTTATAGAAAGTTAAAAAATAAGATTAACATTATGCAAATGCATTTTAACTTCTACTAGGCAACAAAGTGCATATATTTTATTAATGAACATCAACTTCCCATTGGAATTACACAGAGCTCCTCCGCTTCCGGCTCCTCCACTTCCGCACCACCCCTGACTAATTAACCTAATTAAGCTGTTGTAATTAATTAATACATTTGTTTAATTGTATTTGTTATTAATTCATTAGATTAATAATTTATCTTCAAAATAAGACCAAAACCATTTGTTCATGATGAATTCTGGCAAAAATATAGGAATAAGTAGACAAAATGATTTAGCAAAATGTGACAGCACCACCTTTTTTAGGGTCCCAGTATAAAAAACATGACCATAAACGAAAGTCCTTTCGCTAGAACGCTAACCCCTCCACCCTCCCCTCTAACGCAAGTGTCAAATATTGAAAACTCCAACCTGAACCTGTATTCATAGGATACAGTGCCGTTGCTATGGTTGATGGGTTTGCGACAATGCTAGGATACTAGTGATCACATTTATGGAAGAAACAAATATTCTTATTTTATTTTAAGATATTTTCTTCGTACCTTTTTAGCACGAAAAAAAATAATTAGGATTTGCTGTATTTTCAAATAAAAAATAATCAGCTGCTTACAAAATTAACTTGCAGGTTGCGAGTACTGTACACTACAATGTATATTGATTTAAAATCATTTTGAAGCAACCACTGTAAAATTTCAATATCGTAGGCCTACTTCAGAAAATACTGAAATTTTATATTAAAAAAAAAAAAAAAAAGATCAACTTTGACCGATGTTTTAACAACTTTTGTTACAAACGTAATCTGACTTTTTCGACCCCCCCTCCCTAAGGCTGCGATCACATAGACATACAATATACGGTATTGCTCGTTCGATTAGGCTGATATATCACATAGGAGTATACTATGTGATCGAATGAGCGATTTTAGATAGCTTAATACCGTATACTTCTATGTGATCTCAGCCTAACGGAAGGACTTTCGTTAAATAAGACTTCAACTTTTGGGCTGTTCCCCTATCTAGACAAGTAGTGAAGATTACAATATATACGGCCATGTGTTATGAGTTGGGGGTCTCATAGGCTGGAGCCCGGACATTTGTGCAGAATTTTTTGCATAAATGTTGAATTGTTTAATTACTGTAGATACCTACATAGGTAAATTATATACCAAATTAAAGCTCTTAGAGAGTGCTTCAAATTGGTACCTTAACTTTTAATATATAGCATGTATACTTCAAAAGTTATAGCAGCTGAACGGAAAAAATTTCAGGGTGGAGTCGGCCCATGATATGCTGGCCCATGATATGCACTTTTGTGTTAATGTTTGCTCCAGCTTATTTACATGTTGTTTCTGATTTGCTTTTTTGCCCCAAATTAGTCAAATTGCCTAAATATGACAAGCCTGAATACTATTAAGTATCCTGAATGTGCAATCTTCAGAGTTTTAGGGTTTTAATTATATTTAATTAGCCAGGATGGAGTCGGCTTACGATGTGCCTGCGCGGAAAATGCCCGCTCAGGATATGCTCTTTTCCGGTGAAGTTTGCGAGAATTTATCAGGATTGCATTTCTGATTTGATATACATGTACACTGTCATATTTTAAAAATATTTAACTTACAAACATATATAACCTTAATAATTTTACATGGTCTTTTTAAAAATCCTTTTTTTGGGGGGGGGGGATCCAGGTATTTTACATGTTTAGTGGCGCATCATGGTACGTTTTCTGAGGGTGCATCGACAAACAAATTCCTGGTGGACCCTGTGTTACTGTGATTACTGGGTGTGATTATTGTGCAAAAAAATGTCAATTGTACACTATATTTAAGCCCAAAATTAAGGTGAAAATTTGTGTTTACCAGGCCAATTTTCAATTTCACACTATTGGGGGGTGTTCTTTGAGAAGGGGTTGGGTTTTTATTTTTTGGGGGAGGGGGGTGAAATTTTCTTTTGTGGGGGTTGAGTTAGCTAACCAACTCATTTTGGGTGGGGATGGCTCAACTCCCAAACCCCCCCCCCCCTTTGGTCTTCACAATTTCAAAGGACTACATGTATTTAAAGTCAACTTCAATGTTCATCAGTTGAGCATGTGTATTAGCATTGACTTAATCTCAGTTTTTGTGATTGTTTGTACCAGTACCTGTATCTTTCTAACATAAAGTAATTTTGTACAAGAAACTTTCCCAGGAGGCAGTCATTCCAAAAGAAACTGTTTTGTATGTTGGGATTGACTTGCAAACATAGATCTGAAATTCTGCAAAGCAGCGAAACTTATTATTTTAAATCCTGTTGATGACTGTGATATCATGTGCAACTTACTACATGTAACTTCTAACTTCATATTTTGGACAACAAATTTCAAAATACTGTGAATAACTAGTTGTACATAATTATGACTTGATACATGATATGACATTCTTGTATTTTAGAAAAGTTAATTTTTCTAGACAGAGCATGATTTGTTAATTTCACCAAATTTAGCGCTGCTTTTGAATGGAGCGTTTTAACCCTTCATGCAATTTGAGCACCGTAGCAGGTAGCAAAGTAAAACTATATATTTTCTGAAAGCTTTTGATGTGGAGAATGCAAATATGGAGTCTATTTTGATGTAGGGTAAGGCATTTTTAAAATAGGACCACTTGATCTTTGGTAATTTAAAAAAAAAATTTCACTCTATAACTTCATATATATTTCTTAGCACTGCCCCTACATCAGAAATAACTACATTTTTGGATTCCTCATGAAATTTCCTTTCAGAATATGTATACTTTGCCTATAGTAGCATGTACAGGCACTGAAATAATTAATTCTAAACAAAAAATGGCGCGATTTCCAAAAAATATGAAAAGAAAAACAAAAATCCCCCAACTCAAAACGCATGGCCATACACTTATGTGTTTGATCCGCATACCTACCATTTTGATGTCAAAAGACAGTTATGTGGTATATATGTAGGGGGGTCACACTATTTTGTAATCAATGCTTTATCTCCTTGGTTTAAAGCTTTTCTGAAAGTGCTTACAAAACTAAACTCATAGCAATTTAAATGGTGAAAATCGGTCAAAGCGTTTTTAAGTTATTACAGTTTTAAGGTTCCAAAAATGCCGATTTTCAGCCCAAATCAGTGAAAAACACCCAAATTTAACGAAGTGGCAACTTTGATATAGAATAAAAACTTAAATATGAGTTTCAAAGATCCAAATTTAGTATAATTATACTGTACCGTATCCATTAATATTAAAGAATTAAAATAATAACAGGCATGATATATTATGCAGTTTCTGAAATAAAAGACCTGGAAAATGGGCAAAATGGCAAAAATCAAGGACCGTCGACAAGTAGCATGCCATAGAGATATTCCCCATAGAAAACACACACGCTTTTACAGGCAAATTGATAAAAAACACAATATTCAATTTGTTATAACTTCGAACGGTTTATCATAGAAAAAGAAAGTTATATCCAAAGAAAGCAATTTTATTCAATATCTAGAAATACCACCTAAGAAATTGATTGCATACTTTCCTCATTGTAGGGTAACTTGATTTTCCATATGACCAAAATGAAAATTTCAATTTTGGTAGGATTTTCCCCATAGAAAACACACACGCTTTTTATAGCTTAAATCGACCAAAAAAGGTACCATTTTCAATTTGTTATAACTTTTGAGCCATTTATTGTAGAAATAAGAAAGTTATATCCCAGGAAAGCAATTGTATTCAATATTAAGAAAAAGCATGCAAGAAATTCATTGCATATGTTCCTCACTGTAGGGTAACTTGATTTCCCAACAACTAAACTAGAATTTTTTTGCGAATATGACATTTCACCAAACAAAACACAACAGAAGCAAAAATGTGTCAAATGCCATTGCAGAAAAAATACATTTCAAAACTTTCCATGACTGTAAAAAACAAGATATAACATGTTTGTACATTGGTGAGTTGAAATAGGAAAGAAGAGTCTTTTAGAATGAATAAAATCAGTAATTCAGATCAATTCAAAATCGGCACTTTTGGGCTCCGAGTCGGATATATGTGCTGTGACGACACAAATTAGGCTAAAGTGTTACCTCCCTAATATATGTGCGACAACGCAGCCTAAAATGGGCACTGATCTATCTTAAGATCAAACGCAGCAAAATGTTGCTGATGAGATTATAACTAAAATAGATAAAATTCATTTGATCACAGTTAGGCCTACCCGTAATCGAAACATGTCCTACAGTAGCGCCCAATGAGTTTCTTCAAATATCTAAAGAACCTCTTGTGTCTATTCGATATTCCTATTTTAGGAATCATATTGGCTGAGTGGAATTTTAATATAAAACCACATATTTGGCCTCCATGTGCATGTTTTGCAAAGAGCAAAGATGATAGTTAAGAGTGCACCAAAATATTGACAAACTGTTTTGTATTTCAATCAGGTACAATAAAAAGCTATCCTTGTCATGTTTCTCTAAAAAGTTTTAATTTATAACTAAACAGCAGATTGTACTCTTTCACTCTTTAAACATTTGCCTGCATTTTTGGTGATTTTGCTTGTCCTTGTCAGGTCCTTGTTGTCGAGGACCAAGGACTTTGGGGTCCGAGGCCAAGGCCAAGGACTACACGTCCGAGGCCAAGGACTACATGTCCGAGGACCAAGGACTTCAAAACCTGTCCTCGAGGCCGAGAACACTGGGATAGTCATTAATGTAACCGCACAAAAGATGATATCCCGGCCCTCCTCACATATCTGAGGGTAGGGGTCATAATCAGTGATCGATTTTCGAATATTTTATTGTGAAGCAAAAAATGCTACTCACTTTCAGATTTGAGTGGCAATTCCAAAATTGTGAGTAGCATTTTGCAGTTTCAGTTGCATTTCATCCTGATGATTCCACTCACTCCCCACTTGGTTAACAGGTTGCCTGGTGTCATCAGCCAGCTTTCATCAAGTTATGTTCAGTTACACAGTCTTGTATAGCATTTATGCATGTAGTCAAATGTGCTTCTACATAGCCACTGACAGGTTCTGTATCTTTTTGTCTTGCAGCATTTTTTCTACCGGAGAAGTTTCATGAGTTTGGGGTCAAGAACTGCACCGACTGCAACATTGGCATCTGTCATCTGCAGGAGCTCTGCTGCTTGTGGTATCCCGTAACCATTCACTGTGATCATTAGCTTGAACGATCTCTGGAATTCCTGGTGAGATTGTCTCTTTAACTTTTATATTTTCAGGTCTTTAGGCTTGGAGTTCCCAAATTTCAGCTTTGCATTCCAAGATATCCCTCCTTTTTTGAGCTACCTTTTTCCACCCATGGCCAAGACCATATTGCATGTATCAATGAATAAACTAAAGTTGAAATTAAACTTACATGTATATGATGGATAATCAGTAACTGGGCTTTCATCTATACCTAAACTGAAGTCCCCACAAGGTATTTACAAATGTATTAAAATCGAGGCTTGTCATTATTCAATGGCCATGCTAATTAGGGCAATCAATATCTAGGTATTCATGTTTTCAAGATAAAAATCAATATATTTTATTAAGAGGGACACATTCATAAAAAAGAGAAGAAAAACAATGTAGCTTGAATAGCCTCAAAGTATGCATGCAATACAATAAAAGAATTTTACAAAACTAACCTCCTTTTCAGTCTGTTCCACGGAGTCAATATCTATCAATGACAACAGATGCATCATCAGCACGCAGTGATTAGGCCATCTTGATTTGATAGTTTGTCTCAAAGCCCTTCCCAATTAAAAAATTAATTAAATATCTGTGGCAAGAATAGACCACCTTTTCATCTCTTATGGAGGTTGCACTGTGGCTAATACATGTATGAAGCATTTTTATTGAGATTTACGCTTTAGGCTATTTTAAGGTCTGACTATGTCAGACGTGAAATTTTTGTGTGGTGGATCGGAAAAAAATAAAACAGCAGAAAGAAATTTACTCAATCCAGCAGGAATAACACAAACAAAGGGCCAATTTACTAATGTGCGTAGGGGCTTTGAGATGAATTATTAGCACACTGAATATAGATCGATACATCAATTGATATTTGAATCTGTGGAAACAAACTTTATAACAAAAGAGTGAAATGAGATCCAAACATGTGCTAACTAATGTATAGTAAAGAAGATGTTTGTCTTGATGGGTGACAATTTGAGTCAACCATGAGAGACCAAAAGAAAGTCTCAAACCCAGATATTTAAATTTTGAACAAGCTCAATCATAGTATTGTCAAATGTTGATGGTACATTGTAATTGAATTGTTAGGAAAAATGTTTGTGTTTGTTAAAAGCATGATTTTTTTCCAAGCATTGAGAATGCATTTATTATCTGTCACCATTTAGCTAAATAAAGCATTAACTTTGGTTAAATTTGGAAACATCTGGTAAGTAATATAGCCTAAAATTGGGCTACTTTGCATTGCAAGAGTCAGTTCATGCAGTAATGTGACTATATTTTCCTTTCAATTCAACCAAATTTTGAAGATTTTAGTCTCTGAAGCTCCAAAATGGAATGACAATGGGTTTTTGTGACCATTGATTGTTTGGTCGGTAACTTCCCATGAACCGTATGTTTTTAAGTGAATTGCTTTTCCGCTCAATTGGGTGATTTACGTTCTAAATCCGGGTGAATTGTCCATATCTCTGATATTGGGCACTTATGTTGGAATCTTTAAAATTGGGCTCCTTGAGAGTCATTCCTTGCAGCCTGGCAAACCAATTCGCCACGCCTTGACACTGCAAAATTTTTGGCAACACTGCTTTCTTAGATCCATCCAAAGTTCACCTACTTGTCAGATGCTACTGCTTTAGTTTGTTTTAAGCTCTTATAAAACAGCAGTTCAATTTATGTTCTCATATTTTAACATGCTCAATTTTCAGGCCAGCGGAGGGAATGAAGTGTGATGTAATTGGAGATAAGCCATACCCTAAGAGGAGACAGGTCATTCCAGGTAGACAGCAAGAGCATCATTGTGTATTATAGGTCGGGAAAGAGGAGATCTTGGAGCAGGACAAGAAGAAAAAGGTGGCTGATGGATTCACATCACATTTGACACACGTAAGGTGGTTGTGTCGAATATACAAGAAAAAAGCTCCCATCTTTAAATTCTTTGGATTGGAAAATGGATTGTTGTTAGCTGAGATGTGCAGATGCTCACTAATTATAGCTCAACATGGCCAAAATATGGCAAAAACAGTGAATTAAGACTATCAAATGGAAGTTTGTCAGGAAACACTGGACAATTGCTTTGACCATCAATTGAGTACAAATGTTACTTGTGTAGCAAATTTCATAAATATGACCTCATGTACAAACCCCAATACTGTACGCTTGAATGTTTACTAAAACTCATTGCAAAGTTTTAAAAATGTCTGGCCAATGTAAGGCCTATCTATGGGCGGCCGTGAGGGCCAAAAGGGTCTCAAAACCACACAAGGGTCTCAAAAGTACAATAAGGTCTCAAAAACACACAAAGGTCTCAGAAATAAACACACAACAAGGTCTCAAAAGTATATAATAAGGTCTCAAAAACACAGAAAGCTGTCAGAAACAAACACACAGTAATGTCGTAACAGCCCAATACGGTCTCAAAACAGAAAGGTCTCAGAAACAAACACACAACAATGTCTCAATAGTATCTCAAAAACAGGGAAAGGTCTCAAAGACAGAGAAAGGTCTCAAATACAGAGAAAGGTCTCAAAAACAGAAAAAGGTCTCAAAAACAGAATGGTCTCAAAGGTCACAAAAATAGAGAAAGGTCTCAAAAACAGAGAAAGGTCTCAAAAACAGAGCAAGGTCTCAAAAAGAGAAAGGTCTCAAATACAGAGAAAGGTCTCAAAAACAGAGAAAGGTCCTTAACAAAGAGAAAGGTTTCAAAAACAGAAAAAGGTCGCAAAAACCTGTTATGGTCTCAAAAACCTGTTATGGTCTCAAAAACACGCCAAGGTCTCAAACCAGGTATTACAACCGACCGCATGCAGTACTGCACACATCCGCTTGCAGTTCCGCATGCGAAACTGCACATTCCGTCACGCACACCCGCATGCGGAACTACACATCCCAACTAGCATTTCCACATGCGGTGATGCACATCGGGATGTGCGGTTCAAGATGGGGAACTGCAACATTTTTGGTCCATTTCCGCTTTTTTTTGCATGCGGCAATGCCACAAACAAATTGCAGATCCCCATGCGGAAATACGCCAAAATAATTGCAGTTCCCCATGCGAAAATACACCAAACATATTGCAGTTCCCCATGCGGAAATACACCAAAAATATTGCAGTTCACCATGCGGAAATACACCAAAAATATTGCAATTCCTCATGCGGAAATGCACCAAAAATATTGCAGTTCCCCATGCGGAACTGCACATCCCAACCTGCATCACCGCATGCGGAAATGCAAGTTTGAATATGTAGTTCCTCACTTCCTCTCCTCATGCGGAAGTGCGTGACGAATGTGTAGTTTCGCATGAAACTGCAAGCTGATGTGTGCAGTACTGCATGCGGTACTGCACATATAACGGTCGGATGTAATACCTGGTTTGAGACCTTGACATATTTTTGAGACCATAAAGTGTTTTTGAGACCATAACATGTTTTTGAGACCATAACATGTTTTTGAGACCATAACATGTTTTTGAGACCTTTTTCTGAATTTCTCTGTGTTTGAGACCTTTCTGTTTTTGAGACCTTTCTCTGTTTTTGAGACCTTTCTGTGTTTTGAGACCTTTCTCTGTATTTGAGACCTTAATTATTATATACTATTGAGACATTCTTGTGTGTTTGCTTCTGAGACCTTTCTCTGTTGGTTTCTGAGAGCTTTTGTGTTTTTGAGACCTTATTATACTTTTGAGACCTTGTTGTGTGTTTATTTCTGAGACCTTTGTGTGTTTTTTGAGATGTTATTGTACTTTTGAGACCCTTGTGTGGTTTTGAGACCCTTTTGGCCCTCACGGCCACCCATAGATATCTACTACAGTCTATGATTAGTCCTTTGGCTTCGAGAAAGTGATATCAGTGTGTGCATACATGTGGTATTAAATCGTGCGTACAGTGACTCAAAGAAATATGTGTTTACAGGTGCAATCACTAAAGGTGGTACGCCTGTGCTCGCTGTTCGCATGATGTAAATTTTACTCCAACAAAGTTCTGACATCACTCTCTCTCAAGGAAGCCAAATAGACTATTAGAGTAATAAACATTTTCTATGTGTATTTGTATTTAATTAAGGCCCATTCAGTGATTCCAGCGAAAAAAAAAAAAAATTATAATTATTCATAATTTGCCTAAATGTGGAAGGATAAGTAATTCAATTTTGAAATGAAAAATTGGGCAAAAAAACAAGAAAACAGCAGTATTGACAAAGTTGAAGCTGGGAAGCCCCATTCAAATACATGTAGCTAATTTCTCTACTGAAGTAGAGAAATTACAGATTTGTGTAAAATGTCTTCTGTCTTTATGTACATGGCTATGTTAGCACATGACACTGACAAAGGTGCCAAAACCTGAATTATGATGATTTTTATGATCCTCCCGATGAAAGAATCACTGAATGAGCCTTTACAGGCACCTTTAGGAATTGGGTATTTTTTGAACAAGAATACATGATATGATAATATATTGTACAAAGTTCAAACATG
The DNA here is from genome assembly GCF_039555335.1 of Amphiura filiformis. NCBI lineage: Eukaryota > Metazoa > Echinodermata > Ophiuroidea > Amphilepidida > Amphiuridae > Amphiura > Amphiura filiformis. The sequence continues at coordinate 688,605 of NW_027305500.1, forward strand.
AAACAATCTCACAAATGGAGGATGCAGCAGTTAAAATTAACGGTTAGCGTGCTTTGTCCGTATGGACTTTCACTCTCATGTGGCAAGCCAGGGGATGGGTTGGGGTAGTGGGCAGTGTTGTAGTCAAGACCTCTATGTCCGAGACCAAGACCTGCCCGTCCGAGACCGAGACCAAACCTTCCGAGATCAAGATCATCCCTTCCGAGACCGAGACCTCTAAGTTCCGAGACCAAGACCTTGGTTTAATCCCGGGGATACTCAAGTTTGGTTGGGGTAAGGATTTGCCGCTGAGAATTTGAAAGGGGACTCATCAATGTACCAAGTTTTCAAGAAATTTGTACCCAAATTTAACACAATTTGTCTTAATTTTATAATTTTCCTTTTAAATTTTGGGAAAATTTCAAAATGTTGGCTACAGTGGAGGCAAAATTTTCTGCAAAAATTTTATATAAAAGGACCCATTCTTATACCAAATTTGGCCTAGAAAAGGGGTCATCGATATACCAAAAGGCTAAAAATGCTACCCATGTTTGCAGCACATCCCCATAGGGTAAGGATTAAGTAATGAACAACAACAGAAAATCATATCTTTTTCCTCATGTTCTTCTTGTCTCGAACTAGAAAACGCTTTGAGACCGAGACTTTGAGGTCCGAGACCAAGAGATTTAAGTTCCGAGACCGAGACACTGCAAAACCAGGTCTTGAGATGGTCTCGAGACCGAGACCTGGTATCGAGACCTACAACACTGGTAGGGAGTGTGTTTAGTGGAAAGGTGGGTAGATGTGCAGCAGATTTAGGGTGCATTTTCAGGCTTTTGGGTATAACTTTGGGCTGCAATTTTCAGAAAACTGGTTTAGAGATGTGCTTTTTATTCTTAATTTCCCCTAAAAACTAGAAAAAGGGCAAATTCTTCAGCACTATCTGTGAAGTATTTGCGCTTCTTAAAGCCATAATGTACAATTAATGTCAAATTTTAATTTTGTTATTCTTGAACCAAAACACTGTTATTAAAAATAATGCTAATAATACCTGTCAGAAAGATCTTCTGTCCATTTTATGCTGAAATAACAAGGTAAAGTGAAAGAAACCACACTGGCTATTTTGGCTGTTTAACATGGATTTATATAGGGAATTAAAGTTGTAATATGACTTTAAGTTCAAATTGTTCACATTGACCTACAAACACTGCCCACAACAAATTTGGCTGATTCAATTAAGGTGTAAGTTGGGACATGTGTAAATGTTACAAATAATGCCAAAATATATGGTTTCAAAAACATGGCTTTTTTACAAATTAGTTTTTATAAATTTATGGATGTGTTAGAGCATGGAGCAATTTGTAACTCCTCTTTAGAGATTTTCATCCACCATGTTTTTCTGTTGGCAAAGGTCCACAGCTATCATAATGTGTTTGTTTGCCATTAATCTGGTGATTGGTATAGTGTAGAGGTCGCTCAAAGGTCAACGCAGGGGTCAAATTTCAAAATTTTGTTAAAAACCGTATTAGTATTCCTCTCATGTGAAGGATTCAGAAAAAAAGTTTGACCTGTCTGCAACATACCATTCTAGAGTTACAAACAGAAAGGTCAAACCCAGTATAATTATGGTCAGTTATTTTGGCCACAAACTATACAAAATGTAAAAGTGCTCTGATTTCAACAAAAATTATCCCAAATTGGTTTGTAGTTCTTACCATTTAGGATGTTTTGATACATACATGTAGCAAACATTACAAAATAGGTCATGTTCAATAGGCCCTATACAGGGTTGATCAAATCATAAATTTAGGCAGTAAAAACAAAGCATTCTAGACAAAGCGAACTATTCCTTATTTGACTTTATTTTACATGACAACTAATTTGAGACCATGCATTTTTGTTGAAATCTGGACACTTGATCACCATGTTGACTTTTGACTGACCTACATGTATGCCTATACCCATCACCCGATTAATGGCAAACAAGCACAAGCAGATCAGGGGTAGCGTTAACCCCCGATAGGGGGTAATTGACCCCCTAAATTTAAAAAATATTAATTTTTCACCCTCTATATTGGGAATATGTGCAAGCTCGGGGTGAACTCTGACCTCTACTTTTGGACCTTACTCCTACCCCTGACTACACTGCAAAACATTTTTCACCCCCGAGATTTAATTTTCACCCCATGTATTGGGATTTTCTGCAAGCTCGGGAGTGAAAAACACAGGAAACAACCCACGAATTTCGGGCCTTAATGCTACCCCTGATTATGATAGCTGAGATGACTGAAAAACATGGTGAAGGAAAATCCAAAAGCAGGAAGGGGTGTTTGGTGGCCCACAGTCATTCACATGATTGTTGCCAAAAGATCGAAAGGACCTCATTATTTCAGTCAATTTCAAGAACAATTTGCTCAATTTTAGCCCCATAATGATGACAAAATGGCTTAAAGAGACATTTGTAATGCACATCCTCCCAACTTACTCCAAAAGAGAAATCTGGGACTCCCATCATTATTTGTGTGCATAAGTTTTCTTGCAGATTGGATTGTTTGATGACATCGCCTAATTTGTATCCGGACAGCCCCAAATTACAACACATAGTCTATGGTGCACTGTATTACATGTAATTATGCATAACGTGTCAAATTCTCAGTCTGCATCAACTGAAATTTGCTTTTTTGTGTTTATCTGTTGAACTATACCCTAAAAACAGGATGCCAAAATCACAAAATACCCCTTTAAATGACTACTCCCATTTTGGGGCAATCAAGGATGATTTAAGTGGGTACTACACCCTTGGCCAATTTTGTGCCTATTTTTGCATTTTTCTCAAAAATTATAGAGCATTGGTGACAAGTAAGATATGTATATTATAGGGGCAAGGACTACAACTACTGCACTGGCATTTTTATTTCAGCACAGACAACAGTTGTGGAGTTACAGTCAAAAATGAAGGAAAACCAATATTTGATCAATAAATCAATAACTACTTGCCTTGAGTTGCTGAAAATTCTGTGCAGTAGTTGTAGACCTTGCCCCTATACATATCTTACTTGTCACCAATGCGCTTATAAATTTTGAGAAAATGCAAAAATAGGCACAAAATTGGCCAGGGGTGTAGTACCCTTAATGAAATTAAATGCCCATTCAGTGATTTGCTCATCAGGACAATCTTAAAAATCATCAAAATTCTGATCTTGGTACCATTGTCATTGTCATAGATGTGCTAACATACATGCTAGTAGTTCAGCCAAAAGCTGTGTATTTGAAACAAAATAAGACATTTACATGAATCTGTAATTTTTATACTGACAGTATATAAATTAGCTATCATGTATTTGAATGGAACTTAGTCAACACTGCTGTTTTTGTTTTGTTTTTGCCAAATTTTTCATTTCAAAAATACCAAATGACAATTTTATCGACTTATCCTTCACTTTTAAATGATTTATTAACAATTTTAGGTTTTTTACACTTTTGCTGGGATTAGTGTTAAAGTCAAAACATTTCAAGACAACAGAGGGATAACACAAACCAATTACTTGACTTTAAAAAAAGAAGCACCCTATTTTAAAGGGGTTATATTTTGGGTTTTGGTCAAAATGTTTTAAATAACATGTCACGCTTTATAAAGGACATGAAAACGTTTTAAAATGTGTGTATGAAAAAATACTACAATATCATAAATGTCAAAATGTTTGCAACATTTAAGTAACATTATGTTAGAATGTTTTGCAGTAAGTTTTCAAACGCTTTGTGAATGTTAATATGAAAACGCTTTATAGCCTTTTTTTATATAACCCGCAACAACATTTGAACATTGTCGCAACCTTTTCTAACCATATAACCTTAAGCTTAATATGTAGAAACATTGTGTTTACTTGGATTGTATATTTTAAAAAAGCGCAGAGATTTATAGGGCGCTACGCACAGGCACAAGGCCTAGACGTTGATGCCCAAACTTTGGCACACTTTACATTAAGAAATAAAGTTACATGTTTATACAGTGGTAATGTGTATTTCAATATTTAGCACAAATATAAAAAGAGTGATTGTTTTGATTTGATGTGATTTGTGACAAGCCTTTGTATGTTGCATTATCCTATTTTGTTTTATAAAGGTAATAAAGGCTAAATCAATCCTTTGCTCATAACCTTTGACATTGAAATCACAGGTACAAAATGAAAACAGTTCTAAAAAGAGATCTATATTTCCATGTTTTTTGTGTACAAAACACAAAATGTTGCCATGTGAAGGGTTTTCACAGATCACATCACATAATATTATCATGATACTCTGTAGTTCTATATCATTCCTTTTTAACTGGTTATAAATTACATGTTTATAAAATGTAGTGTCAGGTATTGGTACATAAACAGAATATGATGGTAAATTAGTCTGAACATTTTAAACGTAAAACTAAATTAATTTTTTTTAAAGGTCCGACCCTGATTTTGGCCAATTTTGGGTCGGTTGGTGGATGGAGGACAAGTAAATGAAACAATTTTGTTGTTGCTTAAGGTGGTACTATACCCCCCTTGATAAATATGTGACTATTTTTTTTGCATTTTACTCAAAAAATAATAACACACAAAAGTTATATATATTTTAGGGGCAAGGAATCCAGTTACTACACTGGAATTTCAGTGACTTCGAGACAAGCGATGCACGTTATTTATGATAAGAAAAGAGGTACCGCTAGAATAACATATATAATGAACCACTTGTATTGAATCACTGAAATTTCAGTGAAGTAATTGGATTCCTTTCCCCTATAATATACATAATTTTGTTACCAGTGTAAAGTTATTTTTGAGAAAAATGCAAAATTAGTCACAAAATTTTTTAGGGGGTGTAGTACCACCTTAAGGTAATGTGTTTGCCCATACTTTATAGTGTTCGTAATCATACCTCATTTAAAGTTTCATTTAAATAAAACATACTTATTTGGCATAAGTTGTTAGTACAAACTTTATGTAGAACCTGTACTTATTATAAGTTTGGTTCAAACATTTTGAAATTAGAGGTGGGTAACCTGATTGAAAATCTCATCCCCCCCCCCCCCACTTTACCTCATCAAAATGCTGATTTTGGTATCAGAAGAAAGCTCATATTTGTCTCATAAACATACTGAAATTTGGCGTTCTAAATCGGTGTATTTCCGAAGAAATCATCAAAAAACTGCCGAATTAGTCAAAACTATGGTATACCATTGTTTTGACTAATTAGGCAGTTTTTTGAAGATATCTTGGGAAATACACTGACTTGGAACTTCTAATTTCAATATGTTTATGAGAAAAATAGGACCTTTCACTTGAAATCAATATATTACATGATCATGATGATTATCATTAATTAAAACACTGTAGACTACCAATATCACACTGTACAGGGTGTCTCAATAAAAATAGGCCCTGTGGATTTGGGGACATAGCATCAATTACCAGCAGTAAAATTAAAAGTTTCTTAAAGATTCAAAAACCATGAAATGTCTGCTAAAATGGTGCAACAATTATCAAAATCCGTTCACACGTCACTGAGATAATTGGAAAACTGCAAATAGACCCATTTTTGGACCTTTCCAATGGGCAATATACACGTTAACAATAATATGCTGCTTTGTAGTTTAGTATGGAGGAAATACACGTAAAACTCCCGGTGTTGTTGGGTAGGTGATAGCTTGTCTGATCAGAAACTATGCCTCCACGGTTATTGATATTATTTTTCAAATTTTGTTTATTTCACAATCAATACTTTCACCTGAACCATTTAATTGTCGTAACCATCTCTAGAACAATGTATTTCAGCCACTGCAATATTAAGGCCAGCCCTACTGTTGCTTGAGAAATGAGTGAACAATATTTTAGAAGATTCACTTTTACATATTGTTAACCCAAAGAGAAATGTGTGAACAACATTCTTTGAGAGATTGCTTGATTGATTGATTGATTTATGTTGAATCCAGCAACATTGGGAGTATTCATCATTTTATTTTTTCATTTTAAACTACAATGCATATTGTTAATGTGTATTGCCCCATTGGAACGGTTCAAAAATGAGTCTATTTGTACAATCTCAATTATCTCAGTGATGCGAGAACGGATTGTGACGCTTTTTGCATAATTTTAAAGCAGGCACTTTGTGGTTTTTGAATCTTTAAGAACATTTTAATTTTACTGTTGATACTTAAAGTTATGGACCCCATTCCACAGGGCCTATTTTTATTTAGACACCCTGTCGGTAATTCCATTAGGAATTAGTCACATTTACAAAAAACATTTACATTTTCTTTTTGCATGAGTGCTTGAAATGGATGACATGTTATGTTATACGTAAGTTTTAAAGAATTTGATTTTCCAAATATATCAGGTCACCTTCCTTTAAGGGCTGGGGTATGAGCGTTTGGACAGTATTTATTGTGGAACATTAGAGCACATCAGACATATCGAATTGCATTCTGAATAAGAAGAATGTCATTCTGATATCAAATAATTTTGATTTTTTGAAATTATAATTTAATACACATTTTATGGCAAATCATTAAAATTGATATTTTGATATTTAACAGTACTTGAAGTAAACTTTATAAATCTGATGATTTATACTTAAAGTGTATGTAGGTGGGATGAAAAACCGATCAATTGAAAATTTTGACCTTTTCAGATTGAAGATATGGATTTTTTTTCCAAAACACCAAAAAAAATTAGGTCTTTTTGGGAAAAAATCCATATCTTCAATATGAAAGGTCAAAATTTTCAATTGACCGTCGGCTTTTCCTCCCTGCTACATACACTTTAAGAATATTTCATTAGATTTATATAATTTACTTCGAGGAATGTTATATATCAAAAATTTGAAAAATATCAATTTTTATAATTTGTCATAAAATTTGTATTATATTGTGATTTTCAAAAATGAAAATTATTTGATATCAGAAAGACATGTTTCAGATTCAGAATGCAATTCGATAGGTCTGAGGTGCTCTCATGTCCCACAAAAATACTGTCGAAACGCAATAAACGCTCATTTTAGATCCCTTAAGCCTAAGAAGTATTATACTCAACATATTTGTATGCCCCTTGTGGGTTTGTAAGAACAAAATAAAGAAGCGAATATAATGCAAACTTGTATCTGCTTTCATTCTACTATTTGTAGTGTCACTTCTAAACAGGTCTTTCATTTTCAGCACCCGGGTCCCGTTGCCAGTATCTGTGTGAAAGTTTCCTTAATCACCCCATCTGTGTTTTACAATTTCTCTTTATAAAAATCCACAGCAGTCCACATTTTTCAATGAAATGGTCCAAAATTGAAAAAAAAAAGGTTTGATAATTTTAGTGGGGTTTAAGTCCCAATTTTTACAAGCGCACTTTTAATTCAAAGATCCCCTCTTTGAAGTACCACATCCACACCCAAACTAAATCCTGCGTATGGGCCTGAAGCTATACATAATTACATACTTATATGTGAATGACCCAATTGACTTTCTTCCTCCTGACACCCACTATCAAAGTTGAGATGCTGGTATCAGAAAAATTTCGGCTATGTCACTGAGTCTTGTCAATAATAGAAAAAAAATCACATACAATAGTAACATTACAAATCACAGACAAAATAAGAAATCATTGATATTATGTTTAGGGGCTGTGCAATAATGATGGGTATTTTCAAAAGATGTGCCAAAAATTGCTGCCCCTTTGGCCTGCCAAAAATACTTTCTCCCCTCTCAACCTGCCAAAACATCTTTGCCCCCCCCCCCCTTTATAATTGCACAAATCTTTAATGGTCAAAAAAGGAATAATGAGAGGATGACATTTTGCATCTAAATCAAGGTTTTTGTACTGTCCCCCCCCCCCCATTAAAAAGGTGATCCGTTAATGAATGTGTGCCCAAAAATGCCCCCCCAACAAAAATTAACCCTCCCCAGGGTTCATAATAATTAGCATTCCCGTTATCTCACCCGTGCATGTTCAAAATCAATTTTGCGAATGCAAAAAAATCGTAGCTGGAGTGTTTGACAAGACCATCACTTAAGGGGGTACTACACCCCTGGCCAATTTTGTGCCTATTTTTGCATTTTTCTCAAAAACTATAGCGCATTGGTGACTAGTAATCTTATAGGGGCAAGGACTACAACTACTGCACTAAAAATTCAGCAACTCAAGGCAAGTAGTTATTGATTTATTGATCAAATATTGGTTTTCCCTCATTTTTGACTGTAACTCCACAACTGGTGTCTGTGTGTGAAATAAAATTTCCAGTGCAGTAGTTGTAGTCCTTGCCCCTATAATATACATATCTTACTTGTCACCAATGCGCTATAATATTGAGAAAAATGCAAAAATAGGCACAAAATTGAGCAGGGTGTAGTACCCTTAAAAAACCTTTTTCTTTAATTATTAAACATGTAAAAGGGGACATTATAATTTATGGGAAGCAACATGTGATTTATAAGAGCAGGCACTCAAACATTTACATGGTCATAAGGGGTTGTAGGTTACAAATTGCATTTTGTGTATCATCACTGAACCAGATGGATTGAGAGCAATTGTGTGTGTGTGGGGGGGGAAGGGCCCCCAGTCATAAGTCATTGTCCCTAATGCCCCCTCGAAATAAAAGTGAACACTGTTATTTATGGGAAGCGAGGTGTCCAAATAAGAAAAGGTGCTAAAACTTTAACATGGTTATAGCGTGCTTTTGGCTCAAAATGCAGTTTTTTCTATCATCACCGAACGGGGTGGGGGGGGGCTGAGACGAATTCGTCTCAGGTGGGGGGGGGGGTCCCCCTTCAGATTGAATTTCTCCCAATGCCCCTTCTAAATAAATTAAACATGTAAAAGCGGACAATATAATTTATGGGAAGCAAGATGTGATTATCATGATTATAAGAGCAAGCGCTATAAGATTTACATGGTCATAATGGGTTTTAGGCTACAAATTGCATTTTGTGTATCATCACTGAACCAGATGGATTGAAAGCAATTGGGGGGGGGTGGGTGTGTGTGTGTGTGTGTGTGTGTGTGTGTGGGGGTTTCCCGCAGTCATTAGTCATTGTCCCTAATGCCCCTCAAAATAAAAAGTGAACAGTATAATTTATGGGAAGCGAGATGTTATTATAGGAGAATACGGTAAAACTTTAACATGGTTATAGCGTGCTTTAGGCTCAAAATGCAGTTTTTTTGTATCATCACCGAACAACTGGGGTGTGTTGGGGAGGGTTGTGGGGAGGGGTCCCCATTTAGAAGTCATTTCCTTAATGCCCCTTCTAAATAAATTAAGCATGTAAAAGCAGACATTATAATTTATGGGAAGCAACATATGTCCAAATAAGAGCAAGCGCTAAAAGATTTACATGGTCACAAGGGGTTTTAGGCTATATACAAATTGCATTTTTTGTATCATCACTGATCGAGATGGATTGAGAGCAATTGTGTGTGTGGGGGTGGGGTGTGGGGGGGGTCCCCAATCAGAAGCCAAAAAATGTTTTCCCCAACAAAATTAACCATCCACAGGGCTTATAATAATTGCACAGCATTCCCATTATCCCACCCGTGCATGTTCAAAAATCAATTTTGCGAATGCAAAAAATTTCCTAACTGGAGTGTTTAACAAGACCATCCCTTAAAAAAACTTTTTTTCTGCAATCTCTTCTATAGAGAACCGTCACGTCTATCAGTGACTTGCTTACATGCAATAGAACTGCGTATTTGGCGATGAAAATATAGGAGGCCTAACGAGGGCGCTCTTATCTTTTATAGCCCGGTCGCCCTAGTACTAAAGCTGTGTTCAAACAGGGATGAACTAAAAAGTTTCATAAAAGCAAACATACATCATCACTGAACCAGATGGATTGAGAGCAATTGTGTGGGTGGGGGTGTGTGTGTGTGGGGGGGGTGGTCCCAGTCAGAGTCATTGTCCCTAATGCCCCTTCGAAATAAAAGTGAATACTATAATTTATGGGAAGTGAGATGTCCAAATAAGAAAAGGCGCTAAAACTTTAACATGGTTATAGCGTGCTTTAGGCTCAAAATGCAGTTTTTCAACATCGAACTAGATTGAGAGCAATTTGTGTGGGTTGGGGTGTGTGTGTGTGCGGGGGGTCCCTAGTTAGAAGTCACTTCCCTAATGTCCCTTCTAAATTAATTAAACATGTAAAATGGTACATTATAATATATAATTTATGGGAAGCAACATGTCCAAATAAGAGCAAGCGCTAAAACATTTACATGGTCATAAGGGGCTTTAGGCTACAAATTGAATTTTTTGGTGTCATCACTGATCTAGATGAATTGAGAGCAATTGTGTGTGTGTGGGGGGGCACTCCCCTCTGAGTCATTGTCCCTAAGCCCCTCGAAAAAAAAAGTAAACACTATAATCTATGGGAAGCGAGATGTCCAAATAAGAGAAGGCGCTAAAACTTTAACATGGTTATCATGGTTATGGCGTACTTGACTTTAGGCTCAAAAATCAAAATGCAGTGTTTTGTATCACCATGGATTGAGAGCAATTGTGTGTGGGTGGGGGTGGGGGTGTGTGTGTGAGGTGCGGGGGGGGGGGGGCCCAGTCAGAATTCTTTTCCCCTAATGCCCCTTACAAATAAATTAAACATGTAAAAGTGGACATTAGGCCTATGGGAAGCAACATGTGATTATAAGAGTAGGCACTAAAACATTTACATGGTCATAACGGGTTTTAGGCTACAACTTCCATTTTTTGTTTCATCACTGAACCAGATGGATTGACTCGAGCAATTGTGTGTGGGGAGGGGTCCCCAGTCAGAAGTCATTGTCCCTAATGCCCCATCGAAATAAAAGTGAACACTATAATTTATGGGAAGCGAGATGTTCAAATAGAAGAAGACGCTAAAACTTTAACATGGATATAGCGTGCTTTAGGCTCATTATCGAACAAGATGGATTGAGAGCAGGGGTGTGTGGGGGTGTGTGTGTGTGTGGGGGTGTGTGTTCTTTATCGAACAAGATGGATTGAGAGCAATTGTATGGGGGGGTCCCCAGTCAGAAAGCTTTCCCTAAAGCGGATATCATATATAATTTATGGGAAGCAAGGTGTGATTATAAGAGTAAGCACTAACACATTTACATGATCGTAACGGGTTTTAGGCTACAACTAGCTTCCATTTTTTATCATCACTGAACTAGATGGATTGACTCGAGCAATTTTGTGTGGGGAGGGATCCCCAGTCAAAAGTGAATAGGCCTAGTATAATTTATGGGAAGCGAGGCGCTAAAACTTTAACATGGTTGTAGGGGGGTACCGACCACGATTTTTTTTTTTTTTGGGGGGCAAAGGGTCTAATGGGGGGTCAGCAAATTCGCCATGGGATTTTTTTTTTTTCCAGATCGATTGGGGGGGGGGGGCACGTGCCCCCGTTTCCCTATGACACCGTATTTATGGGAAGCAACGTGCCTAAATTATCACTGCTGAGCTGAAGCAGCTGGGTCGAGAGCAAGGAAGGTGGGGTCATAAGTCATCCCAGCGGCCCCTTCCAAATAAAAACATGTATCAAACAGTACAACATACAACTTACCTTCAATGAAGAAACTGGAGGCAATCAATTGTGGGGTGGGGTGGTGTGGGCAGTAACGGTCCCAAGCCAGGAGAAAGAAAGAACTTATCCATTCACCCCTTCACGTAATGTAGGCTTACTTTGAACTGCTTACTCAATCCCTATACTGCTCAATGACCCCATTTACTAACCTACTTAACCGATCAACCTACCTAGCGATCAACAGATCAAGCAATCGATGAATGAATTAATCCAATCAACTAATCCGAATCAACTTGATATACTCTCCCCCCTTTCTGAATCTATCCATCTCTCTCATTCACTCACATAATCAATCAATCAAACAATCAATCAATCAATCGATTAATCGATCTAAATCAAACTAAACTAAATGAACGAATAACTAAATAGATAAATAAATAAATAGATAAATTAATCAATAAATTAGTGGATGAGTCAACAAAATATTTAAAACAAAATCAAATGAATAAATCCAATCAGCTTATCAATCAACTTGATACTTCACCCTACTCACAAGCTCTCTTTCTGACTCACACAATCAACCAATCAATCAATATATTAATCGATTATTAAATAAATAAATATATAAGTGACTAAATAAAATAAATAGATAATAAAATAAATGAATAAATGTTAATTAATTAATTAATTAATTAATTAATTATTAATTAATTAATTAATTAATTATTAATTAATTTATTAATTTATTTATTTATTAATTTATTTATCAGTCTATAATAATAAATCGATAAATAGGCCTAAATAAATAGATAATAAAATAAATGAATAAATGTTAATATTTATTAATTAATTAATTAGTTAATTAATTAATTTATTAATTATTAATTTATTTATTTATTTATTTATTTATTTATTTATTAATTTATTTATTTACCAGTCTATAATAATAAATCAATAAATAGGCCTAAATAAATAGATAATAAAATAAATGAATAAATGTTAATTAATTAATTAATTAATTAATTAATTTATTTATTAATTTATTAATTTATTAATTTATTAATTAATTAATTTATTAATTTATTTATTTATTTATTTATTAATTTATTTATTTTTTTATTTATTAATTTATTAATTTATTAATTTATTAATTTATTAATTTATTAATTTATTAATTAATTTATTAATTAATTAATTAATTAATTAATTTATTTATTTATTAATTTATTAATTAATTAATTTTAATTAATTTATTAATTAATTAATTAATTAATTAATTTATTAATTTATTAATTAATTAATTAATTAATTTATTAATTTATTAATTAATTTATTAATTTATTTATTTATTTATTTATTTATCAGTCTATAATAATAAATCGATAAATAGGCCTAATAATTGCCATTCTATGTTATTCTAGATAATAACCTATTGAGCAATAATTCGTCCTGCATGTCTTGATAATTCGTATGGACCCTGTATGAGACTGCATGCGCACCCCGACACCGCTATTGCCCGTAGTAGCCCCACTCATTAAAGGGAATATTCGATCCGGTTATCCGGTCTTTTGTCCATTCGCGTATCAAAACAAAGACACGGTATTTACATACAGGTACACCTATACACACATACCCGTCGTTTAATATAGGCCTACGGATAAAATAAAAGCTATTAGGCCTAATAGGGTCTACGAAAATTTTTATTAGGCCTATAGTGTCAGCTTCTAGATAATTATGAGAACCAAATTTGTTGTGATCAAGGTACCCCGGGATGCAAGGTCGCCAGAGCCAAGCCAAATCACTGTCAAGCCAACCGTGCAATAAATACGCGTTTAAAATTTAAAATTGTCTAAAAGACCAGTCGTTCTGAGCTGCTCTGCTTTAAAACTAATTCATCGGATCCTAAAGAACAGTGCACTCGATCAATTAGGCAACGGAGAGTGCAACGGCATAATTAGCATAGCAACAACGGGTCCAGCACACGGAATTACCCGTGTGCTTCTATACCAGACTACGCAAAGTACTAGCTTGGCATCAGTATTACTGTGTGCTTCTGGATACAAATCACTCAGTATATACAGATGCTTCTGTATGATACTGGTGACTTTTTTCGCTAATTTGCGGTGCAAAAAAAAAGAGCTAAAAATATACTAAACTCACCACTCACATTTCAAAATCGTGTTTTCTCTTAATCCGCCACCGAGAATTGCTTTTGAGATCAATTTTCCAGTTTTTATCTGCATGTCATCATTAAAGACACTTGTCGAATTCATATGAGCCGATATTGAGTGATTTAAAGTGAACATGTCGGTAGATATGGTCGCTACAATCTCATATTCACTATGGACTATATTAGCCGAATTTCGTTGTTATATAAAATGCGGAGTGATTTAGTGTTGCGCCCTCTTATGGTGATTTTAAGGGATTTTGGCGGCCATTTTGAAAAACGCCCTCTAGCGAGAGTTCCCCACACTTTTCGATGGTGCAGACCCCTCTCATTTTATTCAGCGTCCTCAAATCTATAAAGAAACACCTTCACAACTTCTTGTACTCAACCCGAGAACGGGACTTCCATTCTGTACCCTACTATTACAGTTACGAATATTGAGATCAATAACATTCCAACTTAATGGACCCTGTGTTTTAATTGTGTTATTTGCAAGATCTGTTCTGAAGTTGTGAGGTCTATACAGTTCAGCTGACCTGGTTCCATAAGAATGGAAGGTATTACTCTTCTTAAAATAATCAGTGAAAATATTTGGGAGTAAGCCACTTTTGAACTTATACATAAAGAGGGAAATTTGATATTTGTAAATATCAAAAACTGTAAGTGTATTTAATCTCTTAAACAAAGGTTGTGTGTGTGCAAGGTAATGTGAGTTGGTACATAAACGGACAATTTTCTTTTGTTTGAGATGAATAGATTGTAAATTGCAATTATTCTTGTCGGCCCAAATGATATTACAATATTGAATATGTGGTAAAACCAAACCAAACTAGAATAAAGAGAAAATAACGTTGGGCCAGAAAGTATGTGTTTAATACGATAAAGGATACCTGAATACTTCGAAACAATATTTGTAATATAAGTGTTATGTTGATTCCATGTCAGAGAATCATCAAGAATTATCCCGAGAAATGTTGTGTGAGAGACCCTTGAGATAGGTTTGTTTTCAATATTTATTGAAATGGTGTCTGGATACGTTAAACGTGTGTTGTGTTTGTTTTTAAATAACATATACGTGGTCTTTTTAATATTAAGGGAAAGTTTGTTTACTTTGAGCCATGTGGACATTTTTGTAAGTTCGATATTAGCTGAAAGTATGAGGTGATGGAGATTTTTATGTGAAGCCAATAAATTAGTGTCATCAGCATAGATGACAAATGAGAAGAATTTACTTGTAAACACAATGTCATTTATATATAAAATGAATAATAAGGGGCCTAAGATCGAGCCCTGTGGAACTCCACAACTTGTATTCAAATGAATTGATTTACGATGATTAAAGTTAACGAACTGGGACCTATCAGTAAGGTAACTCCTGAACCAATCGAAGGCATTCCCACGAATACCGTAATGAGCGAGTTTCGAGAAAAGAATATCATGGTTAACCGTGTCGAATGCCTCCTAGAGGTCCAGGAAGATACCAAGGGCGTGATTTTTGTTATCGAGATCGTTAACAATTGTATTGTAGACTTCCATGATGGCCATAGATGTGGAACGGTTAGAACGAAAACCAAATTGGGAGTTATGAAGTAGATTAAATCGGGAAATAAAATTGTACAACCTCTTGTGGACCAGACGCTCAAGAACTTTTGAAAATGCAGGAAGAACTGAAATTGGTCTATAATTGGAAGAATCGTGGCGATCACCATCTTTAAAAATGGGAACAACTTTAGCGATCTTGAGTTGGTGGGGAACAAAACCAGAAGACAGGGATAAATTAAAAATGTGGACAAGTGGGGTTGCGATTAAGGTGCTGACTGCTTTAATAACCTCGGGTTTGATTTCATCATGACCACAGCTTGCACCAGGCTTCAGTGCCATACCAAGATTGACTACTTCATCGAAGTTGGTGGGTGAAAAAAAGAGTGAGTTAACAGGAGAATGAGCATTAATTAAAAATTCACGAAAATCAGTATTTGGTTGTTGAATTTTGCTAGCTAATTTAGATCCAATATTAACAAAATATGAATTGAAATGGTCTGCAATATGCTGAGAATCCGAAGTTGAAACGTTATTGATGTTAAACATGGTTGGAAGATCAAGCCTATGTTGGCGACCTAGAATGGAATTTAAAATATTCCAAGTTCGTTTTGAGTTATTTTTACAATTCTCTAGTTTCTCAGCGTAGTAGTCTTTTTGGAAGACCTAATGATAGAAGTCAGTCGATTGCGATAAACATGATAATTCGTTTTATTAGACTCTGTTGGATGACCGACATACTTTCTGTAAAGTTTTTCCTTTCGAACAATAGATTTAAGGACAGCTGTTGTAATCCACGGTTTGCGAGGAGTTCGACGACTACTGGAACTACTAGAGCGAGACGATTTCAAGGGAAAATGAATGTTATATAAATCAGAAAATTTATTAAGAAAAGCCATGTAGGCAGGCTCACAAGAACCTATGTTTTCAACAAAATTCCAATCAACCAGTTTTAAATGATTCTGAAAATTTCGGATTCTATTTTGATTAATTAATCGATATGTTGTATGCTGGTGGTGGCGTGGGTGTGTAAGTGGAATAGATTTGGTAATTTGAAAAATAGGATAATGATCAGTTAAGCCTCGAACGAAAATACAAATTTTATTTGGTGTGTGAGGACGTTTGTAAAAATATTGTCAAGTAAAGAAGCGGTAGTGGGTGTTATTCTAGTAGGCCTGTCAATCAGTGGGTGCATATTATTATTGTAAAAAATATTGAGAAAATCATTAATTGTGTTATTGTTAGTATACTGTAATAGATCAAAATTAAAATCGCCAGAAATATAACACTGCTTATTGTCACACGACAATTTAGCAACACAATTTTCCAAGTCAGTAAGGAACATATTTACATTAGTACGATGTGCACGATAAATATTACCCACAATTATATTTTTGTTAACAGAATTTAAAATTTCAATAAATACAGACTCAGAGTGATCGATGTCATCAGATGATTCAACAATTAATTTAAGATCTTCCCTTTCACGGTAAGCAACTGAATCATGAATATAAATAGCAGAGGCACCACTTCTTCTACTTTGTCGGGGTGCATTAACGAGAACATAATTTTCAATATCAATCATATTAAAATTGTCATCATTTAACCACGTTTCTGAAATGGAAATAATTGTATTCACTGTTGGAAATGGTCTTGATCCTTCCGATGAAGACTCTGTGATAGCCACGCTTGTATACGAAATGTCGCCGGAGACTATTCACTTGGCGGATGGCAACGAAATGTGGTTAACGCACACGACACTTTGTACTGCATGATATTATAGAGGAAGATTCCAAATCAAGATTCGCCATAGAAACAGTACAGGTGATTGGCTCAAATCCCGGTGCATGTGTTTGGCTATATTAGTCTGGCTGCCATGTGGGATTTTGTAACACGATTGGTTTGGATAGCCAAGGGTGTACTCTTTCAGAATCTGTCGGGTGAAAATTGCTCACCATTGAGGGTTTTGAGAAATTCAAGATGGCATCCAAAATAGCCGCCATTTTATATTATTGGCTTTAACTTCCTTCAGATTCAATTTATAATGGTAATTTTTGTGTGTAGTCGTGTGTTGTTTGGGTCAATACATCCAATACATCCAATTAAACCATTTGCACCGCCAAATGACAGATTTGTGTATATGTACCCCCTGATGACCAAACTAGTCTGTAGTAAGTGGACGGGATCCGACACCTCTAACCCTACCATGCAGGAGTTGATTTAAAGGAATCAGAACAAGTAAAAGACATCACGAATATAAAACAGGGTAAATCTGTTCCAACTGGATCCAAAAGGATACAACAGTGTCACAATGGATAAAATTAAACACTGGGAAAATATGACACAACATCCAAAAGGGGAGTAACACAAAACATATAAACAAAGTTAAAATCCCGACATTTCGAAAAGACAAAACTTTTCTTTTACAAAGGATAAAATAAGAGACCTGCTCTCAATATAGTGGAGACCAGCTGTGATCAAAAAAATCAGATAAAAAGCTGCATTGACTGAAACATTGACCAAGCAGCTTTGCTATGGAACAAACGTGGTTGGGTGTCTTTATTTTTAACTTCCAGGTTTCAGACGGAACTTAAAGGTCATTTAATACATATGGTGCTCCAGCAGATTCCTATGTTCTGAAAGACCAGATAATAATTATAACAGTATAAATTGAAAGTTGAGATAGGTTTTTAAAGATAAAACGTATTTTTGTAACTAGTTATCTTGATATTTGGTTACACAATTGATGTTGTTTTAGTTCTAATCTGCTAGCTAATCCCGTAAGAGGGATACACATATATTTTCATTTAAATGTTTCACGACTTTTAACCGTTTCCGGTCACTTACAAAAATCTCCAAAAGGTACCAATATAAATTTGCAAGCAAGAGTAGTTGACATAATTATTTTTAAAAAAACCACAAGAAATAAGTTAAAATAAAACTAACTTAGAAATAGTTATGTGACTGTTTCCTAAGTGGTGTGTGAAATGAAAGATGTTCATGACTTAATTTGCCTACTTGCCGCTTAAATAAGCACATAACAAAAATATAACGAGTCTCTATGGTTTTAAGCAAAGTTTATTGATTGTACACTCTATACATTCAAACTGAAAATTTTATTTCTGATGACATGCTTTTAAAAACAACAATAATGTGGCACTACTCCTATTTCAGAAAAATACAGAACTAATTTTTGAATAAACAAATATTTTACTGTTTTGCCAAATGTAGCATAGCTAAATCGTAATTCTAAAGGCAAAATTTAATATTCGGTCAATTTTTGGAAATAACGGCCAAAACATGCATTTTAGGGCGCTTTAACAATGAATAATTATCAATGTATAATTACCAATGTTAAGTTATGCATTCTAATTCGTGGAAAACAAAATTTCTAATCTATTTCATAACCATACGAGTGGATATTCATACGTAGAGGTAGATAAAATGATTAAGGAGTTTAACTTCAGCACTACACTATTTTTCGCTCACCTGGAACGTTTTCACTAGTTCGACTAGCGTCTTCAGGAGATGGTGATGCTGTGATGATATCTTGTCTACAATTGGGATATCTCTCACTGATGACGTCATATGATTGACAGGATGACGTCATAGGATAGCAAGTTATCCCATCTGGGATAACTTGCTGATGCCCAGGGGGTGGCGATACATCGTAACATCCTATGATGTCATCCTGTCAATCATATGACGTCATCAGTGAGAGATATCCCTATTGTAGACAGATATCATCACAGCATCACCATCTGCTGAAGACGCTAGTCAAACTAGTGAAAACGTTCCAGGTGAGCGAAAAATAGTGTAGTGTTGAAGTTAAATTCTTTAATTATTTCATAACCAATTATCAAAAATAACATAAAATATTGAAATTGTGAACTATACTCAAGATTTTGAATGCTAAGATTTGTGCCAAGTCTTATTGTTTTTGGCCCCTCAAATGGCAAAAATATTAAAATTTGTGTTTTATTGCGAGTTAGAACTAATTAAAGGATTACGGTTTAGCTATGTTTCATTTAGCAAAACAAGATAATATTTGTTTAATTAAAAAAAGAGTAGTGCTGTATTTTTCTGGAATAGGGAGTAAGAAGATAAGTGCGTACTTTATCAGACTGTACAAAATAATGTTGTCACAGAGACTTGGATGGAGTGTTTGCTATCAACACATCGGTATTAAATGCAATTGATGTCTATCAAAGTTAAGGCTAAAAAGAAAACCCAAAAATTTATACTTGTACAGACATTTGCAGACATTTGGTCATCTTAAATTCCTTATTAGACGCTGAATTTGATCAATTTGCATAAAATTGCTCATTATTCAGATTCTTAAAACATTTACAAAAATGTCAGGACAAGCAGAATTGCATACATAATGCATGTTTCAAACAATGTATTCAAATTGGTTGTTCAATACAGTTTGTCACAAGTAATTGCTTTAAGCCTATACCGTAAACGTTCGTCTAATGGCGCTATGGGCTCCCTTGATATAACTGGAATTTTAGACACAAACTAAAAGTGTCCTCCCATAAAAATTCAACCAACAAATAAGGGCACGTACCCTTAATTCTTGTTGGGATTTTTAGAGGAGTGAGCTCTCTATTTGTACATGAAATGTATCCCAAGGCAAATGAGCCCAGGTACGCCATTAGGCGAACGTTTAAGGTATTACACAAAATCTATCAAGTACATGTACGAACAAAATTGAATCTACCTTAAAGCCATAATGTGTGATTTGCTAATTTTGCTCCACAGCGACTTCCTCTACTTTTTGCATGATTGTAATGCCCCATGGTGTACTAAAACACCGTGTGAAAGACTAAGCCTGAAGTGCTTTCATTACAGTAAAATTTACGTTTTCTAATTAAACCCGGAAATCTCCGGATTTATGACCGTGTGATGGCCGACAAGTCTCGTGCATGTGTGTCATTGAATCATTGACGTATAAACTGTGTGTATATCGCTATTCGGTATACGTCTTATTTCTACATCCCAGCTGCGTGAAGCTCCGCTCAAATGATAACGATCGGCAATATAATACTCGCATTGACGATAATAATAGGTGCTGGAATGAAATAGCAATTTTCTTTGTTTTACCTTTCTTTTTCAGATTCAGATTCAGATTAAATTTATTTCAAATTCGTGGCCCGTAGGCCAAATTACATGAAATATTACATTTGCATTGTTTAAAACACATATAAAATATACATAAAAACACCATAAAATTACTCAAAGAAATTAATTGCACTTGTTGAGGCAAAATCTCACACTCACACTCATACAGCTCACACACCCCTACATCTCCACACACATCTTACATACACCCACACCCACACCATCAGCCCTCCATATACACACATTCACACATACCCCAGATGCTCTAAAGAATTTAATTTTATAAAGCAGTAATTAATAAATAACATAACAAAATATTGCACATAAATTGGACCAGCCAAATTATAAGGGACAAATTGAATACATCAAGATAAAAATGCTGTCATAAGATCACAGTTAAAACACAGTTAAAACACACCAGCTGAATATGAACATGATGAGATGCACTAATTAAGTAGATGAGTGAGATATGGTATTGAGCTGTTCCCTTTTTGTTTTGGTTCTAGGGACCTGATACTTATTGCACTGTCTAAGGGTCTTATTGTGGGTCCTCATATTGTGTGGAAACCATTCTGAATACCTATCAGATTCGACACATTTTTGAGCAAACTGTGTACAGAGATGTAGTCTTCTATCATTCAAGGTTTGGAGTTCCAACTGATCAAGGGAATCTGTGTAGGATGAGTAATTAGCACCAAGGATAATGCGGCAAGCCCTCTTCTGGATGCGCTCTAATTGATGTGCCTGGTCGTTGAACATAACCAATATAAACAGAGACTAGGTCATCAGTTGGAACACCAAAGCGTTTGAGACGTGAGAGCATGTACAACCTTCGACTGCTTTTTGATACCAAATTGTTAACCTGAGACTGCCAGCCAAGATTGGACTGGACAGTCAGCCCCAGGAGCTTAGTCTCAGACACCCCCTCAAGCTCAATCCCAGCAATGTGAAGACTAGGAGGGACAGGAGATTCCCTCATGAAACAAACCTGCATCACCTTGCACTTACTCGGATTGAGCTTCAGATGATGATCTTTTGCCCAAGCATCCAAGTCCTGAACATCGGGTCCAATCTGGCTGACTTGTTTAGCAGGACGAACTTCTCCAAGGGTGAGATCATCGACATACTTAAAGCTTTTAGTCAGAGACTCCTCAGAAGCATTGTTGATCACACCAAGAAATGTGATGGGACCCAGCTTAGTGCCCTGCGGGACACCACATGAGAGAGTTTCCCATTCTGACAGGGCAGAGTGGTACTGCACCCGTTGACGACGAGCTGTGAGGAAGTTTATAATCCATGGCAGTAACTCGCTTCTGACACCAAGCTCGTAGAGTCTCTGGATAGCTAAAGTATGGTCGATGCAATCAAATGCCTTGGAGAAGTCCGTCACAACTAGGGTTCCTACAGTTCCTCCTTTGTCTGTACCTTTGAAAAAAAAACATCAAGAATTTCAATTAGACAATGAGAAGTAGACGACCCTTTGATACTACCATATTGGTTGCGGTCAATTGCACTAGAAATATCATCAAGCACCCAATTTGCAACAAACCCCTCACATACTTTTGCCAAAAGGGAAGTCAATGAGATTGGCCTTAGTTTTGAGATTGTAGCAGGGGTTTCCTTTGGAATTGGGGCAAAAGATGAGTTGAATATATCTGTTACTGGGATGCTAAACTCACAGGCAAACTCTCTAACAACCTCCCAGGAAGACCATCAGGTCCTGCTGCTTTTTTAACATTCAGTTTTTTCAGAGCATTGTACATATCCCATACCTGGATTTGATGTGGCAATCTTGCAGGTAGGAAGGCAGGCAGCGCCTGTGGGTTGATTGGAGGTCTACTTTGTGAGACTGAGGCAAAATTATCATTTATAGCCCTTGCAATTGCTTTTTCATCATTTTGCTGGACACCAGGGACTTAGATAATTGACCTTATCTGGCATTTGTTGGTTATTAGTTGGATTCCCTTATGCCGGCCTGATGGATCACTTGACTTGAGGTTCTGAATCCGATCTTTGTAGTAAAATTTCGCTTGATCAATGGCACGACTAACCTTATTACGGAGAAAGCGCCAAAGAAACATTTTCTTCTCTGCAAAAGCTCTGCAATATTTAAACTATTCTCCAAACTTCTAGCAAATATATTTCTCTAACATGACCTAAAATTACAGCTAGGTTAGATGTTCAGAAATAGTCGCACTTTCGTAAAATATGAGTGAGGGCAAGGCATAGCTAGCTCATAGCTAGCCAACTCCCCGTGTTAATTGAATAGAGATTTGACCGAAAATATTGAGCTATATTGGTAACGACCGCTCAGTTCTGAAGGATGCCACAAAAAACGGTACAAGCTACATTTAAACTATTCTATGAAATTCTAGAAAATATAGTTTTGTAACAATCATGTCCTAAATTTTTAGCTAATTTAGGTGTTTGGAAATAGTCGCACTTTTGTGTTTTAGGAAGGATATGTAAACGACAGATAACACCAAAAATATGAAGAAATTATTTCCAAACCGTGTTAAGTCAACAATCATTATGTTGCTCATTTTCAAGAATGCTGGTTACAAAAAGCAGACCATTGTCTCATTTCGTGAACAAAGCTTCACATACCATTGTTTCCTTGCGTTTCCTTTATAATCGGTTACCCAACTGAAGCTGTATTATACCAGTTCATTGCGATACCGCACATATAAAACAGACACATGTGCACAACCAGAACAGATCCGATTTAATCAGTTGAGCTGTTTCAATGAGTGTTATCTTGGTTTAATAGCTTTTAATGAGGTTAAGTCCTGCAAAGGTCGAGGTGAATTCTACTGTAGACATGACTGCATCATGAATTAAAAAGGGGACATAATGTGATCAGTGAAAACTAACATTTTGCATATTATTATTTTAACCTTGCATCTGGATTATCCACCTCACTCATTTGCGTCTTTTCATCAGCTCGATTTCTCTTGCAAGTTGATATAATTTCACCAATTGTATATAGGTAAGGATTAATTGCTGAATTGATTGGTAAAATGAATGCCACTGACCAGGCATAAACAGATGGGGGTAACATGAGTACCCTAGTTTGAACCAAAATTCCTAGTATGATGATTGGAAACCAGCAAATGAAATCTGTAGCAATAATTGCCGTTACTTTGGCAGTTAACATGATTTGTCTTTGCAAATCTTTGGTCCTACCCACCTTTTTAGAAGATTTCCGAACTGATCTAACTATTTCAATATAGCAAAGAAGTATGATTAAGTAGCAAATACAATTTACTCCGAGAAATACTGCCGATGAAAAGAATTGGCCGGTCTGGTAACCTTCAAATTTGGTGGTAAATATAGGATAAATAAATTCCCAACCATAAAACATTACAATTGTTTGTTTCTCCTTGGATACAAACTTTTTGTTTAAAGCCAATGGTAGACCAATACACACGTGTGAATTGTCGTAAAATTCAAATAGTTTCCCGCTTAAAATAGATGGTATAATACCTAAAATTAATGATAAAATCCATGTTAAAAGTATTAATATTTTTGCTGTAAGTTTACCCATATTTTTGGTTGAAAATGAAAATCGAATATTCATAAATCTGTCAATGCTTATCAGTGTAATTAAAAATACAGATGCTTCGGAAGATAAAATTGATAACGCTCCTGCTATTCGACAAGTAATACCTGATCGCCAGCGTTCAGATTGCATAGGAAAGTATTCGCCAAAATAAATATCAGCAGATGCTATGATCAACATGTACACGCCCATGAGAGAATCAGATATAGCAAGACTTGTGAGAAATAGATTTTGAACTGAGTTGGTTTCTTTTTTGGTAAATTTCCATGACAACACGAAAATATTTCCACAAAGTGCGTTAACCCCAATAAGCCACATCATATACATCAGAACCCTATCGGAGAGAAGCCTATCACACGTGAGATAAGGGGATCGTTCTTGAGCCGCGCTGCAGACAACACCTTCAGGTTTATAACATTCACATATTTCATGTTGACTTACCAGTAATTCCAAACTTTTACTTGCAAAGGACAATGTATCAGATTTGATGTCAGTCAGTGCGTTCTTCCTTATGTTAAGAAAACTTAAGTTGGGTAAATTTGTAAAATTTGTAATTGTTTTCAAGTTATTTCTCTGTACTTCAATACTCTGGAGATTAATATTGTCTTTGAATAACTCTTGATCCAAAAAAACGCATATTCAGCCCACTTAAATCTATAATTTGAAGTTTTGTTAGCCCTTGTAATAGGCCTTTCTCAAATTTAACGCCTGAATTATTAGCCAAAAGCAGAACTTGCAGCCCGTTCAAACCGACGAACAATTTCTCTGGAAACGTACTCAACATGTTACCATACAAATCTAAGACGACTAACTCATGTAGATTTTGAAACATGCTAGCATCGATAAACGTCAATCTATTAAAGCTAAGGAACAAAACACTAAGATGCGGTAAACTTTTAAACATGGCTGCGGATAACCTTTCTAACTTGTTCCCCGGTATGAACAATACTCTGAGATTCCGTACATCTCCAAATAGTACATCGTCCAAAGTCACCAAAGAATTGTTATCCAAATATAAGTTGGTCAATGATTTAAGGTTCCCAAACACCCCTCCTTGTAAAAATGTTATGTGATTAAAAACAATGTCTAATATTTCAAGGTGTGTCAAAGATGAAAAGGTTTCATTATGTAAATTAGTTAAGTTATTATCAGAGAGGCTCAAAATTACTAGACTTTTTAAATTGGAAAATAAACCGATTTCCAAGGTGGACAACATATTGTGATCCAAATGTAATATAGTCAATGATTTAAGGTTCTGAAACACCCCTTCTTGCAAAGTTTTCAGGTGATTGGATACAATTTCCAATGTAATAAGGTTTGTCAAAGTTGCAAATGTTTCATTATGTAAACTAGTTAAGTTATTGTAAGAGAGGCTCAAAATTTCGAGACTTTTTAAATTTGTAAATAAACCGTTTTCCAAGGTAGACAACATATTGTGATGCAAATGTAATTTAGTCAATGATTTAAGGTTCTTAAACATCCCTGCTTGTAAAGTTTTCAGGTGGTTGAATGCAATTTCCAACGTATCAAGGTTTGTCAAAGTTGTAAATGTTTCGTTATGTAAACTAAATATATTATTGTTACTGAGGTACAGTGTTTCTAGATATTGTAAATTTAAAAATAAGCCAGGTTTCAAAGAGGACAAATTATTTTCAGTGAGATAAAGATCATGAAGATTGTGTAAGCTTTGAAATACTCCAACTTTCAAATTTGTCAAACGATTTCTTGCCAAAGACAAATACTGCAGACTTTCTAGGTCATTAAACAGTTGAACTGGAAGTGTTAACAGATAATTATCATTAAGGTTTAAATCAGTTAGTTTTCTTAACATCGTAAATGTTTTATTATGTAATGTGGTTAAGTTATTAGAAGACAAAATCAAGATGCGTAGGTCTCTTGAATGTGAAAACAAACCAACTTCTAAAGAGGACAAACCATTCGTATCGAGATCAAGTCGTTTAAGGTTTGGTAACGTTTGGTTAAATTTCAATGTGTTTAGCAGGTTATTGTCAATGTTTAGCTCATTAAGTGTCAACAAACCTAAAAACAAATCCGAGTTTAAATAAGATAATCTATTGTGAGATAAAAACAGCCAAAATAGTTTGGACAAATCACGAAACAGATCGATTGGTAACGTCGTTAGCATATTATATGAAAGATTAAGCACGATCAAATTACGCAGTCCTTCAAAACTACTTCGATTTAAAAACACCAATATATTTTTCGATAAGTCTAAGGTATATATTAGACTCATATTCCTATACAATCGCTCTGGTAAAATCGTCAAAGCATTTTGTGCAAGATTTAGGTATCGTAAGTTGAGCAAAGTTTGAAAAACGTCTTCATTGAGTTCGGATAGACGGTTATCAGAAAGAATCAGATGAAACACATTTTTAAGATCTCTAAAAATGCGTACTGGCAATGTTTTCAATCGATTGTTTGAAATATTTAATTTGGTAATCCTAGTCAATTCCCATAATGCATCTTGGTCAATTTTTATAATATTATTACCAGCCATATTTACCTCAGTAGTATCGGCAGGAAGGTTTACAAACATTAAGAATTTCTTATTCTCGTTATCACTCTGATCTAAACATTGAAATGATACTTCTCTGTAGCCTAGAGTAGCATTACAATCTTTTGGGAACTCAAGCTTGCATTCACCTCTAGTACCCGTTTCCATATTACAAGTAATTTGATCTCCATACCCTTTTACATTTGTGCATATAGACCTCCCATTTATGTTTGAGAAACGAAAGATCTTTTTAAATTCCGGACAACCAAGCGGAAATTCTGCCAAAACATCTATTTTTGAAAGCCGTGTGATTGTGATGTTAATTTCACCCTCTAAGTTTACTTGCAGTTTTGAAGATACAAAACTACTAACACAGTTATTTTGTTTCAAAACAATATACTTATCGGTACAATTCAAGTCAGAACCCATTCTTTCTATATAAAGAAAAATGAATTACTATTTTCTGGTATTTGTACTTGCAAGACTAAAGTACTTTCCAAATGAGCATCGAGGCGAAGACTGCAGGTATGCCATTGGCTACCTTGAAATGTGAACACCTCACTGATGTTACCATCCTGCTGAATACCACATGTAGTAGAATCAATATCCCATAAAGGTTCAACAACAATGTTCGCATTAACAAGATGACGATGGAAATCAAATGTCAACAGCACAACGTATATCACCAGTAGTATTAATTGTGCGTGGTTCTTCATCGTGATATTCAGGCCCACGCTATATACTGTTTTGTATTAAATGTACCCGTTAGCTCAGATTCACAATCACAACATTCGATATTGTTTGATGAGGACGGTTTGGTAAAATATTACGTAAAATACTCAAATTGTCAATTTATCATTCAGCAAAGAGTAGAGGTACATGTATGAATTCCCTTGCCTAATGCGTTTATAACTTTCCAAAGGACAAGTGCCAAATTCGAGCCAGAAGCCTGCTATTATTTGTATTATATAGATATAATCTGCAGTGATATGTTTCTTTTCCACTCTTTCATTTACGGATCTAGGAGGACGTAAGTCAGTATGTTATACAGTAAAGTACCATGCGTGCCTTCAAAGATCATAAAGACACCGGCAAATATATAGGTCCGATATTATAGTTCCGAGGCCTCATCGAAAAATTATCTGCAATAAAATTCAGAAACAATATCTAAGTAACAATGTTAAAGGTTGCATTCAAAGCAGATGAAAACAACTACCACTTATGATGCGAAATGTTTTATTAGTGTTGGTTATAATATTTTGTCATTGCTTTTATATATTATATCCCTACCCATTTAAAAAACTAAATTAAATTAAAAACTCCATTAGTATTTGATTGAAACAAAACAAAATAAAATTCCACCGATCTCACCTTTATCACAATCACTTTACTTGATCCCAAGTTTTCAATATGAAGATGTGGTAATTAACTGTCGTAATTATGATTCTTAACGTGAATCCGAAGCAGTTGGAATCAAATCTTCATCTGGTGTATCATAAGAAATACGTTTCGAGAAGCTATCCAAAATATGCCTATACGCTTTAATCAAAAGTGTAAGAGTAAACAATATCGGCATATAAAGCGTTGACGCGATTGCAGGTTCTTCAATTGACAATTTCCGTAATTCCCGAAATAATATGCAAAGAAACCTAATCTACGTCATCATGTGCACATCGTCAATGCAGACGTTCAACTGATGTGATAGCGTAGGAGTTTTCCCTCAAAGGATTTCGGGAATGTGTCTATTCGACGAAAGAGAAAACTAAGAGAGTACTAAGATAAAAACTATAAGGCGTGGCACAAAAGATGGGAGTCTATATACTTATACCTTAGTTTTATTATGTGTGAGTATATATACCCTTTGTTCGTTAATGCAATTTTTCTCTTGCATTGCCGCTAAACAAACAAAGCTAATGCTGGTTTCATACTTTCTGCCGCTTGCCGCTGAGCGGCGTAACACTTGATAATGCGCTTGCACTTGTTAGCAACCGGAGCGGCACACCGCTGAGCGACAGCGGCATGCCCGGGGGGGTACTCAAGTTTGGTTTTGGTAGGGACGTGCCGCTGAGAATTTGAAAGTGGACCCATAAATATACCAATTTTTCAAGAAATTTGGACCCATTGATATACCAAAAGTCAAAATTTTCCGCCGAATTTAACCCAAATTGTCTTAGTTTTTACAAGTTTTCCCAAAATTTTGGAAAATTTTGGCTAGATTAAGGGAAAATTGGGCCCTTTTCCGAAAAAATTGAGAAAATTTTGAAAAAGGACCCATTCATATACCAAAATAGGCTTTGAAAAAGGGGTCATTGATATACCAAAAGGCTGAAAATGCTACCCATATTTGCGGCACGTCCCCGTATGGTCATTTGTACTGAGTAACCCCCCCCCCCCGGGCGGCATGACTCTGAAAACCACTCTTGCTGCTCAGCACCGCTCCCAAATCGCATTTTGTTCTCATACTTCAGAGCGACACCGCTCTGAGTTGAGTTGAATTCAACTCTCAGCGGTGCTGTCGCCGCGGCAATGCGGTTGACTGATCGATATCGGCTTGCCGCTGGTCACCGCTAGCGTTTCCGGTGCGATTGCGCAGTGAAGTAAAATCATCTTCTGAGCGGCAAGGTGGCAAGCAGCAGAAAAGTATGAAACCAGCATCAGTTGTAGCAGGGATTGTAGTTTAATGGGAAAAGACAGGCGATACAAAATGAACAGCCACCAGCACCGACTAAAGGGTTCCAAAAATTACTCCAACCCCTAAAATTACAAAACATTTCTTTGCATAACTTGCCATAAATTTTGTTGATTTGAAAAATTAGAAAACCTGTGAGTAGAAAAATCTTTGTACTATCCTTCCAAATGTTCTCCCTTCTCAAAATTATTTTTTGTTGGTCAAAAATAATCACATTTTCAAAAAATTATGCTTCCAGAAACATTTGCACTTTTCAACATCCAATACAGCCTGTCTCAAAAAAAAATTGTGCAAGTGAAAAGCGCCCTCTTTGGCAATTAGAAAATACCGTTGTGACATAATGCTTAAATCAACGTCACGGGCACAGTCTTGGCTCTCAAATGCCGTTTGTTCTGTTCAATTTGCTTGTTCCAATTTCGAGATATGCTTATTTAACAACGAAAGGGTAAAATCACAATTGTGCCACTTTTACTAGGGAAGAGAGCTGTACGTGTAAATCAATGATAGCTGATGTTGATGCGTCTAATGCACCCCCCCTTTCGGGGAGCATGCTTTAGACGCATCAACATCAGCACGCGTGCATTATTTTGTCTTATATCTCTCCCAAGAAGTAATACGTGTTCATTAACCTATAACATGTATAAGTGCGCAATATTTGTTTGTCTTTTAACATGTCTTTTAAGACATGTTTTAAAAAAGACAAACAAATAGTGACTAAGAGAACATTTTTACCATGATAAAATCATTGACATGCACATGTATTTAATTTTTACAGCAGAATGTGAAATATTTATTTATCTTTTAATCTCTTTTAAGTGGAAAAAGAGAATCATCATTCCTGCATCATGATAAAACAGTAAAAACAGTCAAAAACATTTTGTATCGTGACATTGATGCATTCTTTTGATTTCACGAAGGAGCTCTTGATAAACTTGTTACATGTAAAGCCCTCTTCCCTAGTAAAAGTGGCACAATTGTGATTTTACCCGTTCGTCTTTAACTAAACATATCTCGAGATTAAGACAAGCAAATTGAACAGAACAAACGGCATTTGAGAGCGCAGACTACGCCCTTGACGTTGATGTAAGCATTATGTCACAGCGCTATTTTCTAATTGCCAGAGAGGGCGCTTTTCACTTGCACAATTTTTTTTTTGAGACAGGCTGTATTTGTAATGTAGAAAATCGTTCTCGATATCAACGTTATCAATGTTTTGATTGATTGATTGATTGATTGATTGATTGATTGATTGATTGATTGATTGATTTAATTGTGTCTTTGTTTTTGTTAATGTTATGTCAGTCACCCTTGCAATTATCTTTCAATATAAAACAATGATTCATTGACATGTATTTTGATATGAATGGGCTTTTCTTTTCAAAAAGTTTTTCAAAAATGGTAAAATCACTACAGGAGTAGAAATAAGGTTTGTAGTGTAATATGGTTTAATAGTTGTTTCGTTGGCAAGAATAGATGAAAAATTCACTGCAGACGGAAACAGTTGCAACGGCTCTCTTGGATAAAGGCGAACAAGTCAAAGAATAAATGGTCATCAGAGATTGGTTGTCCCCAGGCTGTTAACTGTAGCCAATCTCTTGTGGCCACATCATGAGTGTTACGCTTTTATTCAAGAAAGTCGTCACTTTAGATCAAAATGCAAGATGCTTCAACCTACCCATTACAGGTACATATTCACCCTTTTGGTCAAACATAAGCGTTGAGAACTCATTTCTCCTCCCTAATGATTTGATCATTTTGAGACAACTACTGATTAAAAATTTAAAAGAAAACCTCATTTATGTCAAAATTAATTTCAACGAATCATTATTTTGCACTGAACATGCTGAATGATGGATCACTGAGGGATCAGAGACAGAAAGATGCAGAAAAAGACAAATTAAATCAATCCTAACATTGATATCTCGAGAACGTTTTATACATTACATGTATTTTTTTAAACATCATTTTTGGAAAATGGGACTACTTTGGGAGGGTTACAAAACGCATCCTCTATTCACAGATTTTTGGCAAATGTAAATATTTTTGCCAAAAAAAACTGTTTTTGGAAATGGGATAACTTTGGCAGGGTTTAAAAATTATTTATCTTTTCACAGATGTCTGAATTTTTCAAATCAACAAAATTTATGTCAAGTTACGGAAAGAAATGTTTTGTAAATGTGGAAAAGTGTAACTTTTCAGAAAGCATCATTTTTGGAAAATGTAAATATTTTTTTCCAAAAAATTTGGGACAACTTTGGGAGGATTCAAAAACTGATTTCTCTATTCACAGATGTTTGAATTTTTTTTTTTTTTTGGGGGGGACTTATTTATTACCAATAAATCTTGCCAAGTGGAAAATAGCTCTAGCATCATCTGTAAGGGGCTGTATAATAATTATGATTCGGGGTTGTGGAATTTCAAACGGCGTGCCAAAAATGGCTTCACCCCTCTAGTCCTTCCAATAATTGCTTGCCCACCTCTCTCGGACTGTCAAACAAACTTTTCCCCCTTCCCCGCATACATGGCATATGCCAAATTTTTGGGAACACAATTTGCAAACCTTTTCGCCTTAAAATCGTGAAATTCTGAAACAAATTTGGGAAGAAAGGTTACTTGATTGGATACTCGCATTGCTTAGGTATAAAACAATTGATATTTTGTACTTTAGTTGTGTAAATCAACCATATTTTTATGCTATATAATTGTGAACACTCGGAAATGACACCTTAGTTCAAAATTTAATTTAAAAAAATTTAATAAGAAATAAAAATCTTTAAAAAAACATCATTCCGCATTCGTTTTTTAAACTGCCATGTTCTTTGAGACATAACAATTTTTAATGGCTGACAACCGCGAGCGTATATCGATCTCGCTGATCAATTCGGCTCGCCAATTATTGTGTGGTCGTCGCTTCTAAAATTAATATAGCTTATATATTTGTTTGAATTATATTGGGTTTTTTTAAAATAAATATATTTACAAAATTTATAAATTTACATCTATAGTTATAAAAACAAATATTGTATAATATTTGATACAGTAATTGGTACAAGATGATATTATGATGTAACGATGTAAAACATAAAGTAAATGCATTTGCCAACCAGTTTTTGGGAAAAGAAAAGAAACTCGCAAAGGCTCTCGGGAATCCCGAAATGGTTACCATGGTTCCGAAAGTGGTTGCATAAATATCTTGCAGCAAGATAATAATTATTGTTTTTGATTACAAAGTGTGCATTATATGAGTCTGATATTAATGGATTCCTGGTTTACAATTTGCTGGTAAGTGAATTGATTATTGAAGCATTCACTATAGTAACAAAATTGTAAGTAAATGGGGAAATAAGTTTTATTTTTATAACAAAATTATTGATCGCTATATACTTAACAGTATACAAACCAGTAAGATTTCAATGTAGTGGTAAGTCACACCTTTGACTGTATGTTACAACTGCTTTATGTGCTGTAAGAATACAATTTTAACATTATATGGTGAGTTTTAACATTCTTTTACAATATTAATTAACTTCTATTATTTTTTTTCTAGCACTTTCTTAAATAATTTTCTGAAATTTAATTGTACGTACCATTCAATTTCAATTTATCAATTCTTTATTTCCATAATAAAAGACACTGATTACAAGTTATAATCTAAACTGGTCGGAAGACCTGATGGGACAATTCATTTAATACAAAGGATAATGAAGATTATTTGCTTAAGGTGGTACTACACCCCTTGATTGATTTGTGACTATTTTTGCATTTTTCTCAAAAAATAATAACACACTGGTATTAACAAAAGTTATGTACATTATAGGGGCAAGTTACTACACTGGAATTTCAGTGACTTAAGACAAGCGGTACGTTATTTATGATAAGAAAGAGGTACCGCTAGAATGTACCTCATTTCCTAACATATTATAATGAATCACTTGTCTTGAATCACTGAAATTTTATTGAAGTAATTGGATTCCTTGCCCCCAAAATAATTATACATAACCTTTGTTACCAGTGTGTAGTTATTTTTTTGAGAAAAATGCAAAATTAGTCACACAATTTATCAGGTGGTGTAGTACCACATTAAGTACAGGGTTTAAGTTTTAACTGGTTTAAGTTGCTGACGAAAGCATTTTTGTCCAACACTATAGGTTCAGATTATTTACCCTGGTGATAGACATATGGCATAAAATAACTAAAGCACTTACTCTCTGATCATTTTGATTCCCATTTACTAAATATTTGTATAATGTCTTTCAGTATGCATCGTACGAGATACCAATGATGTCGCTGCAAGTTTAGAGTACATTCATATTGCTATTAACCATGAAGTTGGTTTACTTCTGGGTATGTATCACATCTATCGTGTTTACTCCCGTGGCTCATTCTTGCAGTTCAGGTCGAGATGGGTTTCTTTATAATAACTTATATGAGATATGTGAACGTTTACCAGATAGTGCATGTGATGTTTCATCTGGTTTCACCGCAGATGGTGTCCAATTTTGGGAACAGTCTTTGACGGACGAATTTGTGATGAATAATCCTTTACATTCCCTCCAAAATGAGTGTTTTAAGCACAAAGATTTAGCCTTGAATGTGTCTTATCGTATACGAGCATTTGCTGAAACGGAATGTGAAATGAGCATCTCTTCACGAGATAGAGATGGCTCGTTGTTTGTAATTGATATCCTCGAAACAGAAGCAAATCGAGAATATTCATCATTATTTGTTGACCTCGCTGTTGGTGGCGATACTAATGTAACCAATGTAATTAATTTCCCATTTAATTGCACCGCTACATTTGTAAGCAAGACGATAAAGTTTCATCTTCTTTACATTTATGTCGATTTACATATTCGTGTCACTGACAATTACGAAACAGATATTACCACAACCAATCCCTGCAATATTGTCCAATATAAATACGTTAGACGCTATTATTTAGAATATTACACAGAACATATTCATTTCAATTACGATATTTTGTCCTTATGGAATGAAGAACTTATTGACATATATGCATATAAACTTGAGGCAGATTGTCCAACTAATTGTATGTGTTCGTTGGGCCACAAAGAGTGGCGTAGTAACTGCGACATGAAAAGTTTCATTGTATGCGATCCCAACATTGTGGGCTTGTCTCTTTCAAACCTTAATCTTGAAGTAGTTGAGGCTGACGCATTCTTATGTTACGATTTCATTCTGAAACTGATTCTTAACCAAAACGAACTTAGAGTTTTACCTAGAGAAGTGTTTACTGGATTAGATAAGCTCCGATATTTAGATTTAGGGAATAATCGACTGAGATCTCTTGAAACTGGGATCTTTGACAGCCAAGTTAATTTGCAGTACCTAATATTAAGGAACAATAAGATTAATTTGCTTCCGGGTGAATTGTTAAATCCTTTGTCTAGTCTGCAGTTTCTATTAACAAACAATAACAAAGTAAGAGCATTTTCAATTGGCTTATTTTCCTTTCGCCAGAATGTTAAACAACTAGACTTATCACACAACCTACTGCGTGTCTTGATAGACAATGCATTCCATATGCTAGTGGATATTAGAACTCTAAATCTTGGGTATAATAAGTTAAAAATCATTGCGCCTGGTGCGTTTAATAACCTGACACAACTAACAGAACTCAACTTGGATGCCAACCATATTACACGTTTGGAAGCCAATTTGTTTTCACATTTATTAAACTTGAAATATTTAATAATAGGTGACAACTTGATAAGCATTTTGCCAGATGATATTTTCAAAGGTTTTGTTCGTTTAGAGTATTTATATGCGAGTTTCAATAGCTTAGTTGAAATGCCTTTCTTTGAGCTGATGAGTCTAACCAGGTTATACCTATCTGGCAACAGCTTGAAAACCTTACGGAATGGGGTATTCAATTCCATCTTAAATCTTGAGGTTCTACATCTTACATCAAACTCATTGGAATTCTTGCCAACTCATATCTTCAGTGGTCTTAATTACTTAATTTACCTAGATTTATCTGACAACCATCTGCAGACCTTACCATACTTCTATTTAGAAGGACTAACTGAGCTACAAATTGCCAACAACGAATTAATTTCGCTTATGAATGGTGCGTTTAACGTAACATTGACGCTTGAAAGGCTGTATTTAGAAAATAATAATCTTGATACTTTATCACCCGGTTTGTTTAGTGGTCTCACAAACTTGTTGCATCTCTTGCTCGGTTTTAATCAAATATTTGAGCTTCAAAGTACCGTTTTTTCATATCTAATACATTTGGTAAAATTAACATTGAATTACAATAAGCTACATAACTTACCAAGTGATATGTTTTTAATTATGAATGAGTTAGTTTACCTTGATTTATCAGACAATTATTTGAACGAATTGACTACTGAGATATATAGCTACAGCCCCTGGTTATTTCATCTGATATTTACTGGTAATAGCATGGCCACATATCCGGATACTTCATCTTTGGAATTTCTCATTAGGGTTAAAGCTGACGGTAATCGATTTATCGATTTGCAACATGATTCATTTATATCTGAGAGCATTACATATATTTCTGTTGAACAAAACAATATTGTTGATTTGCCTCATGACATATTTCATCGAAACACCAATTTGGAGTATCTTTCTTTCAAATATAACAAAATTACCCATTTGCCAGATGACTTATTTCGACACGCAACAAAATTGTCTTTTCTTGCTTTTAATTTTAACAAAATATCAATGTTATTTGAAAATACTTTTCGCTACCTGGTAGATTTACAACACTTATATTTAGATGGAAATGAACTTACCGAATTACCATTAGGAATATTTGATTCGCTACAAAACCTTCTAATCCTGCAATTACAGCTCAACAGGTTGTCGATATTGCGTAACAATACATTTCAAGTTTTAATAAATATGCAGGTTTTGAATCTTAAAGGTAACCAGCTTTTCATATTACCAGAGGGCATATTTACTGCAAATATTGCAGTAAATATACTTGACTTGTCATTTAATAATCTTGAAATGCTACCACAAGGAGTATTCGACACGTTTGTTCAATTAGATCAATTATACATTGAAGGGAACCAATTACAAGAACCCTGGTTTCTTAATTCCTCATCATAGTTGCGTGTTTTTATCTGTCCTTTTAATAACATCACACATCTTTTTGACAACTTGTTTCATCTGAAAACAAAACTGATTTTAATCAACTTGGAAAGTAATTCTATTACAAGTTTACCTACTGATATTTTTGCATCTTTAATTTCGTTGCAGTATTTGAACATGGCACATAATTTTCTAATTAAGATATCTTCTCTCGTTTCTTGCATCAATTTGAAACATCTCTTTCTCAACCATAATCGGATATCGAAACTAGACAATAATAGCTTTGAAACGCTTACTTATCTGAAAAAGTTGGATTTACAGGAAAACAATATCGAAAAAATACCAACGAAAGCATTTCATACACTTACCAGTCTGAAATATCTCGTTCTAAATTCAAATAACATTACAAATATTGAACCGCACACTTTTGAGAATTTACCCAATCTTCGCACTCTCAAACTTTCGCATAATTATATTTCGAGCGTCGTTACCAATACTTTCGTAGGTTTGGATAATCTTATTTTCTTAGCATTGGAACATAATTTTATTAGTAGTTTTGGAAATGAACTTTTAGAACATTTCAACGATTTGAATCAATTGAACTTGTCTCATAATAATATCGAAACTGTCTCTTTAAATAGCTTTGATATACATTCAAGCAACGTTACTTGTAATCTACGAGGGAACCCTTTAAATCTTTTAGTATCCCAGTCATTCGATGATGTTTCAAACATGACTTTCGTTGTCGACGAATACTCTGCTTGTTGCTTTATGAACGAGAACATTACCTGTCTCCCCGTAACTGCACGTTCGGCTTATTTAACCTGCAAAAGATTATTGCCTAATGTACTTCTGAGATTGATTGTATGGACAGTTGGTTTGGCTGCTGTTGTTTTTAATATTGCAGTGTTATGTAACAGAATTTTTACAAATATGGGTAATGAAGTACAGAATGTCTTGATTGCTAATCTTGCAATATCAGATTTCGTGATGGGAGTTGACATGGTCATTCTGGCATCAGCTGATTTGTATTACTCTGAATATTTTCCAAGTTTTTCTGGTAGATGGATTGATGGATTCCTTTGCAAATTAGCAGCTGTCCTGTCCGCACTCTCTAGTGAAGCATCAGTAGGTTTAGTGACACTCATCGGTTTGGATAGATATCTTGGTATAGGTTACCCTTTCAGTGTTAACCGTGGCTTGGGTACTACAAAAATGAAAATATGTGTATCGATTTGTTGGCTATTGTCTCTGGGCATATCCATTGGTCCTATACTAGTGCAGTTGTATCTCCCTGGCTTTTACGATATCTCAGAAGTGTGTATTGGAATACCGATGGTAAAAAGAGCAGTTACTTTTGAAACAGAGGCGACAGTTCAAGTCGTGACATATGAAGGAAATGACATGTTTATCCTCCTAAATTATAAATATTATACAAATGATAGTGCTTTGGACCGAGCATGGGATGAGCCTCTATTTCGAAATGTACATGATATAAACTTTTCATTATCTAAAGTTTCTGGTTATAAATTAGCTAGCTACGTGTCCATTGTGGTCTTCGTTGGGATAAACTTAACGTGTTTTATTGCAATCGCCGTATTTTATGTTCGAATTTTTCAAATTGCGCAACAATCGTCCAAAGGAACCCGGAGTACAGCAAAAAGCAAGGAAATGCGGATGGCAATCAAAATGTCTGGTGTGGTTTTGACGGACTTCGTTTGCTGGGTACCATTGGCGTTAATATGTTTGTTCGTTCAATGTGGTGTTTTTACGGTGGGGCCTGAAATGTACGCGTGGACAGTGGGCCTCATACTGCCCATCAATTCATCTCTTAACCCGTTCCTTTATACACTAGCATGTATTATCGCGGATCGTTATGAAGAGTATAAGAAAGAGAGCAAGAAAGAGTCATTGGTACGCATTCAAGCGTAGGACCGGCTAGAGAATAAGTCTACTCCAAATAAGGGGTTATATGCCGGGGGTCTTTTTCTTTTTAAAAGCACGTTTTTGGCAAACGCATTTATTCTATGTTCTTACATTAACACTCGCTTGTACAGTAATAACGTGTATTAATGTAACATTTATATAAAAATGTGATTTCTTTGTGTGCACAGTTTTATTAGATCACCACATCCTGCCGTACAGCCAAAAGTCAAAAGTCTTCATTTTCATACGTTATACTGAAGCTATGAACACAGGCGGCTGTGACCCTTATGATCTTTCAACCAAATTCTGTGAACACCCCATAGACACTGGCTAATGTCAATGCATGTGTCCAAGTGGCGTTATTTGTGCAGAAGAGGGTCTTTACGGTATTTCGTCTCAGACAGAAAGTGACCGCTTAATGACCTTTGACCCCAAATCTGTGAAATCCCCCATAGACACGGGAGTAAAACTAGACTTTAGCAAAGGAAGGCAATTTCAAGCGTCCCCGTGTATATACAGGTATGCTAATTAGCCAGCATGCTCACCTCACAGATATGTTAATTACCCATTCATAAGCGAGCTCATGAATATTCACAATGTTACTAAAGTCTAATTTACTACTCACGGACTATATCGTCAATACATATGCGAGTGCAGTTACTCTGCTATGTTTTTTTGTAGCAGAAGACTCATTTTTCGAATTCAATTTCCATACGCCCTGCTCGTACCAAGGATTATTAAATCAGGATGTGACAATAGCTCATTAGCATGTGTCCAATTCTTATGTATATAGCGTATTGTTATAAAAATGACGTCGTGACCTTGCCAGATGGCGCTAATGATGTCTGCAGGCGTCACGGTTGTTTGATGTATATAGAATTTAGAATTGGCTTCATTATTAAGTAAATGTAAACTATAGGTGGCGCTGTTTATCATAAATCATATTTATTAATTTGCAAGAGGTGGGTAATTAATACTGCCATTAAAACAGGTGGAATAGGTGAAACAAGCAACAAAGAAATTTTATAAACATATTTCATCAAAACAATAAAAGGAATTATTTGTATTAAATGGCTGAAAGAGTAATTTCCAGTATCTAAATAGCGCCACCAATCTTGTCATAAATAGATACAATTTATATTCGAAATAGCTTTAAAAAATGCTGTGAAAGTGAATAATGTTGTTAAAAAGGGGAAATTAAAGTTGAAAATGAGGTTGCACATGATGTTTTGCTTGAAAAACTAATAAATGATCAAATAAAACAACCGTGAGACGGAACTCGACTGATTTCAATGTTGGGTCAAAGCATCTTCTCTGTCTGGATTAAATGCGCAATTAAATAGCTGTTGTAAAAACTGGTTAAAATAAATGTAATCGTTCAATTTATTGTGTGTAAACTTCAAGTTTGTATGTGACATTAAAGAGCCGAGCTTGGGTGGAATCTAGCTAAATCTAGTTGTTCAAATTCTGTTGCATCACCGCCTGAAGGAAATAATTCTATTAAAGATATTGAATTTTCACAGATAGATGTAGAGCCATTTATCAGCATTTAAAAGAGATGTTAAAAGAGATGTTAATTGACCAAGGCAAACAATCGAGTATGCAACGACAATTATACTATGATCAGCTCGTAATAGGCGGGAATTATTCGGTTTTTGTTACTGCGCGAGTCAATAAAGTCCAAACTTACGCTCGCGTAAATTCACAAAAGCACGCGTCATTCACGCAATACGCAAAGCGCAGTTCGCGTAGGTACTACGCCCGGGTGTGTATACGCAATTCTATATCAATCCACAATGTTATGAGTCCCGCCTATTACGAACTGATCAGAGTATAACTACGTACATGTAAAATCATCAAACGGCACATGTGCTTTAGGAATCCCGGCCACGTCACTGCAACCTCAGTGTGACCTCAGTCAGACTTATTGGTTCATTGGTGCGCTACTCTAATACCGTATTCAATATTGTGTGATTTTCTTGACCTACTTATAAAATCAATATTTCATGTCGGGAGCCAAATACCATTATGTCTGATTAGTGAAGATTGATATTCTTTTCAAACGAGGACATAAATGCAAACACACAGACAAATACGGCGCTATAATACAAGATCACGTGAGGTATCACATGTTTTGTGACTTCAAAATTAATACTCACTTGAATTTCATATCTTATACCTATCATTCATATCCATCGTACTGTTGACATTTTCGACATTACTTTATATTTTTATAGCATGTTATGCTTCCGTTTGTAATTTCATGTTAAATTGTGCTGTATAATTTTATGTTTCATTCTTTATTTTCTTTATTATCAATTAAATACTTTAGTCAGCCTTTTAGTCGGATTACATTTATTTATTTTTAAAATGTTTATAGTGAGCAATTTTCCTGACAATTTCTGACCGGGTAGAATTTATTCACCAATGTACCGTAAATCTGCTCCCTAAAGACGCTGTCGGATTCATCACGGTACATCTGCTCCCGCTATAAACACGCTGACGGATTCATCAAGTCTTTTTCCATTCTCAATATGTATACTTTTATATGCTTTTTTTTATGCCAAGACTTATCAAGGCATTCACAGCTGTTATCGTTACGATAAAGCTGACGGGTTGGCGCCCAGATAGCTATATAACCTCCTTTTTGAAGCTGGTCAATTTCACAATTCCAGGAATGTGAGGACTATCAATTACGCAGTTATTATGTCCAAAGGTTTCCATCATTAATCATGTTATTAAAGGGGTTGTTTGGAATGGCAGGTGAGTCAGGAAAATTGTTACCTTTTTGACCTCAGCACATGTGTATGTATGATGTGCCATACAAAAATTTAAAAAACAATACCTTAAAGTATCCCTTTTTAATGTTTTTTGTCATAATCACGCTTTTTTTTTTTTACAAATTATACCTGTTTGTACCGGGGGCGTGTCTGTTGTCAGGTGATGACAGCATAGACACACGTTACAACCTTGAATAATAATACAGAATTGTGACGTTAACCTATCTTAGAACTGCCCTCCAACGTGCCTATTATTTCAATTGTTATACTGTTCTGGTTGGTTTATTGCATATACTGTATAGAAATTATGCAATATGATTTCGAGAATGACAGAGTCAACGCTCTGCAGGGTCTATTGTTCTATTGTTTCCGATTAGAGCGCTGACATATTGGAAAATGTTGCCAATCAATATTCATGAGAGTGTACATTCAACGTCCAGTTTGCGAAATTGGGTGAGTTGTGTTTGGTAGGTGTGAAATACATCTGACTGGGCGTTTTAATTACGTAACGAATAAAGGCATTGACATCATCGAATGGCTGCCCAGTGCTGTTATGTGTTTAGTTATTATATAGGCCTAATAATTATTATTAAATGTATTCATCATTCCTTTCTTTTCCCTTCTCTGTACTTATTCTTTCCTAGGCCTACACTTTATCACTCCCTCGCTCTCATTGTCCCCTCTCACCCTCCCTCTCTCATTCCCATCATTTTCCTTATATTTCTATTTCTTTACTTGTCTTTATTATATCTTTTTATTTCTCCCTTCCTCCAGCCCTCTCTCATTCTCCATATACCCTCTTCCTCCCTCCTCCCCTCCCAAGACTTCTCACAGAGGTGAATCTGCCCCTCCCCAACCCCCTCCCCTCTTTGGGTACGCCACTATTTCTATACCAATCTCCTTACATGTATACGTATAGCGATTACCATTATAGTGTAATATAGATGGCAGCCTTCATACATTCTAATGTGTAATCGATCAGCGAGAGCATTCAATTTATTTAAATGAAACGCCTAACGTCAGGTGGGTGGTAAAGATGATTGCATCGACATCTAAAGCCTCCTTATAGACTCCAGACCCACACAAGCACACATTTGGGATACGCGAGTACAATGGTACCACTTTACACATGACTGCCCTTACACATGACTGTAGTGTGGTCACTTATTGATACTCGCCTGTTGTGTAGAGCGTTAATATGATGCCGGATCAGTGACCAATTTAATGGCGGAACCCTTTATTCGAAACAATGGTACCACTTTTATGAATAGCCTGTCGCAACTTCTAATCGGCATCAAACGAACAAAAGATTATATAATCTATTGCGACTCTATTTCTATTTAAAAGCTCTTTGGACAGAGTCACCTTCATTCAAATAAAATTCAGGTACCCATAAGGTACCACGGAGCAATTCGCACGATAATACAATAAAACAGATGAAAGGTATGAATGGTTGTGGAATCGAATTGCAGACCTGCCCTCTGTCACCTTAGGACTGCATCTCGTAGGCAATGGTAGGTAATAAACCAACCGGAACAGTATAACAATTCAAATAACAGCATGTCTTGGTCTCAATTCAAATTAGTTCAAGATGTGCAATTTGGACACACATGAGTGACCGGACAGCATTAATCTGCATTTTTGGGAAATCATTTATTGGGGAGTTGTGAGTTAGTTTGCAGAGTTTTGCAGAGTTTATATAGACGAAACATGATGATGAATGTGTGGGTGGGGGCTTGCGTTGTGATTATGTGTGATGTGCGAAGTAGAGGACTTACATTTCATTTATTATTAATTTTCTAATAGACAGACACGTATAGCAGAAACAGTTTCACTTAAATTTACTGGTCTTCCACATGATAGTTATGTATACAGGATTGTACAACATTTAACACCATAATGTGAAATTCTTGTAAAATTTGAATCTTGAAAGATGATGAAATAATATACGTAATAACATTTTAAGCCGAAATAATGAGGTAAATGAAATAAGTAAATAAATAAATAAATAAATAAATAAATAAATAAATAAATAAATAAATAAATAAATAAATAAATAAATAAATAAATAAATAAATAAATAAATAAATAAATAAATAAATAAATAAATAAATAAATAAATAAATAAATAAATAAATAAATAAATAAATAAATAAATAAATAAAAAAATTCATCCGTTATCCTCTATAAAAACAGCAAATTTATTTGAGTCCAATAAGGTGCCAGCTGGGGCATGTGTAAAAATCACAAATATGTAAAAAAAATAGGTTTGGGAAATATTAACGTTAAAATTTTACGTTAAATCGTCGTCACTTTATGCCTGCCAAATAATGTACATTTTCCTGATTTTTGCCCTTTACTGGTGGCATTATTTTCAGAAAGTGATTGAGGTTAAATGTTTCAGTGAATTAAACATTCATGCAATATGAAGGTCTTTCTTTTTGTTCACAATTAATGATAAAACTTAATTAATATTCAAGACAGTGTCAGTAAGTTATGGGTTCCAAAAAATTGGATGGATAACAATCATTTTGATTTAGCCTGTACAAGTCAAGATGTGTACTCAGATTATCGATGGCCACCCTGCGAAAGACTTCTTCAGATACTCTCTTAATGTAAAAGAGTGAAAGAGTGATTTACTTATAAAACCACTCAAAAAGAGTGACGTGAACATGGTTTAATAAAGATATGGCTCAAATTAACATTTCTGTAACAATAGATTAGTATTTATTTTCCATAAAATGGTAGCTTTTACTGTCAGATATGTCCTCTTTTAATTTTGAGCCGAACAACTGAGGTAAAGCCAAGAAAATTACTACCAGCGCCAATGCATGTTACTCCCGCGGTTGTAATACATTACGATCCTCTGGGGTGTGTGTGTATGTGTGTCCCGCACGTGTATGAACATCGCATACGTGTTTGACTAATATTTCCATCGTAATAATAAAACGACGGTTCCTGTGTTTTATTCAAGATCTCAGATTTTGACAAAACTACAGCCTCTAAAGTCTTGATTTTAGCAGCCTGTTATCTTTGTTTACTTAAGTACATTCCAATCGTGTAACATAACAAAATTGAGGGCGTTCTCCTCAGCAAATGTTATAATATCGCTTTAATTAGTATTGATGATTATACTCTCTTAAGTGCATCTCGTCGTGGTAGGAGACGGTAGGGGATCCGCGATTTATGATCATAATTATTCTTAATATCGTCTTATCGTATTCGTGGTTACCTTAAACTTAGTTTAGATGTACGAAAACGTGTTGTCCTTCATTTAACTACTTGAACGAGTTGAAATTCACTCTTTTAGAGTGGTTTCCACTCTTTCTGGAGTGGTTTTAACGTTTAAAAACACATTTTACTCTTTTTTGAGTGGTTTTATAAGTAAATCACTCTTTTGGGGGGTGAGTTTTTTACCCCTTTTACTCTTTTACATTTAGAGAGTAGGGTAGATTGCCCTACCCCAACCCTAAACCCTAACCCTAAACGTAAACGAGGACTGGACTCAAGTTTAGCAAGTTGCACCCTATTCGATAATTATACTTTCAAATCCAAGAGTGCCCCCATGGCCCCAGAAAGGAGATGGGGAAATTTTTGGGTCTTTTGGAACTGAAATTATTAAAATCAATGGTCTTTAAGCGATCTGTTTTGGTTAAATTCAGGGGGATTTCTGAGTTACGCGTGCAAAAACAGGGATTATTCCATGGGGTCATTTGTGTTAAGTGGGAGTGAGATCACTGGTTATGTGTAGAAAATATGATACATATCAAGACAACGTTCTTCCAATATTTTAATATCTCAAAAGACTTTATTAACATGATTAAGCGCCATCATTCTTAATGGAGCTTGTATATTTTTATGGTGGCGTGGTATAAGTTGCAAAATTGAGATATCATCAACAAACAGTGCTCCTGGACGGTGGCCAAGATTTCTTTTTGACATGGGCGATAG
The DNA here is from genome assembly GCF_039555335.1 of Amphiura filiformis. Taxonomy (NCBI): domain Eukaryota; kingdom Metazoa; phylum Echinodermata; class Ophiuroidea; order Amphilepidida; family Amphiuridae; genus Amphiura; species Amphiura filiformis. The sequence continues at coordinate 733,435 of NW_027305500.1, forward strand.
GGTTGGAAAAGGTATAGTGAATCCAGCACATTTGGCGACAGAATAAGTTTATGGTGCAAATGCGATCGAAAAGGGAGAAAGATTTGCCATATTGAAGATAAAATGGTGTAATATATGTTGTAAAGAAGAACAAGTTCGCGAGAAGAGTGCACAAATTTACACCATAGGCTAAAATTACCAAATATGAGGTTAATTTGGTCATAATCCCACATACAGGTATCAACATGAGGGAGGGATGATTGCCCGGGGATGATTGTATGGACCATTCCCCTTATCAAAATATTGGGGGAATGTATCCTCCTCCCGGATTTACGCCTATGCTCCTGGGATATATTTTCTATCAAGATAATAAAATCTCAGAGGATGTTTCAAAGACATTCCCATAACCCAATGGGGTTTTCTGACCTTCAATCCCGCGCGAAAAGCTTGGGACAGTTTGTTGATTTCACGCATCCCCACTCCCCTTATTCAATGTTGAAGTACAGCATTAATATCATAAATATGACCATTTCTCCTAAACGCGTTGTTCGATTTTGATCATTCTTTCAGCTGTGAATAGATTAATAAATTTGCCATCTTTTTATATACACAGTTTTATAAACTTGTCAATCCTTTTTATTTTTAATATAAAGATATATGCAAATTCACGTTATTAATATTAGGACAGTTTGTTTATTTCTCGCATCCCCTCTCCTCTTATTCAATGCATCCCCGCTCCCCTTATTCAATGTTGAGTTTTGAAAAATAGTGGAAAGTGGTTGAGCTCAATCTGTGCTCCAACATTGTTTCGGTGGGGAGGGGGGAGAGGAGTAAACAAATACATAACATGACCTATGAAACCTATCATGTATTTTCAGCGTCATGTTCAATTCACAGGAATTTGAACTTTCAAACATCATCTGTCCCAACGATTTTCGCACAAGATTGTTGGTATGTCTGGCTTTTGTACACATATGGTACAGTTGACCATACCTTGCATTGGGATTGTGTGCAAATATCTGGTGTTTTCATCCTATTATTTAACATTCAAAACATATGCAGTGGGACAATATGAATGTTTCCTGTAAGAAAATCAAATATCAGTCATAAGTCTCAACTATTAGCTCGTTGGCTGCAGTTTTAACATTACCATTTTGTGTGTGTGGCAATGGGGACTTTGCCTTTAAAATTAGGTTTTATTGATCAAATTTTCCAATCATAGTGCATTGTAGGAATGCCTTTAAGCCTCCTCTGATAAAATCTGATATTGAATAGATGTATAATACAGTAAGCCAAAAAAATAAGGTACAAGTTATGTTCACCCCTGTATATCCTAAACAAAGACAGATATGCCATAATTGGAACCAGCAGTTAATAGCTGCGTCTTTTAGCTCGCATTTAACACCTCATTCGTGGAAATTGTTCAAGAAATAAAGTCACGACATCCAAACAACCCAGGAAGATGCCAAGTTGAAAGTTGCAGTTTGCTCCATTGCAAGTCCTATTGATTTATACACAAATCAACAAAATGTATGGCAAGTTATACAAAGAAATGTCTTGTAATTTTAGGGGTTGGAGTAATTTTTGGAACCCTTTAGTCGGTGCTGGAGGCCTGTTCATTTTGCATCGCCTGTGTTTTTCCATAACTACAATCCCTGCTACAACTATGCTGGTTTCATACTTTTCTGCCGTTACGGCCTTGCCTCTGACATATGAGAACAAAATACGATTTTGGAGCGGTGCTAAGCAGCAAGAGTGGCTTTCAGAGTCATGCCGCTGCCGCTCAACGGTGTGCCGCTCCGCTTGCTGACAAGTTCAAGCGGTATGATGAAGCGTCACGCCGCTCAGCGGCAAGCGGCAGAAAGTATGAAACCAGCATTAGCTTTGTTTGTTTAGCGGCAATGCAAGAGAAAAATTGCATTAACGAACAAAGGGTATATCTAAGGTATAACTATATATAGACTCCCATCTTTTGTGCCACGCCTTATAGTTTTCATCTTAGTACTCTCTTAGTTTTCTCTTTCGTCGAATAGACACATTCCCGAAATCCTTTGAGGGAAAACTCCTACGCTATCATATCAGTTGAACGTGTGCATTGACGATGTGCACATAATGACGTAGATTGGGTTTCTTTGCATAGGATTTCGGGAATTACGGAAATTGTCAATCTGCAATCTGCAATCGCGTCATCTCTTTATACGCCGATATTGTTTACTCCATCACTATCTATGTTTACTCTATTACACTTTTGATTAAAGCGTATAGGCATATTTTGGATAGCTTCTCGAAACGTATTTCTTATGATACACCAGATCAAGATTTGATTCCAACTGCTTCGGATTCACGGTAAGAATTATAATTACGATAGTTAATTCCCACATCTTCATATTGAAAACTTGGGATCAAGCAAAGTGATTGTGATAAAGGTGAGATCGGTGGAATTTTATTTTGTTTTGTTTCAATCAAATACTAATGGATTTTTCAATTTTATTTAGTTTTTAAAATGGGTAGAGATAAAATATATAAAAGCAATGACAAAATATTATAACCAACTCTAATAAAACATTTCGCATCATAAGTGGTAGTTGTTTTCATCTGCTTTGAATGCAACCTTTAACATTGTTACTTAGATATTGTTTCTGAATTTTATTGCAGATAGTTTTTCGATTAAGACTGGGACAAATCAATAATGCGTGTTTTTCTCATAGACGCAGACTATTCATCGGAACTATATATATATTTGCTAGTATCTTCATGATCTTTGAAGGCATGCATTACCTTACGGTGTAACGTACTGACTTACGTCCTCCCAGGTCTATATGAAAGAGTGGTAGAAACATATCATTGCAAATTATATCTAATATCAATAATAGCAGACTCGAATTTGCTTGCCACTTGCCCTTAGGAAAGTTGTCACGGTAAACGCATCAGGCAACTGAATAATTATTCATACATGTACGTCTACACTTTGCTGAATGTCAACTTGACAGTTTTGAGTCTTTACGTAATATTTTACCAAACCGCCCTCATCAAACAATATCGAAAGTTACTTGTGAAAAACATAGCGGTAATAACATGAGGTAATAGTAGAAGGCAAGTTGTGATATAGCAGTTGTCCCAATCGGAGGTAATAATATTAGCAAGCACGTTCTTAAATATAGCAGCTGTCGCAATCTGAGCTAGCGGATACATTTGAAACAAAACAGTACTAGTATATAGCGTGAGCCTGAATATCAAGATGAAGATTCACACCCAATTAATGCTACTAGTGATATACGTTTGGCTGTGGACATTTGATTTCCATCGTCATCTTGTTAATGCGAACATTATAGTTGAACCTTTATGGGATATTGATTCTACTACATGTGGAATTCAGCAGGATGGTAACATCAGTGAGGTGTTCATATTTCAAGGTAGCCATGGGCATGACTGCAGTCTTCGCATCGATGCGCAGTTGGAAAGCACTTCACTCTTGCAAGTAGATATACCAGACAATCTTGATTCGTTTTTACTTCATATAGAATGAATGGGTTCTGACTTGAATTGTACAAATAAGTATATTGTTTTGAAACAAAATAACTGTGTTAGTAGTTTTGTATCTTCAAATTTGCAAGTAAACCTAGAGGGTAAAATTAACATTACAATCACTCGCCGTTCAAAAACAGATATCTTGGCAGAAATTCCGCTTGGTTGTCCGGAATTTGAAAAGATCTACCGTTTCTCAAACATAAATGGGAGGCCTATATGCACAAATGTAAAAGGGTATGGAGATCAAATTACTTGTAATGTGGAAACGGGTACTAGAGGTGAATGCAAGCTTGAGTTCCCAAAAGATTGTAATGCTACTTTAGGCTACAGAGAAGTATCATTTCAATGTTTAGATCAGAGTGATAACGAGAACAAGAAATTAAAAATGTTTTTAAAATTGCCTACCGATACTAATGAGGTAAATATGGCTGGGAATAATATTATAAAATTTGACCAAGATGCATTATGGGAATTGACTAGGATTACCAAATTAGATATTTCAAACAATCGATTGAAAACATTGCCAGTACGCATTTTTAGAGATCTTAAAAATGTGTTTCATCTGATTCTTTCTGATAACCGTCTATCTGAACTCAATGAAGAGGTTTTTCAAAGCTTGCTCAACTTACGATACCTAAATCTTGCACAAAATGCTTTGACGATTTTACCAGAGCGATTATATAGGAATATGAGTCAAATATATACCTTAGACTTATCGAACAATATATTGGTGTTTTTAAATCGAAGTAGTTTTGAAGGGCTGTACAATTTGATCGTGCTTAATCTTACACATAATATGCTAACGACGTTACCAATCGATCTGTTTCGTGATTTGTCCAATCTATTTCGGCTGTTTTTATCTCACAACAGATTATCTTACTTAAACTCGGGTTTGTTTTTAGGTTTGTTGACACTCAGTGAGCTAAACATTGACAATAACCTGCTAAACACATTGCAATTTGACCAAACGTTACCAAACCTTCAACGACTTGATCTCGATACGAATGGTTTGTCCTCTTTAGAAGTTGGTTTATTTTCACATTCAAGAGACCTACGCATCTTGATTCTGTCTTCTAATAACTTAACCACATTACATAATGAAACCTTTACAATGTTAAGAAAACTAACTGATTTAAACCTAAATGATAATTATCTGTTAACACTTCCAGTTCAACTGTTTAATGACCTAGAAAGTCTGCAGTATTTGTCATTGGCAAGAAATCGTTTGACAAATTTGAAAGTTGAAGTATTTCAAAGCTTACACAATCTTCGTGATCTCCATCTGTCTGAAAATAATTTGTCCTCTTTGAAACCTGGCTTATTTTCAAATTTACAATATCTAAAAACATTGTACCTCAGAAACAATAACTTCACTAGTTTACATAATGAAACATTTACAACTTTGACAAACCTTGATACATTGAACATTGCATTCAATCACCTGAAAACTTTGCAAGCAGGGTTGTTTAAGAACCTTAAATCATTGACCAAATTACATTTGAATCACAATATGTTGTCCACCTTGGAAATCGGTTTATTTTCAAATTTGAAAAGTCTAGAAATTCTGCACCTCTCTAACAATAACTTAACTAATTTACATAAAGAAACATTTACGACTTTGGCAAACCTTGATACATTGGAAATTGCATTCAATCACCTGACATCTTTGCAAGCAGAGGTGTTTAAGAACCTTAAATCATTGACTAAATTATATTTGCATCACAATATGTTGTCTACCTTGGAAATTGGTTTATTTTCAAATTTAAAAAGTCTAGAAATTTTGACCCTCTCTAACAATAACTTAACTAATTTACATAATGAAACATTTACAGCTTTGACACACCTTAAAAGATTAGTCATTGCTTTTAATCACCTAACATTTTTACAAGTAGGGATGTTTGGGAACCTTACATCATTGATCTACTTATATTTGGATTACAATTCTTTGGTGACTTTGGACGATGCACTATTTGAAGATACTCGAAATCTTATACTATTGGATGTGAAGGGAAACAAGTTAGAAAGGTTATCCGCAGGCATGTTTAAAAATTTACCGCATCTTAGTGTTTTGATGCTCAGCTTTAATAGATTGAAATTTATCAATGCTAGCATGTTTCAAAAACTACATGAGTTAGTCGTCTTAAATTTGAATGGTAATATGTTGAGTAAGTTTCCCGAGAAATTGTTTGTCGGTTGGAAGAGTTGAGAATTCTGCTCCTGGCTAACAATTCAGGAGTTAAATTTGATAAAGGCCTATTACAAGGGCTAACAAAACTCCAGATTATATATTTAAGTGGGCTGAATATGCGTTATTTGGATCATGAGTTATTCAAAGACAATATTAATCTCCAGAGTATCGAAGTACAGAGAAATTACTCATTGAAAACAATTACAAATTTACCCGACTTAAGTTTCCTTAACATAAGGAAGAACGCACTGACTGACATCAAATCTGATACATTGTCTTTTTCAAGTAAAAGTTTGGAATTACTGGTAAGTCAACATGAAATATGTGAATGTTATAAACCTGAAGGTGTTGTCTGCAGCGCGGCTCATGAACGATCCCCATATCTCACATGTGATAGGCTTCTCTCCGATAGGGTTCTGATGTATATGATGTGGCTTATTGGTGTTAACGCACTTTGTGGAAATATTTTCGTGTTGTCATGGAAATTTACCAAAAAAGAAACCAACTCAGTTCAAAATCTATTTCTCACAAGTCTTGCTATATCTGATTCTCTCATGGGCGTGTACATGTTGATCATAGCATCTGCCGATATCTATTTTGGCGAATACTTTCCTATGCAATCTGAACGTTGGCGATCAGGTATTACTTGTCGAATAGCAGGGGCCTTATCAATTATATCGTCCGAAGCATCTGTATTTTTAATTACGCTGATAAGTATTGACAGATTTATGAATATTCGATTTTCATTTTCAACCAAAAATATGGGTAAACTTACAGCCAAAATATTAATACTTTTAGCATGTATTTTATCGTTAATTTTAGGTATTATACCATCTATTTTAAGCGGGAAACTATTTAAATTTTACGACAATTCACACGTGTGTATTGGTTTGCCATTGGCTTTAAACAAAAGATTTATATCCAAGGAGGAACAAAGAACAGTAGTGTTTAATGATACAAATTTAATTTATCCTATATTTACAACCACCTTCGAAGGTTACCAGACTGGTCAATTCTTTTCATCGGCAATATTTCTCGGAGTAAATTGTATTTGCTACTTAATGATACTTCTTTGCTATATTGAAATAGTTAGATCAGTTCGGAAATCTTCTAAACAGGCGGGTAGGACCAAAGATTTGCAAAGAGAAATTATGTTAACTGCCAAAGTAACTTCAATTGTTGCTACAGATTTTATTTGCTGGTTTCCGATCATCATACTAGGAATTTTGGTTCAAACTAGGGCACTCATGTTACCCCCATCTGTCTATGCCTGGTCTGTAGCATTCATTTTGCCAATTAATTCAGCAATTAATCCCTACCTCTATACAATCGGTGAAATTATATCAACTTGCAAGAAAAAACGAGCTGATGAAAAGATGCAAATGATTGAGATGGATAATCCAGATGCAAGGTTAAAGTGATAATAGTGATAATTTCCGTAAAGAATATAGATGAGGTGACCTATGATGTCACATGTTTACATTCAGACCGCCCTCTGTTGTTTCAAGTCAGGCAAAATAACACAGGAGTGTCTATGACAGACCACATAAATCTCTTCAAAACTCGACTTTTAAAAACCTTTGAAATCACGTGTGATATTATGTTTATAGCTTGATGCATTTGTAAACAAGTTTGATTTTTAGTATTATTTGCTTTGAAATCAAACTTAATGAATAAAAATCAACTTCTTCCATGTAAACCATAGTGTTTTTTGCCTGTCAGTTTTCATCTCAGACCAACAGAGGGCGTATCAAATGTAAACACATGTCACCTCATCTATATATAAAGAATATATAATATATTTTTCTTTTTTGTTTTCCACATGTTAGTTTTCACTGATCATAGTATGTCCCCTTTTAAGTTCGAGCTAACAATGAGTTCTATAAAACAAATATTGAATGTTTTTATTCCTTCAATGGAAAGAATATTTCCATTCGGTGAAATTTGAACTGTTCCATTCAACTCGGCAAATATTCTTACCATTGAACTCATGTATGAAATAGGTTAATGAACGCGTATTATCTGTTGCTCGAGAAATCAGACAAAATAATGCACTTCCGCTGATGTTGATGCGATAATGCTCTCCCCCTTCGGGGCTCGTGCATTAGACGCATCAATATCAGCGCGCGTGCATTATTCAGTCGGAGGGCCATCATGCGCGTTTTCCGTTAAAGGTCAAATTATTAACGTACGCGACCTTTGCAAAAATGACCGTCGCACTCTTGGGTATGCTTTTTTACCTTTCCCGCGGAAAACTTCGATTTGAAATGTATCGTATTATGTGTATCCAATCATCTTGGGCAATTTACAAATAATTATTGGATTGAAAATATCTTTACAATTCTCTGCTTGATTTCCATTTTGTCTACTCTTGTAGTTAAAATTGTGTCTAATTTATCTCCCAACAAGTAATACGCGTTCATTAACCTATAAATATTGCACGGGCAGTCACTCCGTCTGCTTTCAGACGTGTCAATTTTTCTTGCGTGTTGATGTTGTTCAGGATTGGACGTGAAAATTTCTCACTCAAAAAAAAAGTGTGAATGATAATCTTCAGAAACGTACTCACTAAAATCCTACGCGTCGCGTACGCGTTTGAACCCACTGCGAGTATTCCGCAGAGTGCATTGTACGTACATTCTCGATACCTTCCGCGTAGTTTCCTAACAGCTCTTCTGATTGGCTCCTATGATATAGGAGTGTATGAAACACATTTCATATATTTCAATGAAATACTGATTGTTACACTAATATCATACAACTAATTTAAATAGATAAGAACAGTAAGAACACTAGTTTTGTTTTCAGTGCATATGTTTCTAAATCTCCCAAACAGGGAAAATCCGTTAGTATTACAGTGCAGCACGGATATGCAATCACACTTAATCTATTTAACAAGAAAATACTATGGTTAAGCCACACGAAATTTAAATTCGTTTCACATCTCCATGTTTTTGGAAACGTGAGGAAGGTGGTGATTTTTTTTGTGTGTGTGTGGCAAAACTGACATTGATATACAGCAGGTTTCACGTGAAATTGACATTGCTAACAGTTTTCAGCATCTTCGAGGAAACGACGAGGCCCTTTTATATTTTAAGATTATGGTGGGTAGACCCCTTAGAGTGCCAGAAAAAACACTTGAAAGTGATTCATGCTGGCTAATTAACTTCTTTATCAGCAAAAACTTATACAAAGGTATTAAAACCTGAAAATTGAAAATTGAAAAAAAGGAACTCAGAAAATGAGGAGTGAGGCGGATGTGAAACGAATTAAATTTTTTATGTCTTTTTACACAATATCATAGTTTAGAAAAGTCACTCTTTTTAGACACTATAATAACTTATTATAGAGTTTTTACAATTATTAGAAAGTGATTCACAAACAGAGACAAAAATTCTTTATTATAACAGGAACAGCTAGTGTAGACAGGATCGGATATGCCATCAAATTTAATCTATTACACAATAAAATACTATGATTTTGACAAAAATATTATACTTAAGCTTGTTTCACTCTTTTTCGTCACTTAATGACAAGATACTGTTTTCAGTGCAAATGTGTTTCTAAATCCCCCAAAACAGGGAAAAATCCTTTAATATAACAGGAACAAGTAGTGTAGCACGGACATACAATCACATTAAATTTAGTTAATTGGAAAATATATTTACATAATGTCTAAATTACCCGAGCAGGGATAAAAATTCTTTAGTGTACTACAGGAACAAATAGTATAGCATGGATATATCATTACATTTAAAATGTTTAATCTATTTCACAATAAGATACTATACGATTTTGGCACTAATATCACACTTTAAATTACTTTTATCTTTTTCGATACTTAACGACTTATATAAAGTTTTTACAATGATGATTAGAAAATTACTTCCCATGTGTATTTCTAGATCCCCAAAGCATTGGTAGCGTATAACAGGAACAACTATGCAATCATTTAATCTATTTCACAAAAAAGTAGTATGGTTTACAAAATATCATAGTTTAAATTTGTCATTCTTTTTCTACACTTCAGGTGGTAATACACCCACTGATAAATTTTTGACTATTTTTGCATTTTCTCAAAAAATAATTACACACTGGTAACAAAAGTTATGTATATTATAGGGGAAGGAATCCAATTACTACACTGGAATTTCAGTGACTCAAGACAAGCGGTGCGTTATTTATGATAAGAAAAGAGGTACCGCTAGAATGTATCTCATTTCTTAACATATATAATGAACCACTTTTGCAACCAGCGTGTAGTTATTTTTTGAGAAAAATGCAAAAGTAATCACAAAACTTATCAGGGGGTGTAGCACCACCTTAACATTAAAATGATTACAGTTGGTTAACATAATATGTTACAAACGTTTTCTTCTATAATATCACAGAACTTATCACCTATTATATACCTCATATATAGATTCCTCTCATCTGATTGGTTAAAAGTGGAGTCATTAAAATAGCTGTGCCCTCTTTTTTTGTCTCAAGATGACGTCATAAGCAACTATGCCCGGGGCATAGATTCAACTGTGCCCGGTAAATATTTGAATAATCGCAACCCCGAATACACAGGTCGTTCGTATACATTACGCACCCACTTTACGGTCGGCGTTGATTACAGTGTTGTAAAAGAGACTAGGGGTTACAGTTCGCGATGAATTTGACCTCTCCTTGCAGACGACGATCTTTCACCGGCCGCCGTAGTGAAGGCAGTGATTCTTTACAATCTGTTATCCATGTCAAGGATTTATACCTGCCAAATGTCACTTTATAGACAAATTACTACGACCTGGAGACTCGGCAGTGTGTGATGTTAGCACAGAAAAGGTAGGGTTGTTTTAGATATGAAATCGGTAGATATCGGTCCAAATTCTGCACCCTTGCTCTTGCATGCACTGTGTGCATTTAAGCCTAAGGCCTATGCAGTTAAAAGCTTGTAGGCCTTGTCAGTCAGGAAATCTTTTAACCAATCAAATGAGAAGAATCTATATTATTCGGTATATAAGACAAATATTGACTGCTTAATATTCGGGGCACAGTTTAAAATCATAGGCCCTCGGTGATGTCAAAACCATGACTATGCCCTCAGCTTCGCTTCGGGCATAGTCATGGTTTTGACATCACGTACCTCGGGCCTATAATTTTAACTGTGCCCCACATAGCAGTCAAAATTTGTACATTGTTTTCCTCGATCATATTAGATCACATTTGCATGTTTGGAGTCCACAGCGATTCTACACCGATTGGAAATTGAGCCTTTGGTGAATTATGTATTTACGGGATATGCAATCACATTTTGATCTATTTCACAGTAAAATACTATGATACGCATATATCATACTTAAATTTGTTTTACGCTTTTTCGTCACTTAATCAAAATTTATTATAGAGTTATATTTTACAATATTAGAAAATACATGTATCATCGCAGATGTGTTTTTAAATCCCCCAAACAGAGCAGAAAATTGTTCAGTATACCAGGAGTAAATAGTATAGAAGGGATCGTAGGGTTTATCACATAGTGACATATCGTAAGTATTCAAGGTACCCTCTTGTACTATTTTTACTTGGAATTTTAGCTTAATAATTAATGCGTCACTATGTCAAAAGACAACGATCGTCTACAATACGCCAGCGACTCTCATAATCAGTGTGTAATACCAGGGATATGAGACAATCCCTGGTAATACACTTTTTCCTGTTTACGGCAAAAATACGTCATGATGTGAAAACGCAAACTTGATTTCTGACGATACTTCCGGTTGCATGCACTAAGCAAAGTGTATATATATATAAACGTGTCGTATAATATTCCGAAGAAATCTGCATCACATAATCACGCATTATGTGACGTATTTCTCATACGGCGCTATGTAATACAGCGATTTCTACCTTTTTGTTTACCATTTTCTTACCATACGTCAATTTAATTAGTTTTTATTACTTTAATTACTAATTAGTTACTTAATGATCAGCTTTGTGACTTGGCGTAATTGAAGAGAACAATATTTAAAACCATATGACTCAAAAGTACAAAAAATTACTTAAAATCACGATGTCATTATGGAATAAACCCGAGAGGGTATGCAATCACATTCTATTTCACAGAAAAATGCTATGATGGTTACACAAATATCACACTTTAATTTTTTAATTGTTCACACTTTTTCGACACTTAATGACTTATACAGAGTTTTTACAATTATTTTGAAAATATCTTCAAAATCTGAATGTTTTAATTGATTATGACAAATAATTTAGTGATTTTGTTTAATAAACTAATCTAGCTACATGGTGCTGTCCATTTGACTGTGCATTGTTTTCTCTGATACAATTCGTGTTGATCTCGAATTCCCCGATTGCATACGCATAGACTGTTCTTTTTTATACTCCGCATAGGCGGAGAAGATGGTATAGAGGAATGGGTTAAGTGAAGAATTGATTGGGAGTATGAACACCACGGACCACGTGTACATTTGCAATGGTATGACAGCCAGACCTGTTTGGGACAAGATCCCCATTATGACAATAGGCATCCAGCACAGAAAATCAGTTCCCACTATAATGGCCATTTTCATCGCCATCTTAATTTCGTCGGCCATACCCACTTCACGTTTAACACTTTTCCGTGATAGTTTCAACTTAACAAATATCATTGTATAGCACACAGATATTATAAGAAAACAGAATAGATTCACACCCAGAAATAAGGCAATTGAAAAGTACCAAGCTGGTTTTGAGCCAGTCGCAACAGGCAGGTCAAAGGATTTACTCCCATAGTCGGGTCCCCCCACGTCAGATTTCAATGTTGTGAAATCTGTTGGACGGGTGATTAAGGGTAAGCCAATACACACATCAGAGAGATCATAAAGATTGGATTCGGGGTCCGCATATATTATTGGTGTTAAACTGATTGATATAGCTATGACCCACAGGGTTCCTATAACTACACGAACTGAAGTATGGCGTAAATGCATTTGGCTGAACGGGAAAACAATGCACATACATCTATCTATTGCTATTACAGTTATGAAAAATACTGAGCCTTCACTTGAGAGTATTGACATAAATCCAGCCAGCTTACAAACCGTACTAGCACGCCACGCATCGGAGTATTCAAAATAACGGTCGCCATAGTAGATGTCTACGCCTGCGAGTATAAGCATGTAACTTCCCATTAAGAAATCGGATAGCGCTAGGTTAAACACAAGGAAAGAGAGCACAGCTTTTATATTGGAGTGGTTATTTTTCTCCCTGCAGCGCAGTACGATTACAAGTATATTGCCGAGACATGCGCTAAGACCGAGGATCCACATCGAGATACGTAGAAAGGTATTCTGCATAAGACTGCCGCACATGAATAGAGGTGGCTGTGGCTCCAATGTTATACATTCGTCTAAAGCATCAAAAAAGCAGCACAATCGATGATCATCTACATACCTGAAACAGATAAATATCAATTTCACATAGTTACGTGCTTATGAGGTTGTGAAATCCTCCTTATTTAGTTTGTCTCCTTGGGAACATCCAACTTTGTCAAAGTAATATTAATGCTACCGTGTACCAAATCATAATTTAAAAACATATTTGGTCAAAATACTAAAACACAATAAAATGAAATAGATGCATTTGTAGTATTGTAGAAAAATAAATAGATTTTCTTACGGTGTTCGACAACTATCATTTCCCCAAACCATGATTTAATTTTCCCAAAATCAGTACTTAATTTTCCCAAAAGAGGATTCAATTTTCCCCAAACAGGATTTAATTTCAACAAAACAAAATTTAATTTCCCCAAATTATTTAATTTCCCCCAAACATGATTTAATTTCCCCAAACATGATTTAATTTCCCCAAAACAGGATTTAATTTCCCCAAATGATTTAATCTATCCAAAAAAGGATTAATTTCCCCCAACATGATATAATTACCCCAACAATATAATATTCTCAAACTACAATTTAATTTTCCCAAAATATTGCATTTAATTTCCCCAAATTATAATATAATTTTCCCAAACAATTTAATATTACCAAACAGTAATATAAATTTTCCAAAATATTGCATTTGATTTTCCCAAACCATTATTTAATTTTCCCAAACAATATAATATTCCCAAAAATCCCAAACAAATTCAATTTTCCCAAAATATTGCCTTTAATTTTCCCAAACCATAATTTTATTTTACCAAACAATAATATTCCCAAAAAATAATATGATTTCCCCCCAAAATATTGCATTCAATAAATTTTACAAACTAATTTAATTTCCCCAAATAATCCTTATCGGTTGGTCTCAACGTACAGATCGGTAATGGCACGTGCCCGGAGGATTTAAACCATAACGAAATCTGGGCAACCAATCACAAGCCAGATCCATTTAAAGATACATTAGAGGCTGTGCAATAATTATGAGTATGTCTAGTCAATACAATGATATCGTGTGTTTGAGCAGATTTGTTGTGCAAAATTGGTATACTGATACAGGTATAGCAAACAGTAGGTATAGAGAAGTCAGCAGGGGGGCAGAGTGGCCCCCTGACAAAAAAATGAAAGAAAAGGTGCCCTCTGACAAAAAAAATGAAAGAGAAAATCAGGAGGGCAAAGGAAAAGAAAAGGGCAAGGAGCCCCTTTCTAGCAAAATTGAGTGCCAAAATAGTGTAAAATACAAAATTTTTCCGCGCTAAGGGCGCACATTGTAACAGTAAAGCCCTTTTTTAGCCGGATAATGGGCGAAAATAGTGTAAAATACCATCATCCCAATAAGGTCATTTTCGGGAAGCTCGAAGACATACAGTCTCTAGGTATTGTATGATGCAACTGCAATCTTTTTCGTCTGTGCCCCAAATTTTTATTTTGCCCCCCCCCGACCAAGAAAGCTGGCTACGCCCCTGCGTGGCACACCACCATACACATTTTTTATAAGTCATAGGCTAGTAGAGTCATCAACAACTCTACAACTGTCACAAAAAAAAGACCGAAATTTTCACCAATTATTATCACGAAATATTGGGAAATATGTTTTGTAATATGCATATCCCTGTAGCATTGTAGTATTAAAAACCTTCTCCTCACGTTCGTCAGAGAAGATCTTCTCTACATACACTTACACTGGGGCGAGTGTGTGGGGCCAGTTATCCGTTTGGGCCAGTTGTATCTGGGGCGACTCGTAAAGTTTCCAGTGTTCTTATATCTCTGGTATTTACTGACCGAGACCAAAAAACGTTCGCTGTAAATCTGTGCGCTATTTATCCCCTTCCTACCTACTGTGTACAATTGTACACGTGAACTAATATTGCGCCCTATATGCCAGTGGAAGCCTATTACTGCAAACAAACAAGCAAGCCTATTACTGCAAACAAACACCATGTGCACAATTGTGTATTCATATGCTATCCTCAGAGCGCCCTCGCCTAGCTGAATGTCGCTTTTCACAAGCTATTGTCTATTATCACACACTACAGCACGTTGCCAAAATGTACTTTCCCTTTTTAATTGTATATGAAATAACATTGTGGACAAGCTAAGTTCTAGTCAGGGGGTTAATGTAAGACCTGTAGAACACATGGAACACTATTTTTGTTCAGTAGTACTCAATCTTATCAATATATAGGAGTTATTTAGTATAATTTGTACATCATTATAAGTAAATTTTAACTCTTTTGTCAATACTTCCATTCAGTTTATAATTTGCTCTGGATAATTTTTGGGCAATACCACTCTGTAGTCTGTAGGCCTATTATTACAGAGATAGTTAGGAGTAACAGGTCGGTGATGGGCCCGAAAATGAATCGTGTAGGGTGGAGTAACAAAATCAGTCTCAGAAATCAAGTTTATTAAGTGTGATGTCTTTTTCGGTATCTCCAAAGAAAAGAACTGTTTATTAGCATTTTATACCAAGAGCCTACAGATACGGACGTATGAAGACAACAGAAAAAGAAACAAAGGGTTAAAGTTTGTGGCTTCACACATGTTACCAAGTTTTACTGCCATTACTTAGTCATAATGTGTACAATTGTATCCAAAAGATCATTGTAAACGCCGTCACTTAGTCACAATGTGTACAATTGTACATATGCCCTAATTTGCATAATTGATGAGGTAATTATTATTTTTTTAGTGTTTTACAAATTACTATCCAAAATAGTTATAATAAGCATAAAAATATTTTTTTTGATCGAGCCATCTTCCTTCGTGTCTGAAGGGGATAATACCACTCTGCTTATCTGTCTCGGTGGGGACCCCACTAGACTATGCCAAAGTCGAATTTTCAATTAAATCCTGTTTGGGGGAAATTAAATTCTGTTTTGGGGAAATTAAATCCTGTTTTGAGGGGAAATAAATTATATTTTGGGAAAATTAAATGCAATATTTTGGGGAAATTAAATCCTGTTTTGGGGGAATTAAATTCTGTTTTGTGGGAAATCTAATCATGTTGGGGGAATTAAATCCTGGTTAGGGTAAAATAAATCCTGTTTGGGAGAAATTAAATCCTGATTTGGGGGAAATTAAATCATGATTTGGGGAAATGATAGTTGTCGAACACAGTATTTTCTGATTGCCAAATTCCAAATTATTCACTGTTTTTCACACTTTCGCCATCTTGGCTAATGGGTTCTTCAGAATGACCACTGGAATTCACCTTTCCCGCGGAAATTGACCGTTACTTCCGGCATTTTTCGCATCCCTCGGTTGCTTGGTTCTTATGCGAAATATGCCGGAAGTAACGGTCAATTCCTCTCGACAGGTGGATCCTAGTGGTCATTCTGAACAAATCATCAATTTTTATTTGGATTTGTAAATCGGAAAACCTATTTACCATATATATTGCCTGATGGTTGTTATTGTTTGTTTGTTTCATTTATACAAATATATACTGCCATGAGAGGTTCTGTTTAAACTATGGGCCCGAGGTGAGATCAATAGTACTATTTTCCTGAGTACTATTGATCTCACCGAGGGACCATAGTTTTAACCAGTACCTCGAATGAAGGCAGTATATATTTGTTTTATATCCTTCATTCATAGATTTCTTGTTCATTGATTGGTTAAAAGATTACATGAAAACTCCACCATATTGCGAGAAAGGCCTAGGTAGGACCTATGCATGTTCATGTGTTCATGGTTTTTTAAGCTTACTCATTGTCAGTGTATTTTGTTCAAGTTGTATCTTCATTCCACTTTGCCTTCATTCATGTCATTCATAGATTATTTGTACATAGATAAATGAAAAGATGTACATGTAAAACGATTTACATGTAGGCCTAAACTCGAAGGCCATCATGCATCGGGATAGGCCTCCGTAAGCACGGCACTAGGCCGGCTAGGCGGCCGGCGGTCCAAGACCGTAGTCTCGCACTGTCAGTGTTTGTTTTTAAGCTTACCATGTCAGTATTGCTCTGAATCTGACTGTGTTGGTCTAAAACACATTCCTGCGCTAAAACTGGTAACAATTCAAATTAAACAGCTGAAATCGTGATCTTCTTCAGCAGTAGCAGCCCACTCCAGCTTGATTTATATTTGGCCATTTTTGTGTGGTCGTTTCTCGGCAGTGACAGAATACTCTCATAGTCAATGTCGACGTTCAATGTTATTGTTATGCTTTATGGACTGCGACGTGGGTATGCTGCTATCCGTAAATAGTAAATATCCAGAAGTACTATTTACGGCTAGAAGGTACTATTTACGGACGTAAATAGTACTTTTTTGCACTTCCTCACAGAATAGTGTGTTTATTTTTGATCACGTGACACACTTTTAACCAATCAATGAACAAGAATCTATGAATGAAGGATATAATACTTTATAACGGCTGACCATTGCTTTCCCAAGGCGCTTGTGTTTAGCACTATTTGAATGACACTTGTACCTACACGCTGAGTGATATTTTCTTTATTGATTATATCTTAACATCTTTACTTACAGCGTCTGAATTGCGTTGGACACATCACGAAAACCGCCATCCTCAACAAGAATATGACCATCATTCATTTCTCCTTTCACCAAAACTCTGAATGTTCAAAATGGTCACAATAATATCATTTGAAAACTGTTTAGTTTATATAGTTAAAAAACAACAAACGACGTTTATGTCCAAAATATTAAAATATTATATGTTGAGGTTAATTTAAACTGGTCACACAACTTAAGAAAAAATTTGACTTACTCAATTTTTCCTCCGTCATCTGACGAGACTTTTTCAAGAGTGGTTGACTTGAGCGGGATTTTATTTAATATTATAGTTTATAAAGAAAAATCAAAGCTTTCTTTCTCTTGAAACTTTTGCAGTAACGATACTGTTGGAATAAAATGTATCACATATCAAATCTGGGAAAGGCAATAGTAATGTTCTCGTAATTCTGTTGTTGGAATTTGATGCGGTTTCTGATCAAAACCGAAACGTATAAAAAATAAAGTTGAAAATCTTTATTTACTTACAATGTTTGAAGTCTTGACAAACCATCAAACGCACCCTTCTCAATTTCTTTAATAGGAACTCCGAATAAAAACCTGCAAGTATTGACAGGTCAGATTTTTTTATATGTTTTGTACATCACATTGAGGCCGTACTATAAATCCCAAGTTATTGCACTAGTGGTTTTGATATTATAAGCAAGATCGTGTTTTACAGCGGTCCATGTTGGATGGGGCCATCACTTTGTACATAACATCTAAACGGAAAATTTCACTGTGATTATGACAAAAATCTGCGCTTTTTTAATCTCCATTTTTTTAGCCTTTCATAAAAGTTAATTACCCTTGGTTTTTTATATCTCCTTATCTCCTCAGTATTACCATTACATGCAATTTTAACTTCTGTTTTTACAACGCTCGTAAATGTGATTCTTTTTGAAATAAAACCAACAGATTAGGATGCTTTCTGAATTAGTTCTTAATCTCCATTTTGAAGGCATAAAGTGGGGGATGTACCCCACTTGAGTCCTGTTTATATATGTGTAGCTCATGGGTTAGAGCGCTCGCCCCGTAAGCGAGAGGTATGGAGTTCAATTCCCCGCACAGGCAGGTATATCAGTTTTATTCACCTACGCATGTTATGTTGCCACTGTAATTTCATGTTTAATTGTGCTAGTGTGTGATGCGTGATTCTTTTTTTCCCATACATTTTACATGGTAATGTTGAAATTTCAGCATCATTTACAGTAATCTTTGCCGTGGATTAAGCTGCACAAAGTATGGCGTTATTTTAAAGTTGTTTGAATAAAACTAAATGTTTAATACTCACAAACCCTTCAACAACACAAGTTCTTCAAAAGATTGACTTTCCAAAACGGTTATTAATGTTGATGACAAATCTCTGAAAACAAATACTAGTATTGAGTGACATATAATTTACTTCGTAGTATTATTAAAAATATGGGTTTATGCAGTTTATTCTGTTCTCTATTCGTTTTTATTTATCATGTTTAAGTACATTTTGTTCTCGTTCCCAATCAAAACTTACAGCCATGTTAAATTATACAAGCCATCGAAGGTCCTGGGTTCAATGCGCGTTATGTTGTTCCTGCTCAGGGATCTGTATTGGAATACCAATGATATCAGAATCAACATGATCAAAACATGAAATGCGAAATGCTTGAAAAGGTCAACTGCATTTTTTTTTCATGTTATTATGGAATTTGACATTTTCTAGATGGTGCACACGCCAAATGATTATAACATTTATTAACCTGTGGATGCAAACCTGATTTTTCTCAAAACTTATAGCACTTTTCAACAAAATGATGTTTCTTAAAGTCTTGGCTGTCTTCCGTGCGCCAACTGACTACGCTATAGACATTCTTCCCTCTATCCCACAATGCACTATTCCAGGGGGTATGGTGTAAATCATTAACCTCATAGATCGTGTGCATCCGATGGTCTTTACAATTATTTTGTCTTGAGCATAATGATTCCATATATGCGGATTATCGTAAAGGCCATCGATATGTTACTAATTATGCAATTATTGAGTACACGAGTGATGCAGTTACGGAGCGATGCAGAACATCTGTGTAAGAGATTTTGTTTACCTTTTATGTTCATCTCCGAAAAAAAGTGAAACGGACGCCGACAAAATATCGCTGCGTGTCCCATCATCAGTTTTTCACCTCTTGGTCTATAAAATGTATACAAAGTTTCAATAACAGGAAACTTTTTTTCGCGACGACACCATGTCAATAAGGCATAGAAATGTTGTTTCTTGCACCCGAAAGGTATTAATGATCGTGCGCCATTATCATGATTATCGGTGATTCCTTTTTTGTGATGAAGGCACCAGCAGAAATGTCCGTATTCCAGAATGTAATGAACATAAATCTGTACTCCCCCCGGGGAGATGATGTATTTTGCGACACTCATACCCCACCTGGAATAGTGCATGAGGGGAAAGAGGGAAAAAGGTCTATAGGTATTGCAGTTCAATATGTAAAAAGAATAACCATTTCACCAACAAAAACAATATGTGTAGACATTTGTTATTTTTAAAATCTTATGAAACATACACAAATATACAACATGACTTGTTTAACAATTCCTTACAAAGTTATAAGACCTGCAAGTCCTTTGAAAACACCACGATCCAGTGTTGAAACACTACTTCCTGACAGTTCTCTGTTAAGCAAAAACAAATTGCATTATAACAATTTTTCATTGAAGTGTTTTTTAAGTGCTACTAAAAGCCATAATATACGATTTCCGTCAAATTTTGATTTTGCTATTCTTAAAGGGGGTAACCCTATTGGTTTTGGATATGGATTGTCTTTAAAATTAGATATAATATCAAATATTGTCCCCTTTATGCAGCTTTGTGAAAAACGAGAGCATTTTCTGCGTAAATGTGAATAAATAGCAAAATTTGCAACCCAATACTTGGTATGCGTGAATTGCATTCTGGGAAGGCAAGCAATAACATCCCCGGGAATAACATGTGCCGTAATTCCCGTTCGTCATGTGCCCATGTGCCATGCGTGTGTGGTTGCACTGACATTAACCAAGCTCCACTGTACTAGGTACACATTCCAATACTACGGTGACATTTCCCCACAACCAGTCTTTTCGTGTTCGTCTGTATATCGTTCATGATGATTTTTGTATACAAATGATGGCATAATGGCAATAGAGCTCAATGATAAAAGCAAAATAGACTAGATGCCACAGTAATGTGTTTTACCAAACACGAATATCTATGCCCGTGACCACACCTACTAGCCCCCTTCCCCTATTCACAAACGAACACTTGGTGAGCACCATGTGAAAGCACTTGTTGCCCCCCCCCCCCTTGCACGGGCATAGATAAAATGCCCCAACGACAATGCTGGAAATGCCCGTATTGAACGAAAATTTAGATTTTAAAAACTCTTTTTGTACCGATTCAGAAAAAAAAAAAAACCAAATATATTTCCCCTTGCAATATGTACATTTCAAGTGAATGTAAATAATTTTGGGTTTAAAAAATGGAGCAGAAAAAACAAACTATCACTACGGGATTTGAACCGGGGACCTCTAGTACAAAAAACGACGCTCTAACCAACTGCGCCTCGCAGGCAGCTTCTGATTTCGGAAGGAAATTTAAAAGCTTTATAGTAACTAAAGTCTCTTCAGCAGTTATTGCGGTTCGCTCTCTTCATACAATGTGAATGACACGAAACCAAACTAGCTGTTGAGGAGACTATAATTATCTACGATAAGCCTGTCCAGAACTCCAGAAATTGGTAGCCAGCAAGGGAGGTATATTGGCATGAATTCTCCGATTTCTCCGGAAATACATCGACTTGGAACGTCAAATTTCAGAATAGGAATAAGACAAATACGATCTATTTTGTGATACCAAAAACTCATTAACAATAACAAAAGGGGGGGGGGGGATAATGCTGTCGATCGGGTACGGACCTTTAACCCAAAATGCTATAGTAATATTTGTAATATTTTAATAACAGGAATAATGAGGTAATGTCTACTTTATGTCAAAATTACTCTTATTGTTCTACAAACACAACGAATTTGGCAGATTTAATTTAGGTGTAAGTAGAGATATGTGCAAACATTACAAATATGGCAAAAAATCAGGTTTGAAAATTTCTGACCAAATATTATAAGATCGTACATTATGGCTTTAAAATGGCAGTTCGACGTTAGCATGATTCAGTAAAATTGTACCACTATATTTATTCTTTTGAACTTCTAACCCTAACATTGCCCCTACTTTTTGGCGGAAAGAATAGAAAATAAAAAGAACAAAAGAAGAAGAAAGAGAAAACGTGCTTGTTTCTACTGGTCTCGAACCACGGATATCTTGGGTGCCGCCGACAAGACCAGTGATATCAAGCCATGCGTGTTGGCCTGACCCAGCCAGCGTTTTCGTATTTATTTTGTGCCTGTATAATGCTCAAATACCATCACGTGGGAAGCTTGCGCGTACAGTCGCTTCGTGCTGTGGTGTATCTGGTGCTATGGTTAAAGAACGATGTGATAAATGGATCAGGTATTCTAGTTTTCTGAGAATTAAACCCAAGAAAATTACATTAGTCTGATAGTGCAATCATTTTACTAAAGAGGTGTAAGTTCACAAGATTAACGTACAATGAAAATGTGTTTCTTGCAACACTTTGTATGGTCAAATCATCCCAACCGTCCAGGCAGCGAGTAAACAGATGATCTTCTTCATAAAAACATTCACAGCCACGTGGACATCGCTTAGTATCTATGCAAATAATTTTGTATAAAAAAGATTGTAACTTTCTTTGCTCAGATTCAGTGTTAACAAGGTGTCCCATTAAATGTGGTGATATTTTAAAAATGCTTTGTCAACCATCATTTAGTGTTTAAATAATGTGAAAGCCACATCTATTATAGTCTACCTCGAGTCACCGACACTAGCTTTGACAAGTTCTGCGTTAGCTTAGCGTTACTTGGTGCGTATACATAATGTACTTTTACGCCCGCGATCAACGTGCCGCATATGTAGATAGAAAGAAACCACGCTAAGCCAACGCAGTGCAAGCTGAACTTCAACGCTAGTGTCGGTGACTCGAGGTAGATATATAGACTATAGCTATAATTTGCAGTAAATCAAAGCTATCTTGGCGCTTACTTGTCAGCACGGTTTCTACATGTTATCAGATTTGAGCTGTTGACGCTAAATGTGCTTTGATATTTCAAAACAAAAAAGTATTTAAAGCAAAAGCACATATCAATGGTCAAACTCACAACCAAAATATTACGCTCACATACACACCATGCATTCACCCACCTCCACACAGGCCATCCATTTCATAGTACTCGTATTATTATATAAACACGCAGATTTTAAAGAAGTCAGTGCCACTCTATAACTCTATGATACATTGAATGATTCATGGCTTCCAATGGTTGTACAGGCTGAGTCAAAAAGAAGTAAACTCATGTTTGAGGGGCTGTAACTCGAGATCTGCAAGGAATCTGCTAAAAATAAAAACATCACTGGAAAGAGCAAATTTTACACGTCTAAATAAAAGAAAGAATTGTTGCAATTGCTCACAGCAAACTCAAGTTATACTCATTTGAATACAACCGCCCATTTTTGTAGCTGCACACTGCTGATTGATTTTCATCCATTTCAATTTCGCCGAATCAGCAAAGTGCTAACAGGATTTATTGTTGAAAATACAACTTCTGCTTTTAATTAATATTCAACAAAGTCCATGACGGCACTATAGTTTGTAGGGATACCAATTCAAGTCTTTACGAACGATCCGGCAGAAGCTTGATTGGGGATTGTTGGGTAAAAGATTGAGCTAATCTTTGGTCTTGCTGTAACGCATGTCTAAGTCTAGCAATGTTCACTTGTGATCTAGCAGTTCGTGGTCTGCCTGAAGCTTCCGGCTGTCTGTTCCTTAGTGTACCATGCACATTGCAATAGCTTGTTCACATTCTTATATACTGTTCCCTTACACATGTTACATGAAACCCGGTTAGCTGTTGGAAATTGGAGACGAAAAAGACGCTGAACTTCGGTGGGACTCTTAGCTTCATGATACTTCGTCGACAGAAACGTGCGCTCCCGTGCGGTAAATTGCGGTGCCATGTTGTCATTCGGCCCGTATTATTATAATGTAGTGCAATGAGGTAAAATTCATATTGAAAAGAGCCCTTTAACATGTAGGACGTAGGATCGAAACCACACCTGCTACAGAAATTTATTTGCATTTAAATATCGCGCCTTACCAATCAATATAATAGGTAGGCCCCTACTTGGGAAGTGAAACCGTGTGCAGCTATAAAAATGGGTGGTTGTATTCAAATGAGTATAACTTGAGTTTGCTGTGAGCAATTGCAACAATTCTTTTTATTATTTAGACGTGTAGAATTTGCTCTTTCCAGTGGTCTTTACATGTTTAGCAGATTCTTTACAGATCTCGAGTTACAGCCCCTCAAACATGAGTTTACTTCTTTTTGACTCAGCCTGTACATGATTGTATTCTCTAATGACAAATAATTGATCTTTCACCATTAAGTCAAAGCTAATCATTTAGCTACTGCAATATTAGAAAAAATATATTCCAACGTTTTCCTGCGGCAATGTTATTGTCGCTGCGTCTTTAGTAAAAGGCAAATGCGATTATAAACTCGTAATCAGCATGAGCAGACGAGGAAACGGTTAAATGGACTATAATTAATAATAATACATACAATTTATTAAGCGCCTTATATTGCACGCAACCACAAGGCGCTTTACAAGATAATACAAATACAACTCTATAAAATTACAATGAAGTATTTAGCAACGATAAAAATTACACTATTTAGCATGTTTAGCAAAAATGTACAATGGTAAGATAACAAGGTAAAAAAAACGACAGTTCAAGCTCATACTGTGCATTTTGTTAGGAGTAATCTTGAAAAAACCGATCACAAACCGAGCAAAGAACAAAAGAACAAAAAGGCAGTATGAAATTGCACATGACATTAATTGCACTCAAAAAACACATATTGTCTTACTTCCACATCAAAATGGCTAAAGAACATCTTGAGCAAAAACAAACAGTTCTTATGAAGTAGGTCCAACAAACATATTTATGTTAAAAAGAATACACAAAACCAAAATAGCAACAACATCAAAAATTTCATTATCTCAGCAAAACATATCTTTTAAAACACAGTGAACCATCTGTATACAGCGAAAAAAACAAAGGAAGGTAAAAGAACGGCATTCCCCGTCATTGTCCATGATAAAAAGTCACAAACGACGTTTAAAAGGTTCGATGAAGAATTAAGTTAAATTAAAAAGGTGTGTTTTGAGACCTTTCTTGAAAGCGCATTGGCTGGAAATTGCACGTAGTTTGCAGGGTAACTTGTTCCACACAGTAGGTGCTGCCACGGCAAAAGCCCTTTCGCCATAAAACTTAGTTTGGGGAAACTTAGGAGGGCATAGTCGCACCTCTGAAGCCGATCTCAGGGCCCTTCTTGGCTTGTGCTCCTCAACTAGCTCTGCGATGTATGTAGGCGCTGTACCGTGCAGAGCTTTGAATGTAAGCAAGCAACCTTATACCTGATTCTTTGTTGCACGGGTAGCCAGTGAAGGTCCCTGAGAACAGGCTTCATATGTTCTTGCTTTTTACACCTAGTAACAAGTCTGGCAGCTGTATTTTGCACCCTTTGTATCTTTGAAATTTCCTTATCGTGGAGGCCATACAGCAGAGCATTGCAGGAATCTAGCCGCGAAGTCACAAACGCGTGTACTAAACGTTCAACTGATGGTCGATCAAGGTAACGGCGTTATTTGCCAATGCGATAGATCGCGAAAGTTGCTGCGCGGACCAAGTTCTTGACATGATCCCTCATATCCAATGATTTGTCAAAGACGACACCAAGATTTCTGGCAGATGTTGATATGTCAATTTCCGATGTATCCATTGTAATTTTCGGAAAGGGCAGAGACTTGACAAATTTTGAGCTGATATGGACTAGCTCGGTCTTTAAGTCATTCAGAACAAGTCTGTTAGCCGTTGTCCATGCCTTGATATCACGAAGACATAGCTCCAGGCGCGGGATTACAAATGATCAGGCAAAACACTCGAGGCAGAAGATTTGCTTAGACGGTTGACGATCTTGAAAAGCTGGCGGTCGTCACATGAATTGATTATTTCACGATGATACGCGCACTTCGCTTCTTCCAGTTTCTTGCGATGATCTTTGCACTGCTGGATATAAAGTTGTTGATCTATTTCTAATCCAGACTTCAACCATTTTCTCTCGAGCCTTCGCTTTTTACGCTTTGATTCTCGTAGATTGTCGTTGAACCAGGAAGCATTCGGTCTATAAACAATTGTCCTAGTTTTGATACGAGCATGCATTTCCAAAAGATTAGAAAGAACAGATTCATACTGATCCACAAGAAAGGATGGATCAGCAGTACTGCTTTCATCATCGTTACAGAGAGACGAATCTTCAATGTCTCTCCTGAATTCCTCAAGATCGATTGCACGCAGGTTTCGTGAGCGAACTTCTACTTTTACAGGTGGTGGCTTCTGAACATCCAAGTGACATTTGACGGCTCTATGGTCAGATGGTAGGCCATTCACAACGGACACATCGGTGACGAGTTCTTCTGAAATTCGCGATATTATAAGATCCAATGTGTGACCACGGCGGTGGGTTGCTTGCTGGACATGTTGATGAAGTCCAGCTGAATCAAGAAGATCCAAAAAAGCCGTAGCATCACGGTCTTCAGCATTATCAACATGAAAATTCAAATCACCCGTGATAAGGAGATTTCCAGGGGCAATGGAAAGTACTTCCAAGAGCTGAGAGAATTCGGTCATAAACATATTGACCGTTAATTTGTTCTCAGTTGAAGGTGGTGGGCGATAAATCGCAATAAGTCTGAGCGACGACAATCCATTTGACAAAATGGCATCCATATATTCGATAGACTGAAAATTCTTTGTCTCATTGAGTCTTATACTGAAACCTTTGTGAACTATCAGACAAACACCACCACCTCTTCGGTCAGTGCGAGGAACATGATGAACGACGTAATGTGGCAAAGTGATGTTGATATCTGCGATTGGAATTTCATCGCGCTCATCCCCACAAAACCAAGATTCAGTAATTGCTAAAATGTCAAGTTTTTCATCCATGATTAGATTAGTAATAGAGGTAGTTTTGTTTTTTGCTGACCGGGAATTCCATGATGCAAAGCAAGCTCTTGGCAATATCTTATTTTTTACAATGTTTTCTTTCAGGCCCTTGGGCGCGAGGCACTTCCACAAGATAGCGCTGTTGTGGACGGAATTTACTCTCATCGGCAGGCCTATTTTATGATGTAGGCGTAATATGAACTGCGATTTTCCGTTTTTTGTTTTTTCCACCACGGCAACCACGTCTTGTTTTTCTGGCAATACCTAGACTGGTCAGTTCTGACCAGACGGACTGGTCAATACGCTGGCGAAGTTACGTAATTAATCGGATTAATTACCATAGCAATAGGTGAAAACAATTTTGAACATACCGCGCTGCACTACAAGCAGGTTACACTCATCACCTGTGTATGTCTGCAATCATAGATTGAATACAATACTGGTCTTTTCAAAGATACTAATCTTGCAGGTGTGAGTGATCAGCACGATACGGTTCAATGCAGAGGTACCGCGTGAATGTATCAGTTTTCACCTATTGCTATGGTAGTTAATCCGATTATTACGTAACTTCGCCAGCGTATAGAATTACAATTTTGTTTATCACACCTTTTGTTCAAGTCCAGCAGAGTGTCCTCACTATAAGTTTGTGGAGGCATGACGAAAAAAGTTAAAGTACAGCAAACAGTCAATGCACTATCTTAGAGACACGGTTCCAAATTTTGCACTACACAATAGATATTAAGATCACCGCGATTATAAAAACGAGTCAAGTAACATAAATCAGCAATTTAAAGTCAAAAATGTTTCAGCGGTTCAACGTAAAACTGTACTCACAAAGTCACATATTGATGAAAACACACAAAACAAGCTGTAAAAATGTCAATTATGAATGATTTTTAGAGAACGAAGTGACATGCAGCCTGCCAATGACGAGGGCGCTATCTCTAATATATCCTATATACTAACATGTCCTTGTCTGGGAGCTATTACATAAGTATCCCATGAATAAACAAGCAAACTGTTTTTAAACTTAGACGTATAGATTACCACATCGTAGTTCATCATCCCCCAGGGGACAATCCTTGGTCCCATCACATACAACATCTAATGGTACGCACTGCTGTAATCCTGTCGATAGATCCAAGTTACACTTGTACGATTCGGGACAGCTTGTGTTCACTTAGAGAGTAGAAAGTAAAGAAAAAAGGAGAGAAATTACAATATTTGTGATTATAGTATACACTTGACAAAACATAATTTTAATAATACCTTCATCAATAGTCAAAAGACAAATCAATGCACTTACCACAACCCAATTCATCAGCTAAATTGAGGCAATCATTGTAGCCGTTGCAAGATGAGTTTTCACTTGCACAAAACCCTCGGCCACAATCAATATCTTTATGCTCACAAAGTCCTGCAAGAGGGTAAACATGGTAAAGGAGGATAGAAACGGATACTTATTATAATGATTCTGTATGTCATTAAGAGATGTACACTCATTTCATTTCGACACCCAAAACGTAAAACCAGCTTATCGATATTTTGGTAGAATAATGTGACCTGCTACCACGAAATTAGCTTAAGTTACAAGTTAGTAGTTTCGAGACGCCTTGGCTGGCTGCTGCGTTGGTGTTCTTTGTTTCTTACGCACCTGTTCGAGCTAGTAGTGTGTCTGTTTGTCCTTTGTGAATGGATGCACAATGGGCCATTCTTGATGGACATACTACTGGCTTGTATAGGTGCGCTGCAAATAAAGAACATCAACTCAATCAGTCAGGATATTTGTTACGCTCATTTCGTGGTAGCAGGTCACATATAACCCACGATATAGCCTATATAAGCTGAGATTAAACGAATCTGACCTTTTTGATTACAAGCAGGTTTTCTTCACAACTCTTTCAGTAAACTGGAGCAACCTCAAGAAAACAGCAAGTGCCATCTACTCTTGCTGCTTTCAAAATTGAAAACTGTTGCTATTGCTAGCAAAATCACTGATCCCATTAATTATCATGGTTGGTACAGTTGAACTTAAATTACCCTGGTTATGTTGTGGGAACAGTCTAGGAAAAGTCAGGTACAATATGCTACCTATGCTAAATATTTTAAAGCACAGTATACTTTAGGTTTCAAAATGACGTGATAACCTGTTCTGTTGAAAAGTTCTCGTAGCTGCAAGAAAATCCTTTTCTTCTACCGGACCTATCGGATTTAAACCGCATCCACATCTCCGATCCTTTAGACGTCACCGTTCGCAACTTTATCAGCCCTGTGAACGAGGCTATTGTAGTACTAGCATTGGTCACGTCATGGGAGTCCCCAATCATGAAGAAATCATAGCCACGTTCGACATCAAAGTCCAGTATATAAACGAGGATATTAGGCGACCCGAGAGCCGTGATTTGCCATTCGCAGTCTATATCATCTCCGTATTTGGCGGGATACCCGGGGGAGGTCAGATTATACGTATTATTGCCGAACAGATAAATTTGTTTAGCCCCACATTGACCTGACAAAAAAAAACAGTGGTGTTTCAATAGCATTGATTCGTCAAAATACTGACGAATGCAAAATAACTATACCGTTCCTTTTGTATTATAACTACTGTAGATGGCAAACATTATCGACTTATTACTGCGTGCTAAGATGTTTATACCATTATCGCCTCTCACGCTCGGCGAATTAAGGACGGTTTGTAGTAATTTGGTATTCGTCATTATACAGAAATCATGACGATGTAATACCATGTTACCGTGGTTACGAAGGGCCAATAAAATAACATGTTTTGTTACACTTAATTATTCTTATTCCTTATCCAGTAACCTTCTACAATTGTTAAAGCAGAGATAATGGACATCTCTGGCCAGAAATAATAATTTACATGACAAGTTGAAAAAGTATTTGTACTATGATTAAAAAAATAGTCTTCTGAATACACATTAATTTTACAATCACAACATTGATAAATAACAAAGCAAGTGAAATTGGGGAAGCGAAAAGAAGGCAACTTACAAAAGTGGTAGAACCATGTAGAAAAGTATTCCAGAAGTACATCTAATATCCATGAAATTATTATTAGAGTTATGATCATACAGTATAAAACAAGAGATTGGGACTCCTTGTTGAGGACAACTTTTGTGCAGACATATATTATAATTCACTGACAGAAATCTTCATCATGGTATATTAGTGCCAGCTACAACCTACCACAATTATTGTCCTCGTCCGATCCACCATCAGGACAGAATCTTACACCATCGCATTTCATAGTTTGATGCAGGCAAATTAGACCAAAATATCCAGTGCAAGTAAACTCATGGATCTCACATGTAACTAAAATTAAAAAAGAAAAAAATAATGTAAAAATAATTTTAGATCCTGTTATTAGGCAACTACATGTTAACATCGGATGGCTGCAGTGTAGCTTTTAGACTTTGCTAGGAATAAATTAAAAACCCAAGGGGGTCACTCTCACACAAAAGTGCCTCCCACCCGCGTCCGAACACCTCTGAAATGCAACCTTAACGGCGAATTTTCATAAAACCAAATTGCACCCCTTAATGGCGAAACACCTGCAAAATCCTACCCTAAATGGCGTAGCACATGCAAGAAATATTTATATTGATACCCTGTTGGCGCATGGCGTAAACAGGGAAATGAGCTAATTTGATTTACCCAAGGTGTCTTTTTGATGTTGCAGACATATAGATACTGAAGAAATCATGCTCAAAAGTAACAAGACTCAATTAAAAAGTTGTGATTTGTATCACATTAGTGCAAACTCACTCAAACAATATTACTAACCCTAAACGTCTAAGGATTTGGCTGAAAAAGGACCCCTAAATGGCGATGCCTTCTGAAAAAGTACCCCTTTTTCAAAAAGATGTCGACGACGCTGTGTGGTGAAAAATACCCTTTTAGACGTTTTTCTTGGACACGGGTGCGTAGCAAGTCAAGTAGTTAGTGACCCACCCCCACCCCCCCCGGGTTAGAAAACACCAACCTACATAGTTTAGACATGATGTAACTTGTTTTGTGCATTACGGACCATAGAGTTTACTGCTCCTATTCGAGTGAAGCCAAATTATAGTTTCATCAATAATAGCTTCATAAAACTTACAATAACTATCTTTATGACGTTCTTCGATTAATATTTCAAATCCTTTATCATAAGCATACTGATAAGTGATTAGTCTTAGCCACATTTCATTGCCTGATGATATCACAGTAGCTGGAGCGTAAGAACCAGACAAATCATCAAACAACAGGTACGACGAGTTATTAGGATCGGATCCATAACCCATGGAGAAGAAGTCGAATCTATATCAAAGTGATAAACAAAACACTTAAACTAATCTGGATCATCACATGATTTAAATGTGACCACAATAACCTTTTATTTGTTGTATACATATCAGACTTGCACTAGAGTCCGCCTCATCCAAGTCTGAGCCGAGTCAATTTGTATCCTAATTTGAATTCACGTTTCAAATTGAAGCCTGAAAAAGCCCAGCAGCGTGTAGGATTACGCATTAGAATGTCTGTACTTATGCGCCCAGGTTTGCGGGACAATTTTTTTTTTTATGATGAGGCGCAATATGATTGACAGGAAGAGTCAATGAGTCAATAAGGGAACTTCCTGTGTGTAGAACAACAGAGGTTAATAGAGGCTACAATACAACGTATCTAAAAAATTTACGCGGATTTTTGTAACATTTTGTTCTTCATCTTCAAAAGACCACAATATAAAGGAAAGTAGCAGGGTTGCCAGGGTGGCGTAGAGTTTCTAGAGTTCAAAACTTTCATTACGTTACCCCTCTTCGGTGCGAAAGTCAAGGAAAGTGAGAACAATCCGATAATCTGGGTGTGCTGTTACAAACCACACACAAGGGTACTGCACTGGATAACCAGAGGATTGAAGCATGTATGTACCGCCTAGCTGTTGCAGAAATAGTCGGGTCACGCCACATGGGGCTGTGTAGGTAAGCAAGAACAATACAAATGGGAGATTCACTTCTGCATAATAATCCCCAGTCTGTTTGTGAAAACTAGAAAGCTTCTTCACTAAAAATATTAAATAGTTATGCAATTTGTCTAGTATGACAAATTAGAAAATCAGTCGTGTAAATATTGATATTTATCATTAAAGAAACCATTATCTACCATGCCAGATATATTTATATTGCTGAAAAAACAGTATTCCAAACTAATTTTCGTAATTGGAAAATATTTTCATAGCTTGTAAACAGTGGCGGCGCCACTGGGGGGGGGGGGCATGGGGCAAATTCCCCCAAGTCAGAACTCTTGCCACCCCCCTTTTTCCCCCCAGAAAAAAAAACCAAAATTGATTTTCAGGGCGGGCAAAATCAACAAATTTTGCCCCCCCCCCTCCCTGAAAATCACTTTGCCCCACTAATGCCCCCCGAAAGAAATTCCTGGTGTCACCACTGCTTGTAAACTTTGTGATTTGTAATGATAAATTAATGAATTGAATAACAAATTTCATGACAAATTAATGAAAAGTCATTTAGTTCGTCATTTAATTTGTCATACACTTAAAATGACAAATGAAATGAAACTCTGTCATTCATTATTTTGTCATTACCAATCTTGAAAAGTACAAGCCGTGAAAATATTTGCAATAATTATGAAAATTCAATTTGAAGTGTCATAAATTGTTATTTCAACATCACACATTCTTAACATTATTGGTTTGAGTTATAAATACTTTATTTACATAGACACTTTTTTTTAATTTGGTATAATAGACCTATTGCATGCTTAATTACAAGCCGACGTCAAACGTCGGCTTGTGCTGTCTCTTCTCAATTCTTCTTCTTCTTCTTCTTCTTCTTCTTCTTCTTCTTCTTCTTCTGGCAACCGCAATCAACTGCATGTAGCTCCGCAAGGGATTGACAGATTTCAACCAAACTTGACCCAAAAGACCACTGGGCTAGGCCAAACCTTCCATTTGACTTTAACCTTGCTGTGACCTTTGACCTAGCTAAAAAAGAAAAAAATGTGATTTCACAAAAAATGCTACTCCTTCCACAAATTTCATGCGATGAGGACATGGTTATATCATGTGACTCGACTTTAGTCGGTGTCTATAGGGTGTGCTCAGATAAGGGGTCAAAGGTCATTAAGGGGTCATTTTCGGTCAAAGTCTAAAAATTACATAGCAGAGAGTCGCCATTAGCACACATGCATTGCTACTAGCCAGGGTCTTTAGGATGCCTACAGTTTTGGGGTCAAAGGTCATTAAGGGGTTACTTCCGGTCAAAAACCAAAATTATCAAAAATGTTCAAAAAAATTTTGTCTCAAAATGTAGACAGACCAGAGTAATATAACCATCATACATGAATCAGTGTTACCTGATGTATGTATGGTATTTTTATTTTGGGGGTCAAAGGTCATTAAGGGGTCACTTCCTGTTTTTAGCTAAATAACTTTAAGAATTTTTATCTCGACAAATAAACATAGTAGAATTTTGTAATTAAAATTGGAACAATGCATTTTGTCGGTGTACATAAGGTTTTTTTTCATTGAGGTCAAAGGTCATTAAGGGGTCAAAAGGTCAATCAAAATTTTCAAAAAATCAAAATCCATGTATAAGTTCCGATTAAGCTGAAATTCACCAGGAATATTTCTTATGACATCCTAAGCACAATGCAAGAGCAGTTGACCCCATCCGTAACCCAGGGGTCAAGTTATAGGGGTCAAATTGCGGCTTGTATTCAGCGTCTGTTGACTCTAGTTAATATTTTCATGTTTAGATGACGTTCTTCGATTAATATTCCAGAGATTTCAAAGCATTCATTTATGCTACGGAAAGCCAGGAGTGATTTCTTACCACAATTATGTTCGTCCGTAAAAGAGATACAATCTGCTTTACCGTCACATATGATACGAGAATCTATGCATTCTCCTGAACTGCATTGCAACTCAGTTGGGCTGCAAGCACCTAACGACATAAACAAAGAACAGGAGAATATAATATGACAGGAGCAAATTCATCAATGGCTCAAAAATGTTTTATTTTTGTTTTATTTGGTACATTAATGTGAAATGGACCTTAATTTCTTTAAATTATTAATGTGAAATGGCCCTTAATTTCGCCAAGACAGTGTAAACGATTCAAATTTTACCACAATGATGAAATTAAAAATGAGAAGACTTATATAAATGTGATGCGATCAAGCAAAATCAGTCGGAACTCGGCAATAATAAATTTTCAGTTTCTTACAGGATAGTAAAACACATTTACAAAGCTGGATTTTGCAGAAAACCCCCATTGAAATTGAACAACCAGTTCCAAAGATATGAGCAATTAAAGAGTTTCCAAAACAAGAAGAAACAAAAGGAAATAGTTCCTTTATTTGGCTATATCTCAAAATCAATATTTCCGAGTTCCGACTGATTTTGCTTGATCGCATCACAAATGTTGATCCTTACCGCAGCCAATTTCATCTCCGTATTCCGGACAGTTAGGAACGCCGTCACATAGCGTTGTAGTATTCACACACTTTAGACCCGATGGACAGGAGAATGTGGCTGTATCGCAAGCTGTATAGAAAAGTAAGTAAGGGTACGCCACTCAGGAAACAATAGAGACCTTGCGAAATGAAGTTACTTTAACTTTAACGTCTAGAGGATTATAGCGGATTATGTATTCAAAACCAAGGTGGTTTTGAATACATAATCCTCTATAATCCTCTAGACGTTAAAGTTAAAGTTAAAGTAACTTCATTTCGCAAGGTCTCTAATAATGAGCGATACACGTAAAGAGTATTTTATATTTTCATGGAACTCGGAAGAAATGTTCAGCACTAGGTGCAAAATAAGTACAATATTGTGTCCGATACCATGGGACATCGTCTAGGTGTCCCATGGTATTGATTCATGTCGATTAGTGAGATACGGTAAATTCCATTCAGTGCCTGCTACCTCGCGTGCGAGAGTTGAAAACGTAATCCTACTTGCCTATCCAGCGACGAATATTTTACTCTCTAAAATATATATCGCAGCGTGCGATTTTACAAATCGCTTGTAATCAAACGCTAGTAACGTTTTCACAATCGTCCAGTTGTGGCTATTATAGCGACGTAGCGACAAAGTTGCCTTCAAGTCATGTATTGATCCAGAATTTGACTTCATTTTGTACCTTTGTTTTTCTGATTAGATGAATAATCTACACCAAGATACGGTAAGTATATAAGGAACGTTTTCAGTTTTCAGGAAATGTTTTACGGAGCCAATAAAACTTGCGTATAGACCAAAGGAATCGCAAAAGTAACACTTGGCTCGTGAACCATGCATATTAATAAATGTAATATGCATTTGTCTAGTCTGTGCTACAGACCGTGTACCTATACAATCCTTAGGGATAAAAACTACTGGATATAACATTGTTATGAGTCGTACTGGCTCAAGGCCAAAATCACTTTTTACCCAAATTCACCCGAATGCACAACACAAATACACTGTTTGATTAAGCTAACAAATCTTAGTCTTTAATTGAAAGTAAAATATGATTGGTACAATATATGATAACAAATGCACATACAAAATAAGGGACCGTTCACAAACACTTGTTAGGGGCCCTGAATTTTCCTGGGAAAATTGAGTTTATATGCTTTTCTATGGGGTTGACCCATCATTTTCATGTCAAAAAGGGGAGCCCTGACATTTTTGAGGTCTGTAAAGGGTGGCCTCCGAAAAATTTTCCCGATGAAATTATTTTGAATCAGGCCCCCCTAAAAGTGTTTGTGAACGGTCCCTAATCACACAATCACGATTTTAACTACTCAGTACTGAACCAGGAGTCCTCTTTTAGGTGACCACAGAGTTCTTGCAATGTTCTAGAAGGCTGATTTATATATCCTTATTCACTTGTCCTGCGAAAATCAGCGAAATCCATTATACAGTTGCATTTATATATCCTTGGGTATAAAATCGTCGCATAAAAATGGTGCTGTTTTCTCCAAACATTTATCTCCTTGCGCTGCTTTTTTCCAAAAATTGTGCTTCTTTCACCCGGAAACAGTCTTCTTTCTGCACTCTTCCACTGTATTTGACAGATGTGTTGTTTTAATGTAAGAACCAGACTAAAGCAATTCGACAGAAGAACTTTAATCCTTTAAAAAGAGCGCATTCTTGCACTCAAAATCTCCTTCGTTGCTGTATTAAAATAGCACATTACGTCGGCTGTATTCTATAGTGGCGTATAGTGATTTTTGGTCATTTTTGTGAAAATTGGCAC
The DNA here is from genome assembly GCF_039555335.1 of Amphiura filiformis. Classification (NCBI taxonomy): domain Eukaryota; kingdom Metazoa; phylum Echinodermata; class Ophiuroidea; order Amphilepidida; family Amphiuridae; genus Amphiura; species Amphiura filiformis. The sequence goes on from NW_027305500.1 coordinate 769,511, forward strand.
ATATGTTTTTAATGATGTTCTCTTTAATTTTTTCTAAGTCTCATCAGTCATAATTAGCTAATTAATTAGTAATTAATTAATTAAATGTGGCGTATAGTTACAAAGTGATATTTTTTGTATTCCATAGTGGCGTATCGACCATACGCCACTTTTTATACACATTTTTATAATTATGAAATATCGGCAAAAGTGAAAAACATTGTATGTCATAGTGGCGTACACGTATCGGACCTATACGCCACTATGAAATACAAACGACGAAAAGTAACGCCATAGGGATTACACGGCGACCGAGGTGGCGTATAGTGACGTATAGTTTTATTTTCAGTTTGCCAGCAATAGTATGTATTTATTTCTTTTGAAAAATATATAACAATAAAATCTATGTAGTTTACTACAGAAATTTCACATCATTTACCAAATATAATGAATGTCTGATTTACACAACTCGATTTTAAATTGGCATTTCTTCAAACCCGATTTTCTCGAAAAGTTGTTTATTCGCGGCGCCCGATTTTACTGGCTATGCAAACTGGTTTAAATGTTTAAATGTTCTGTTTTGAAGCACGAAGACCAACACATTTGTGGAGAGTTTACAACCTGTCATGAAATTCTGCAAGGAGCAAACTCAAGCTTCCACTTTTGTACATACAATCCATTAATCATGTTAATAGACCATTCTGTCATTCACTTCCTCGGGGATTTCTGAAATTTTGTCATCATATCCATCTTACAATCTAATGGATTTTCCCAATTTGGAGCAATACAGAGAACTTCCCAAGATAACTTTGAAAATAACTCTGCTTGAGTTTGTTTACAGAAACCAAAGGGGTTTCCCCTAAAACATGCTGTAATACACAAACTCTTGGTTTTCCCCTTTCTATTATTTCTTATAGCCTTTAATTGTAAACAAAGATAGATAATCAAATTAAATTACGCAGGGCACATTACAACATACTCATAGAAACCAATGTCGTTCAAGCTGTTCGATATTGGCGCTGCGGGCCTCTGTCCCGCCTTAGGCGCTCTCCCCTTGCGGCCTCCTCGGTCATGGATTGCGGTCTTCGCAGCAAGCTTTTCAATATTAATGTTCTCATTGGACTAGCTTCGCCGCTCCCACCCGTTAATCATGGATTGCGACGGTCTCCGCATTAAGCTGCTCAATATCGGCGCTGTCATTGCGGCTTCTCCGCTCCCCCATCCCTCGATAACGGATTGCGAGGGTCATTAATAAAGACTAACCTTTGTCCTGATATTGTTCGAGCTCCAACAAAAAGGAGTCATCATTGACCTGAGAATTGCTCTGCATGACAATCCACATCCTGTTTCCGATAGACGACACAACGGCTGGCGTCACACTTCCAACACGAGTTAAAATAACTGATGTAGAATTTATGACATCGTGACCATTCCCTATGGAGACATAACTCTGCCATTCTTTATACAAGAAAAAACGTTTGAATGTTATGGAGATTCGGTAGTGTGTTGCAGCTGTGAAAAACCAGACGCAGTCTATGCCATTTCGTGATGTTGGAGTAGGGTACGAAAGGTTGTAGCTTTCACTGTAGGTGGATAAGTCAATTTGTTGATCGCCACACATTTCTAAATGGTAAAAGGATAAAATAAAAATGGCGTTCAATATTTACGGTCTATCTACTCATGTTGATCTTGGTAGATTAATACAGTACAGAAGACTTAATACTTTACAGAAAATTAAATTACCGATGACCTCCACCTCCAGGAGTGCGGTAACTCACTAGGGTATGTGTGGCACTACCCAGCAAACACAAAACGTTTTCGACATCATTCGCAAAAGGTTATAAAAGGTTGTCAGAAAACGTTTAAATGTCGGGTTATATAAAGGGTATATTAACACTACATATCTCAGAAAACAGTACAATATAGCAAAATCTAGGAAAAGAGGGGTCAGCATTTTTTACTCATATTTTGAAGTGTCATTAGGTTCCCTAAAGTATTCATGAAAATGGTGATGAAAAATTCTTATATTCCCCCTGAGCAAGATGCCAGACCCCCCTAAAACCGCCCTAAAATTGGCTTCTGCTAACCCCTGACAAATTTGAAAATATTGAAATTTGCACACATTTCAGATGACATGTTTGAATATAACACAATGGTTTATCACTTTACTTTTTCTGTCATGTAATATTACAGATTTTTACAATATAAAAATGCACAGCAAGCTTTAAAAATGTTTGGAATGTTCCATTTTCAGCATGAGGGGTGAGACTATATTCTTGTATTTTTAAAATGTTGAAAATGCCTAATTTTCCCCAATCTTTGAGGGAAAAAATAAAAATCTTCATATCTTTTTTTATTTTTTATTTTTTTGTCATAAATTCCCCCACTATTGATGTTTACAAAAATGCATTCTAAATCATGGAGACTTCTTTAGTATTTTACTTACATATCCACCAATTCAGGGCACTTTTAACAATTAGTCAAATGAGGCATTTTTGTTACTTACGCTTCTACTTCCATATCACTGCATATAGTGATGACTTCAATTCAAAACTGCAACATTTTGTTTATCACTCTATACCATATGACTACGGTGACACAAACATGTGATATTAGCCAGGGTTAGTCCATTATTTCAAAGGGGTGTTTGTAGAAAACTGGGGTGTCGTGGTTTTTGCTATATTCCACTGTGTAAAATGGCTGATATTGAGCAGATAATAGCTGTACGGTATGCTAAATGCTCATATCTCTACAATATGATGCTAATTAGGAGAGTTGCATTAACTTGGTCAAACTTGACAAATATTGTCATAACAATAAGCACAGAAAGAAAATTTTTTTTTTTTTAATATCCAGGTCTCCATGTTCAAAATGCCTTAGTTCCTAATTTTAGGAACTGCATATGGAAATGACTTCAATTCAAAACTGCAATATTTTGTTTATCAATCAATACCACATGACTACGGTGACACAAACATGTGATATTAGCCAGGGTTAGTCCATTTTTTCAAAGGGGTGTTTGTAGAAAACTGGGGTATCATGGTTTTTGCTATATTCCACTGTTTAAAATGGCTGATATTGAGCAGATAATAGCTGTGCGGTATGCTAAATGCTCATATCTCTACAATATGATGCTAATTAGGAGAGTTGCATTAACTTGGTCAAACTTAATATGGTTATTTATATATAACAATAAGCAACAAAATGGGTTTTTTAAATATCCAGGTCTCCATGTTCAAAATGTTCAAAATGCCTTAGTTCCTTATTTTAAATTGTGTCTTTTTGTAGGAAAATACTTTATTTTTTTGTAAACATTATTCCACTATTGCTGTTTGCACAAATATGCATCATATCATTGAGACAACCATTGCATCTTACTTACATGGTGAAAAGTAGGAAAACACCCTCCCTAAAATGGAACAAACCATTCGGATTTTTTACCATTTCTCTTATATTCGTAGTCATATTAAGAGTAATTTAACTTAACACATGCAGATTATATTTTTGATTGAGAAGGGTTTTCTATATCTTTGTTCATCGTGAAAATACCAATTTTCTACCTTTGTTGATGTTATTGGACCATTATAAGCTAACTTTCTGAAGTAACACCTTTTTATTATAATGGAATACCCCACACATCAAAATACCCTTGAGTGTAATATTAGCCAATATAAAGGAGAAACAAATTATTTTTTTATTTAAAACCAAAATCAAGACTTCAAATAACCATTTAAATTCAATATATTTACAACATCTGCATTCTAGTGGGTAAAAAACGCATTTTCTCCCTTTTTTTAAAAAAGTGAAAAATAGAAAAACACCCCTACTAAAAATGGAACAAACCAATTAGATTTTTTACGTTTTCTTTCATATCTGTTAATGGTAATTCATCAACTTAATACTTACCGAGTATATTTTGTTATTGTGAATGGTTTTCTATATCTTTGATGATCGTGAAAATACTCATTTTCTAGCTTTTTAGATGCTATTGACCCATTATAGCAAACTTGAGATGTTCTAGGGTGATACCTCTGTATTATAATGGAATAGCCCGGGCTTCAAAATACCTTTGATTGTCATCTTGGACATTATAAAGGAAAAACAATTTCTTTTTATTAAAAATACACAATCAAGACTTCAAAAAACCAATTAAACTCAATATCTTTAGAACATCTGCATGCTAGAATATGGAAAAAAACTAAAACAATACTATCCATGATTTTTATTTATTTATTTAATTAGTCTTGCATGAAACTAGTTTGCATGTGAAAATTAAAAAAATTAAAAGGTATGAAGGTTTTTATTTTTCCGTCTTCAAAAAGTGGGTAAAAAACGCATTTTTCACTTTTTCTCAAAAAGTGAAAAATGGGAAAACACCCCTCCTAAAAATGGAACAACCCAATTAGATTTTTTACTTTTTCTTTCATATCCGTTAAGATTAATATGTCAACTTAATACCTGCAGAGTATATTTTTGATTGTGAATGGTTTCCTATATATTTGATCATCGTGAAAATACTCATTTTCTAGCTTTTTAGGCCCCATTATAAGCAAACTTGAGATGTTCTAGGGTGATACCTCTGTATTATAATGGAAAAGCCCGGCTTCAAAATACCTTTGATTGTCATCTTAGACATTATAAAGGAAAAACAATTTCTGTTTATTAAAAATACACAATCAAGACTTCAAAAAACCAATTTAAACTCAATATCTTTAAAACATCTGCATGCTAGAATATGGAAAAAGTAGTCCACTTCCGGGGCTTCTATCTCGTAAATTAAAATACTCTCCATGATTTTTATTTCTTTATTTAATTAGTCTTGTATGAAACTAGTTTACATGTGAAAAGAAAAAAAATAAAAAGGTATGAAGGTTTTTATTTTTCCGTCAAAAGTGGGTAAAAACGCATTTTTCACTTTTTCTCAAAAAGTGAAAAATAGGAAAACACCCCTCCTAAAAAATGGAACAACCCAGTTAGATTTTTTGCTTTTTCTTTCATATCCGTTAAGATTAATATGTCAACTTAATACCTGCAGAGTATATTTTTGATTGTGAATGGTTTTCTATATATTTTATCATCTTGAAAATACCCATTTTCTAGCTTGTTTGTTGTTGAAAAGGGGGAGGCATTTTAGGGGGGTCTTGTATCTCGTACAAGAGGGGTCGTGAGATTTTTTCAATGTCACCAGTGTGCATAACTTGGGACACTTGCTCAACCATCAAAGCATGAAAGAAATCTGCCTACCCTCGTTTTCCCCGGTCTGTCTGCTTCTACCAGACATTCCGTGTTAAGAGTATAAAACGTTTTCTTTACCTTAAAAACATTTTTTGATAATCTACTGCTCAGCAAACAAAAATGTTTTACAGAAAACGTTTAAATGTCGGGTTATATAAAGGGTATAAAAACGTTTTAATAACATTCCAAAAACATTCTTGAAAACTTGATACAAAACATTCTAAACAGAATGTTATTTTGGGGTTGAAAAATATTTTGCGAAAAATGTTTGCCCAAAATATTTGCAATAACGTTTTAAAAACGTTTTCATGACCTTTATATAACCCGACATTTAAATGTTATTAAAAGGTTTTGAAAAGAACATTTTAAGAACATTTCTGTGTTTGCTGGGTTCAAATATTTTAACATAATGTTATTTAAGTATTGACAAAATATTTGGCAAAAATGTTTGCAAAAATAGTTTAAAAGAACATTTTTGAAAACATTAAAAAATATTGTTGTAGTGTGTTTTCATACAAAACGTTTTAAAACGTTATCATGACCTTTATATAACCCGACATTTTAATGTTATTAAAACGTTTTTACCTAAACCAAAAGCCAAAATATAACTTATTTAAAACGTTTTTAAAACGTTTTTGTGTTTGCTAGGTAAACCCGTACATCATGCAGCTGAATTAGTGTTAGACGATAATATAAAAACTAGGTTTTTGTAAATAATTTTTACTGAAGCATTAAGATAATCTTTACAACCAACCCACTCAATCCACAATAATAGTTAATAATTATATTCAAGGTCGATTAAATATACTGCTTTCCAAAAATGAATCGATTACTTGCCGGCTTCTACTTTGAGGTACTTTTTTGTGTTTTTCGTTCAGATTAATAAATCATCTTGCAATAATTCGATCGACCGTATAACACGAAATTTAAACATTTGAAAACAATAGAGGGGTTAACAAACCGCAATCAGATTCATCGGAATACCCAGGGCAGTCAGATAAACCGTCACAAATGGCTGCGTCTTCCAAACATATACCACCTGATTTGCATTCAGTCTTGCCTTCGTCACAGCCGTCTAAAAACCACAAATAAAAAATACTAATCACGTAGAACGACAGTCTCCTGCTGGCTTTTGTTGTACAAGGCCCACTCAGTCAGGTTATAGAAGCGATCCCCCTTAATGACCTTTGACCTCGGTTGACCTCGATTTTTTTCGCGCATATATTCCCCTCGTATCAAGGATTGCACCCACGATCAGACAAAGTTAGAAATTTTGATCTTTGACTTTGACCTCTGATGACCTTTAAAACTACCCGGTAAACAGAGCACGCCCGGTACCCATCTATGTTTGAAATATCGGAACGATGCGTCGAAGTGCGGCGAAACGCATAGCCGGACAGACACACACACAGATAGAGTTTAATATTCAAAAATCAATTGCTACAATGCATTTTGGGTAGACATTACAGTGCATTTAAATTGGACAGATAGCCAAAAGCTGGATGAAACATGTCCAGAGTTGCCCAGTATAGAACTAGCTCTAGTTTCTCGGCTGGGATCGAGGCGCGTAGCGCCGAGAAACGAGGCGCGCAGTCAAAGAGGGGTTGTCATGGTCCCATTCAGGCACTGAACAACTGCTAGCCCAGTACACATCTTTTTATCCACTTGCTGCTTTCTTTCCCCCTAGATGACCTTTGACCTCCAGGGGGCCGGCCGGCCCTCAGCGAAAACCACCCGGTCAACATGCTTTTCCTGTTATATCTTACACAATTTCATACCTAATTTTAACATCAGGATTTTTTTACTATGTACTATATCCAAGCACTATGTTTTTAACTGGCATTTCTGAAGGAAAAAAAATATTGCTTTACATTTGACCGAGAAAATTAATTTCATATTAAAAAGGTGTATCTCTGAATTGTGCTGATTTCATCAGGCGGCGGATGACATGATCGCGCCGGCAACTCGTGAAACCGCCCGGCCGTATGGCATTTTCCATATACTCGGTTAGTTTTGTGGGGTTCATTATCGTACCCCAACGGTTTTAGCTTGTATTTATATTATTTATCAACATATTTGTTTGTGATATTTCAAGCGTTTTAACATTTCAAAATAATCCCATTCAATTACACGGTTGACGATGAAAATTTACAGAATTTAGCGACTGTACGTCCTACACCACCTGGATTTCATTTTGCGTTTGCGAACTATGCATGATCAATAACGATCATGTGTACTACACTGTGTCATAGGCCAGTGTGAGTATTGATTATCGCTAAACGAATTACTCTGCAAGAATTGTTTTTTGAACATGAACATTATGTAGCCACAGGTTTCCAGTGATATAAAAATCTCAACTTTTTTGTAAAAAATAGGGAATGTGGATTTTGAACGGGTTTTAGCATATTGGTTTAGTTTCGTCAGACTCGTACATTACATGACGCGTGTCCTGTACCGTCTGAATTCCACATAGGCCTAAAGCTGTATGGTATGCAATTGATAGGATTCCGTTACAGATTTTTATCAATTGCTGTTTATTACTGGTACAATTTAACAATATATAAAAACTCTTTTTTTTTTTTTGCTCTTAACGTTAAGAAAACAATCACACTTTAACGGGACAAAACAGTTAAATAAGTCGACTTTTTGTGCGGGATGCAAAGCCTTTTTTTGACAATGTTGCTAGCCGCTATCGGCGAATAGCGTATAGGTCACTTGACGGCACCAACGATCCGGGCTAACGATAACCACTGTATAAGTTCTTGTATACAAATTCAGATATTAATGGGTATAAAATGATGTTTAACATAACTCAATGACAGTTTCGTAAAACATAGTAGTACTTTCTTGAATTGAATGACCAATTCTCTCGTTTTTTATCATCGTCTGCTTGCTATTGAAAATCGACGTTTGTGGCACTGTTCTGGAGTTGAGCAAGTGATCATAAATCATAAATCTCCAAAACATGCCCACCAACGCCAGGTTCCAACAGGAAGCAGACGATGAAGAGCGGGAGAATTGGTCATTCAATTCAAGAAAGTATTATAATGTAGTACGAAACTCTCATTGAGGTATATATATTTTAACATCATTTTATATCCAACAATATCTGGATTTGTATAAAAGAACTTTCCAAATTATGAAAAAAGGACAATCCTGATTTATTTAGTTACTGTTACATACAGACAGTTTATAGTAATCCTGCATTCATCAGCATAGAATAATAATATTATTACACCATTTCGAAACCGAGTATGTGCTTATCGTGATGATAATATTTTGCTACAGAGCTAGACTTAAATGGTCCTTTATTGGTTTTCACAATGGTCTTTATTACGATTATAAACCTACTATTATAATTATGATCTGATCACTACCAGTTTCTGTACGTTTGTTAGATTTCACCCGCACTCAATCTATTGTTTATACAGGTTGTTTTAACGGTAAACCAACACCAAATCATGACGTATGTTAAGCCTTTTATTACTTTGTTTCGCCAAGTTCAGCACATCAATTTGAACTTTTAAGTAGATCTATGGGGGAAAATACATAAACTGACGAAAATTGATATAATCAAATGTTACTAAACTGTAATTTCTAGTCATTTTGAATATCCGAGTAATTTTGACCAGAAATTTGTTATGTCCCCTTCTAATTAGTTTTGCATTTCAAATTTGACAAGTCAAAAATGACTGCATCGTTTTAAGAGTGTAACAATGAAATCCTAAATTTATCTTTCTCTCTTTTTAAATATGAAAAAATTTAATTGAATTCTGGGACACTAGAATTTGGCTTACCGTGAAAAGGCACTTTTCAATTCGCCCAAGGAATTCTCACGAATGTTCGTGAAAAATACAAATATAAATTATTTTTAATACGTCAACAGAGCCATTCACCTGTGCTACTCTTTTGGCGAATCATGATTTGGAATCTTCCTCCATAATACCATACAGTACAAAGTGTCGTGTGAGTTAACCACATTTCGTTGCTATCTGCCAAGTAAACCGTCCCTGGTGTCACTCTGTATACAAGGGCGGCTATAATGGAGTCTTCATCGGAAGGGTCAAGACCATTTCCAAAGGTAACTACATCGCCTCTTGGATTGACGATGAAATAAACGATTTCAAGTTGCATTCTAGATCCTGCTATACCACTTACTTGCCACAAGCAAGCTGTATTACAGAAATAGGAAGAGGGCCATCTTGCTGATTGGAGAAAGATCTGTTCGGTTGCATTTGTGAGATTACGAAAATGCCAGCCACAAACATCCCCTATATTGAAAGAATACGAGATGAATGAGTAAAGAGGCTTTCAAAGTACACCAGGGTTTCACGCCAGGAATCCATTACAAGATTCAACGGGTATACGCCGTTGGATTGAAATAGTGAAAACTTTAGTCAGGTATGGCTCCAAATTTAGCAGGAGTGCTTGAAACTAAGAAAATTTGCAAGACGACCTTGGACCTTGAGACGACCATAATAATTGAAAGGTGGAGACGAAGTAGTAGAAGAGAGACAGAGAGAGACGGAGAAACAGAAAAAGACAGAGGGAGACAAAGAGCGCAAAAAAAGCGCACATAATAGAAAAAATAATGCAGAACAGAGCGAAAAAAAAAAGAGATAGGGGTAAAGACATAGGGAGATAGAGAAACATTATGGCAGAAATGGCAAAAGACATCTTAATGTATTTTGGATTTGACAAATTTGTCTTTTCATGTCTCTTTACAAATCCTGGTAATGATATGCAATATATTTGTTTCCGTATTTTATTTTAACTATTATTTCTTGACTTACTACAATGTCTTTCATCAGTGAAATCATTACATTGCGCTGAACCATCGCAAATTTGATCTTGCGTAATACACGTTTTATCAGGGCACGTGAAATCATCTCCATTATCGCAATCTGAAGAAAAAATACATCAAGAAGTGTTGTCGAAATATGTATGTCAAATTTAATCATTATTGTATCATAATCAGGTATAAACTTTCAGAATCTTTAAAAACAAAATGAACCCATGCAATATACATATTAACTAGCCCTATCAGCTACTAGTTCATCTTCTAGTGTTATAAATGTACGGGTTTGCAACGAAATATCATTTTAACAATCAAAAGGAAAAAGGAAAACAAATGATATACAAGAAAGGCATTCACCACATCCAATTTCATCGGAGAAATCTGGACAATCGATTTGGCCGTCGCAGACTTGGTCTCCAGTTATACAGAGCAATCCATAACTACATAAAAATGCATCGCCATTGCATTCACCTGAAAAAAGGAAATTTTAAACAAGCAAACACTACGATTTAATGCTCAAAATGTTTAAAATGGTAATAACACATGTATCAAAAATGATTTTTTTCTAATATTTGATCTTATATAGAATTGAATATCCAATTCTATAACTTCTACAGAATTGAATCTGCAATTCTATAACTTTTACAGAATTGAATCAGCAATTCTATAACTTATACAGAATTAAATCTGCAATTCTATAACTAATACAGAATTGAATCTGCAATTCTATAAGTTATATAGAATTGAATCTGCAATTCTGTATCTTATATAGAATTGAATCTGCAATTCTATAACTTATACAGAATTGAATCAGTAATTCTATAACTTATATAGAATTGAATCAGCAATTCTATAACTTATATAGAATTGAATCTGCAATTCTATAACCTATACAGAATTGAATCAGTAATTCTATAACTTATATAGAATTGAATCAGCAATTCTATAACTTATATAGAATTGAATCTGCAATTCTATAACCTATACAGAATTGAATCAGCAATTCTATAACTTATATAGAATTGAATCTACAATTACATAACCTATACATAATTGAATCTGCAATTCTATAACTTATATAGAATTGAATTAGCAATTCTATAACTTATATAGAATTCAATCTGCAATTATATAACTTATATAGAATTGAATCTGTAATTCTATAATCCATACATAATGGAATCTGCAATTCTATAACTTATACAGAATTGAATCAGCAGTTCTATAACTTATATAGAATTGAATCTGCAATTCTATAACTAATACAGAATTGAATCTGCAATTCTATAACTTATATAGAATTGAATCTGCAATTCTATAACCTATACAGAATTGAATCTGCAATTCTATAACTTATATAGAATTGAATCTGCAATTATATAACCTATACATAATTGAATCTGCAATTCTATAACTTATATAGAATTGAATTAGCAATTCTATAACTTATATAGAATTGAATCTGCAATTATATAACTTATATAGAATTGAATCTGTAATTCTATAACTAATACAGAATTGAATCAGCAACTCTATAACCTATACAGAATTGAATCTGCAATTCTATAAGTTATATAGAATTGAATCTGCAATTCTATAACCTATACATAATTGAATCAGCAATTCTATAACTTATATAGAATTGAATCTGCAATTCTATAACTAATACAGAATTTAATCTGCAATTCTATAACTTATATAGAATTGAATCTGCAATTCTATAACTAATACAGAATTGAATCAGCAATTCTATAACTAATACAGAATTGAATCCGCAATTCTATAACCTATACATAATTGAATCTGCAATTCTATAACTTATGCAGAATTGAATCAGCAATTCTATAACTTATATAGAATTGAATCAGGAATTCTATAACTTATATAGAATTGAATCTGCAATTCTATAACCTATACAGAATTGAATCTGCAATTCTATAACTTGTATAGAATTGAATCAGCAATTCTATAACTTATACAGAATTGAATCAGCAATTCTATAACTTATATAGAATTGAATCAGCAATTCTATAACTTATATAGAATTGAATATGCAATTACATAACCTATACATAATTGAATCTGCAATTCTATAACTAATACAGAATTGAATCTGCAATTCTATAACTAATACAGAATTGAATCAGCAATTCAATAACTAATACAGAATTGAATCAGCAATTCTATAACTTATATAGAATTGAATCAGCAATTCTATAACTTATATAGAATTGAATCTGCAATTCTATAACTTATATAGAATTGAATCTGCAATTACATAACCTATACATAATTGAATCTGCAATTCTATAACTAATACAGAATTGAATCAGCAATTCTATAACTAATACAGAATTAAATCCGCAATTCTATAACCTATACATAATTGAATCGGCAATTCTATAACTTATACAGAATTGAATCAGCAATTCTATAACATATACAGAATTGAATCTGCAATTCTATAACTTATATAGAATTGAATATGCAATTCTATAACCTATACAGAATTGAATCTGCAATTCTATAATTTATACAGAATTGAATCAGCAGTTCTATAACTTATATAGAATCGAATATGCAATTCTATAACTTATATAGAATTGAATCTGCAATAATCTATAACTTATATAGAATTGAATCTGTAATTCTATAACTAATACAGAATTGAATCTACAATTACATAACCTATACATAATTGAATCTGCAATTCTATAACTTATATAGAATTGAATCAGCAATTCTATAACTTATACAGAATTGAATCAGCAATTCTATAACTTATATAGAATTGAATCTGCAATTCTATAACTTATACAGAATTGAATCTGCAATTCTATTACTTATATAGAATTGAATCTGCAATTATATAACCTATACATAATTGAATCTGCAATTCTATAACTAATACAGAATTGAATCTGCAATTATATAACCTATACAGAATTGAATCTGCAATTATATAACCTATACATAATTGAATCTGCAATTCTATTACTTATATAGAATTGAATCTGCAATTATATAACCTATACAGAATTGAATCTGCAATTCTATAACTAATACAGAATTGAACCTGCAATTATATAACCTATACAGAATTGAATCTGCAATTATATAACCTATACATAATTGAATCTGCAATTCTATAACTAATACAGAATTAAATCAGAAAAATTCTATAAATAAAACAGTACTGATTATATTATTGGTACCATATCCTTCTGGGAAACTTATTTTGCATTTGTCTTGCACGTAGGCCACTATGTGTTGCGACCGACGTGTTGTCCCCTCCCCAACCTGGCTGGTCCGCCTATGCCTTCCATGTTTAAAGTCTATGTGAGGTCACACTTGTGTCACCAAAATGAGTGATTTTAACGCGAGATTTTTTTTAAATCTCAAACACTCGAGTACCACCCCCCCTCGACCCCCTTCCGATTCCCACTGCGACAAAAGTAAAGTCTACAGTTGCAAACGTGCAGTGACTTTTTCCGTCTAAAATAGCCCCTGCAATACACATAATACCAGCGGAGCGTAGTATGCAACAGTGACAAAGAAAAAGAAAATAATGAGAAACCAAAGATGGTTGAGATAATTGCCAGATACCTCAGCAAAACGGCAAGCCATTATCGCTGCAAAATAGTGCGAGCGCGCTGCTTCCAGATATAATTTTAGCCAATAGCTGCGCTTATGCTAAGGTATCTAGCGATCGCCATAATAATATCGAGTCAGCATTACTCAAAATTGTACGCGTTGGCATTACTCGGAAAGTTGACGCAACGACTTACATCAACTTACTGAGTAATGCCAACGAACAATTTCTATGAGTGTAGATTTGTCTGAAGATATGTCTGTTTGTCTGTGACTGCAACTGTGAGGCCGTAGTAGGTTGTAGGGGCTCAGACTCGGTGGGTGGGTGTAGTTTTGTCCTAGCAAGAAGTTAATGTTCGTTAAGTCATCCGACCCCGGGTCCCTCCCAGGGGAGTCGTCTCTCTTACTCTCCATAGGTTGCTGTTGTCAGTCTCTCTTATTCACAGTGAAGCTATGCAATATGATTAGGGAAACTATTCCAGAGGGAGTATGTTCATTAAATGGAACAGCCAATGGGTATGTAATTTAACTGGAACAGCCTATTACCATCATATATATTATAATACGGATCTGTCTGTTTAGTCCTACGTGTGTGGGGTGGGTGGGTGTTTGTATGGTAGTAACAATATAATAATTCTCAGGTGCTATCTGTTTACGGAAGCTGCTTTATTTGATGAGAAACGGCCGGCCCTTTGTTTTAACGTTTTGGGCCCTGAGGCCCATAATATTTGACTTATGAGGCCTATGTACATATGTTGAAGTATAATTCTCTAGTGTTATCAGTAGACTCAAGCTGGGCACTGTAGCTGCTTTACTTACTGAGTAATGGCAGGCCCTATGTTTTAGCCTTTGGGGCCATGGGGCCCATATTATGTGATATATGGGGCTCATATGTACATATAACAATGTAATTCTCAGGTGCAATCTGTGTACAAACTATGAGCCCTAAAGCTGCTTTAATTGATCAGAAACGGCCGGCCGAGATGGGCAAAAAGGCACATCTACGGGGTAGGGCCCATAAATGTACCACAAATGGGCCCTGAGGCTCTTGTAGTTTTAGCGCTAGCCTTGACAGAATGATGTGTTTGATAGGAGAAGGAGGAGAAGCAGAAGGAGAAGGAGGAGAAGAAACCACAGGATGGCAATAAACCCTGCACGCTCTGCATGCGGGTATAAAGAGCATAACATTTTCAGCACTCGATAGTGATCAAATCTACTAAGTTTGGTGGCAATCCAACAATTTATACTCGGATGACCTTGACATGACCTTGGCCATTTCCGAAACCCGATGGTGATCATATCCATCGAGTTTCATGACAATCTAATTAACTAAACTCAGATGACCTTGACATGACCTTGGCCATTTCTGGCACGCGATGGTGATCTCATCCACCAAGTTTGGTTACAATCCAACAATCTTTACTCTGTTGATCGTGACATATGACCTTGACCATTTTTGGCATTCAATTGTGATCCCATGCACCAAGTTTGGTGGCAATCCAACAATCTATATTCGGATGACCTTGATAATGACCTTGACTATTGATTGTGATCACATCAACCAAATTTGGTGACAATCCAACTATATGTACTATATATAACAAGTATGAGCCCTGTAGTTTTGCAGATAGACTTGTCAAAATGAAGCATGAGAAAAAGGAGAAGGAGAAGGAAAAGGTGAAGGAGAAGACTAAAGAGTACAGGAGTATATATGCCCTGTTGCACAGGTATATAAGGAGAAGGAGACGAAACCGCAGGATAACAATATACCCTGCATGCTCTGCATGCGGGTATAAGAAGGAGGAGGAGAAGAAACCACAGGATAACAATATACCCTGCATGCTCTGCATGCGGGTATGATAATAAAAATGGAAATTTATAAAGCGCACAAAACAAAGGGTCTCTAGGCGCTGCACAAAATACGGCTAACTACAAACATCATAAAACTGCAAAAGCATAAAACCATTAAAACATAATCTTAATCTACAATAGGATAAAAACCAACAATCATAATAATACACAAATATTAAATGCTGGACCAATTAACACATTAAGCTAAAACGACTAAAATCATTAAAGATATACACATGCTGCAATCATTAAAACACAAAACTCAATCATAGAGTACATAATAATGAGATACAGCATATATAACATAACATGGTTCGCGGCAGTTCAGCTGTAAGCCTGATTGAAAAGATGAGTTTTGATACATATTTTGAATTGATGAATAGTACCTGAGTATTTGATATAAGAAGGAAGACTGTTCCATAGCTTGGGTGAAATTATGGAGAAACTCCTTCCACAAGTAGTTGTGTGGCTGGAATGCTCGCGAGTTCTTTGAGGATGATCTTAAAACCCGACTTGGAATGTAATCGACAATTAGATCAGAAAGATAGACCGGCGCCTGATTAGATGAAGGATCTTGAAAGTCAACAGCAGTATTTTGTAGGCTATTCTCTCCCTGATCGGAAGCCAGTGCAGCTGGAACCTAACTGATGTAATGTGCTGAGATTTCCTTGTCAGCGTAACCACTCTGACAGCAGCGTTTTGGACGCGTTGAAGCTTTTGGAGTTCTTTTCTCGATGTTACCAGAATCCAGATATCGACGCAATTTGCCAATCCTATGGATTGCATACGACGCACGCCGACAGACACTATTGACATTTCTAGATTGACAACTTGTCATCGAACAGGACACTCAAGTCGCGAACCTCCGCTGAAGACGAAATGGTAGTGTCACCAATAATAATGGTCACTTCAGGCACGTTTTTGGCATACCGAGACCTTACAATTCGGTTCTAGTGTCATTAAGCATAAGTTTATTATCAGAGAGCCAAGCCCTGATGTCACAGGCTTCTAGCTTAGCCAACATGTTAGTACGCTCAGATGGTTTAATGATAACATACAACTGGCTATCATCTGCGTATGACCATGATGACATGCATGAAAGATCATGAAGTTCCACAATGTCTTCTATTGTTGATGAATAAACAACGAACAATTCTGGACCAACAACCGAACCTTGTGGCACTCCCCATTCCATGATCGTAGAATCAGACTCCTCGCCATCAATGAGAATAGATTGCTTTCTCTCATTGAGATAAGAAGCAAACCAACAATGAGCAGTTCCTGTCACACCAAAACGTTCTGGCAGTCGAGGCAGCAGGATACCGTGGCTAACGGTGTCAAACGCCGCTGACATATTAAGCACCGCTTAAGATCGTTGTTGACATTAGGCAGAGCCCTTTCAACGCTGTGAAACCTTCTATAAGCAAACTGGCTTTAATTGTACAAGTCATTAGCACTTGTTTAAAACTGGAATTGCGTGATTGCAGCATACTCGATGACTTTGCTGAGCATCGGTAAGTTCGATACAGGTCAGAAGTTTTTCATGTCTTCAACGTCAAGGTTGGACTTTTCAATAATGGTATAACACTAGCACGCTCAAGATAATTTATGTCTGGATAAGATAATTAATAAATTCATCACTAACACAGTGGGACATCATTAACAGTAAGCCGGCTCTTTGAAATATCCAGTGTATTTTTGCTATGCTCAGCGACCTCTTCACTAAGTAAACAATTGTAATAACCTTGCTCACCAACTAGTAAACATGGTAAAGCATATTATAACCATGTGATTTCTGGTAGCCACACTCATAGAAATGACTTGTTCGCCTTGTTGGCGCAATTCAAAAGGAGTAAGTTTGGACAACTCAAAAATAGTGTAAAAGTTGCCAAAACAAAATTCATTTTAGTTATCCGAACTTAAAAAATGCTGAAAAAGCTCAAAAAGTTCCGTCAACTAATCAACTTTGTTGGTATTACTTAAAAAGTTGATGTAAGTCGTTGCGTCAACTTTTTAAGTAGTGCCAACTTCTGAATTCAAGTTCAGGGAACTTAGAAAAATAAACAAGGTTCAAAGAACCAATTAGTTGAGTTATTGTAACTCAACATGTAAGTTGATGCAACTCGTTCATATTAAGTTACTGGTACTTATTGTTTTGAGTTATTCCAATTTGGTACTTTGTCACTTAATTCACGTAATTGGATCATTTTCTGCACAATTAGCAGTATTCAAATATTTATTTTTGTAATCAGTGCAAAATTTTGTATACTATAGCACACCTCTAATGCTAACCCAGGCTAGTTTCATTTTCTGAGTTGTAACAACTCTACACCACATTTCGCCATACTGCATTTTAGAAACGCTTGCTGTTAGAATAAGAAAAATTTTAATGCTAATTTATTACATTCTAGGGAAGCGTGGTTACCGTTTTAAAATAACCGAGTGATGGGGTTTTCAAGAAAATATTTTTCCTGTCAAAACTGAAACATCCTCTGTACAAAAGAAAATATGAATATTAACTGCACATCATATATAACGATTCGTGATACCCAATTGTGGCACATTTGATGTCGTTTATGAGGCAGAGAATTTTATTTCAATTTTATATACGCCATAATATGTTTTTAATTGAGCGAGAATGGCGATAGAAAAAACGTTGAAAATTCCATGTATAAATTACATTCGACCCCACAAATGATTACTGTTTCGTTTTTATGGTAATCTAATCTTTTATTTCCTGAAATAAAATTATGGGTATAATGTGGATTAATTGTATAATTGATGAAAACATCGACGTGTATAAAAGAAGCTACAAGTAAAATGGTAGGCCACGCCACATAATCTATGCTTTTAGTATACGGCGGCGAGCTCGTAGCGCACGTGTGAATCAAAATCGATATACTATTGTGCGTGTATAGCCTCATTTATTGTTGTTCTATTTCTTTATATAAAACACGCAGTTATTAACAATTGAGCGCTATTAATATACATTAATGTTTTTAAACAAATAAAATTCCAAAATATGGTATGTTTTCTGTCTTTGCTTGTCACTTGGTATGTTGAAGTATATGAAGTTGCGATTATATTTTTAAATTTTCATCATGACACCATCAAGCTTGATAGCCGAGCGGTCTAAGGCGCTGGTGTTGTGTCAATATCGTATAGGAGTACGTTATAGCGGCTCAGTGCAGCGTGGGTTCGAACCCCGTCGGCGCCTCTGACAAAATAAATTTCATTTTTATTTTATTTCATATTATGTTAGGGAAATGGGGCTGGGAGAATGTATGTATGGCGAAGAGTGGTGTGTAAGAACTCAATAAAGTAAATGAGTGCGACCAACATAATGATATCGAGTCAGCGTTACTCAAAATTGTACGCGTTGGCATTACTCGGAAAGTTGACGCAACGACTTACATCAACTTACTGAGTAATGCCAACGAACAATTTCTATGAGTGCAACTGCAAATATGCTTAGAAAAAGATTAAAAAAAGTTCCGGCAGCCACTGTCTCATTACAAGATTAGATGTGCTGAATAGTCCTTTTCATGCGGGGCAGGGTTAGGAAAAAGCATACAAACGAAGTTATGAGATATCATGAATTATTTCCTGGCCTCTCAACCACAGGGTTGGTTGGCTACATCAGCTATTCTAGACACAGAGAATGTAGGGATAAACTGCGCATAATTATTTTCGGGACTTAAGCTTGGATAACAAATGACACAAATGACACAAATGATTGTTTAAATGTCTGCCATGTTGCTAACAAAGATTTACCGTATCATTCATGCATAACTATACCGTGCACTTGATGTTTTACTTAAGGGGGCACAACACTGGATATTACATTTCTCCCTTTTTTATGAGAAATTGGCTTCCAAACAAAATGTTAACTTTAACATCACATGCATGTTTAAATTTGGTTCCAAATACATTTACTATCTCATAATCCAAATTCTGGTTCTGTATGTATAGTCACAATAACAGTAATATCTAGATACTGTTTTAAAGTTCTTGATGCTTTAAGACAATGTTTTGTCTGGTAAAATGTTCAATAGCTTGGCTTGATAATCTAAAAGTTCTTCAAACTGATTAATGTTTGAGCTTCAAATGTCATAACTTTTAAATATCAAAGTTTAACATGTAACGTCAAATGTTCTCAACTTTTAACTGTTAAATCAGCAAGTAGTTTAAAGTTCTGCTTTCTTTAAAGTCTCTATTTGTCTTGGGTTTTTTTCAAGACATTTCTTATTTCAGTCTTTAAACATGTGTATTTTCACACGTATCATTGTGTATTTTCACAATGTTTACATTGTTAAATAAACTGAAAGTAAGTTTCAACTTAACTTGATTGTCTCTTGTATGATTATTTCACTTTTCTGGTTATTTTGATGGCTTTTCAAAATATTATGAAAAAAAATTATTTCCAGAAAACTAAATTTCTTTTTCCTTTTAAAGAAATTTCCAAAATATTTGCATTTTTTAGCAACAAAATAAATTCCAAAATATTTGCAAATTTTGTTTTGTTTTGCAAATAGCTTAGGCGTTTTTTCCTGCCTATTTTTCCTTTTTTTCTCTCTCTCCTGATTTTTTTCAGGATTTTATGATGAAGTAAATGTCCTTTCACAGTTCATAGTTCTTTCAGTGTCCTTTCACAATTCTTCATCCAACAATCTTCAATCTTGCACTGATGATTCTCAGGTTTCGTAGTCACTCAGGTATGCTGGTTTCCGTCGACTCCTTTGTAGCCTTGGTGTCTTTGTCGTAGCCACTGGTTCCGGATCTGAAGTTAGTTGTGATGGTTCTTCTGTTGTTTCTTGTGGTTCTTGATTTTGCTGAACCGTGTCTTGAACAGGTGCTTGAATATTTGCCAACATGTGTTCTCTCCAATCTGGCGTTAACTCAGCTTGAACTTCATCTTCTCTGTTTTGCACTACAGCATTTGCCAACTTAAATCTAGCTGCATCACGGTAGATCTCCATTCCATCCGCGACTCTTCTGGCTGCAATAGATGATCCATCAATTCTATATATAACATAGAATGCTGGTTCATAAGCTGTTGTCCATTTAGTCTTCTTTGTTTGCTTCAGCAATACATAATCTCCAACAACAAATGTATGCTGTTTAGTGTTCTTGTTTTTGCCTGGTGTTTCACTTTGTCTTTGTAATCTTGATCTCGCTTGTTGATATCTTGCTGAATGTCTTCTTGATCAGGATTTGTGATTATCTGATCTAGCTTTGTTCTGACTTTTCTGTTCATGAGCGCTTTGTATGGTGCTATTCCAGTTGCTGGGTGTGGTGTTGAGCGATACCCAATTAACATGTTTTGCATAGCTAGAATGCTATTTCTTCCCTGTAACTTAGCAATTTGTTCAGTCTTATTCAACATCTTCATGAAACTCTCTGCTTCACCATTAGCTCTAGCATGCTCCGGTGTCACTTTGTGATGTGTGAACCCCTCTTCTTTTGCAAAATCTGCAAATGCTTGTGAGTTGAACGGTGGGCCGTTATCACTTTCGACTCTTCTCGGAGTTCCGTGCGTTGCGAACATCTTCTTTAGTGCTTTCTTGGTAGGTTCCGCACTTGTCGAATAAGTAACCTCAACTTCAGGATATCTGGTTCTCTTGTCAATGCATACAAAATTGTAATGTCCATCTGGATATGGGCCTCCAAAATCTATCGCAACAACATCCCATGGTTTCTCTGGTATCGGTGTCATTTTGACAGGTTCGGTCTTGTGTTCTTTAGTTGTAACTCTACACTCGTAGCATTGGCCTATAATCTCTTCAACCATAGTGTTCATAGTTGGAAACCAGTATTTATCTCTCAGTAGGTTCTTGGTTTTCGTCATGCCAAGGTGTCCTAGACTATGTGCCGCCTTGATCACCTTTCTTTGAAGTACTCTTGGAATAACAATCTGACTCATTCTGAAGATTATATCTTCCTCGATGTACAACTCATATCTGACGTTGTGGAATGGCTGTATGTCTTGATCTTTCTTGTAACAATCCCAGTCATTCTTCAGGATTCGCTGCTTCACCTTCTGCAGTTGTTCATCTTGTGCTGTCTCTTCTTTGATTCTATCTATCACTACTGCATGATCTTCTTCAATGTGCTTAACCATGTGCTCTGTTTCCTCGCTTTCTGTTTCTGGCAAAGGATGTCTTGATAGGAAGTCTAACGGATCTTGCTCATCTCTACCTGGCTCATAGATTAGTTCATAGTCAATGTCTTGTAGATCCATAACCCACTTCTCAATTCTTGGTGGTAGCTTAGCAGTTGCCTTATTGAACATTGGAATTAATGGCTTGTGTGCTGTTATGATCTTTAACTTCGGTGCTCCTAACAGGTACATTCTGAATCTGTTCTTCGCCCAATTGATGGCGAGAGCATCTTTCTCTGTCTGACTATATCTCTTCTCAGCATCTTCCATTGTTCTACTGATGAAGTGTACAGGCTGAACTCCTTTATCAATTTCTTGAAATAAGCCAGCTGATAAACCTTCATGGAAACTAGCCTCTGCTCTAACTATGATAGGCTTCCTTGGATCAAAGAACGCTATAGTCTCTGCGCTTGTGATTGCTTCCTTGATTTCATTGAAACATCGGTCTTCTTCTGGACCCCATCTGAACTTTGCATCCTTATGTGTGATAGCTCTCAGTGGTGCTGTAAGACTTGAATATCTTGGTACGAACTTCGCAAGATACCCGACCATCCCGAGGAAGCTCATCACTGCTTGACTCTGGAGGTTTGCTTTCTCTCACAGCTCTCACTTTCTCTTCTGTTGGTTCTAGGCCTTCTTTTGTGAACTTGTATCCATAAAACTCTGACTGGTCCACGCCGAATTTACATTTCTCTGGGCTAAATGTAATCCCATAATCTGCTGCTCTTTGCAGAACATTCTTCAGTGCTTCATTATGTTCCTCTTCAGTTGCTCCACCAATCAGAATGTCATCTCGTTGGTTGAGACAATTTGGGATGTCCCCAAATATCCTGTAGATAGTCTCATCAAACATGTCCTGTGACGACTTGGCTCCGAAAATTAATCTTTTCGGTCTGTAATTGCCCCATGGTGTACTAAATGTAGCTACCTTTCTGGACTCGGGATCTAGCATAAGCTGGTGATACCCTGCTTTCATGTCCATCTTGGAGAAAATCTTACAGTTGTGGAATTTGTAAGCAAAATCTTCCACTACCGTTGCTTGCGAAATTCTGTTACGGTCCATATACTTGTTCGGTACTCGTAAATCAACACTTGCTCTGATCATGTGTGGCTCTAGATCTTCTTTCGGTGTTGTCTTGAATCTTGGTTTGGGTTGGACTACCAATGGGCTACACCACGTTACCGACTCGCCTTCCGGTACCCTCTCAAAAATCTCTTGCTTTTCGCTGTCATCTAACCATTTCTTCAACGGTGCTTGCAAATAGTATGGTACTTGTCTCGGCTTCTGAGCTACTGGTGCCACTCCAGCTTGCATATTCAGCTTTGCATATATCTCCTTGTCTCCTTTAATGTCTCTAATTTTCCCTATTCCATTGAAGACTTGTGGATACCCATCAACGATTTCTTGGATTGATGATTCGCTTGTCTTTGCTGTATACTTTTTCATCTGGAATTCTGAGGTTATTTATCTTCCCAAGTGATCCATCTGGTCTTATCTCCAGCATGCCTAGATCACGTAGTGTGTACTTGCCAAGGAGTGGTGGTGAATTTATTCTTCCATAAACCACGACGAACTTGGTCTTGACTCCCCGTGTGCTGTTTCTCACCACGGCTTTGAACTCTCCTTTCACTGATAACTCGCTTTGAAGAGCACTCAGTTTGACTGTACTTTCAGTAAGTAATTGTTCATTCTCTGATCTGTGAGTGAATGCCTTGTATTGATGTTCATCCATGATGTTGACATCTGCACCGCTATCTGGGTCTATTTGTACTTCCACGTCATTGATCATTACAGTTACTGTATCGCTATTATTGTCATTGTCATGTATCTTCTTCACCGGTCTGACTAAGTGTTTTGCTGACTCTCTGAAAAACTCATCATCGGAACTGGTTGATTCTGTATCTTGATACGCCTTCCTGACTTTGTGTTTCTTCTTTACACCTTGTGTTTCTTCTTTCTTCTTGCTTGTATCCTTGTGATAGCTTGCTTCACAGCATATGGCGAAGTGGTTAGGGATGGATGCGATTTAGACCCACTGGTTTTCTTGGGTAGACGAGCACAGCTAGACGAGCACTTGATCGTCCCGCGTTCTATACTTCATCGTCCTCTGGAATCACTGAAGAATGCAGAGGTCAATTCATAAACCAGATAATTGAGATGAGTATCATGACCGCCCGTTGTGAGAATCGATCTTGTAAATTGCCGGTACTCGATGCTATTGTTATAATTGACAATAACTTCTCAAAACCACTTATGACAACACAAAGGGAAACTGACCGCATGAAATTGCATTTTGCAGTCAAAAGTATAAATCATAAAAGAAAACATTTGAAATTGTTTCACCTTGTGAAACTTATTAACAACAAAATCATGATAAAATATTAATGTCTAAAGAAAGTAAACGTGTTTTTCACATTATAGTTATATCTTTTGAAATTGAATTTAAATAGTAGTATAGCTTTATTTGATCATGTTGAAAAAAAATAAAATAATACCACTTTATCTCTTTATTAAAAAAATCCAACATCATGAATATTCCCACCTTCTTTTTAGGTTCTAAAAAGTATTTTAATTAGAAATATTTCATATCTATAAAGATTCCGCTCAAAGTTCCAAACTATTCTTCAACTCAACCAATTAAACATTTCACTGTCCTTTATATAAACATTGTCTGCATTAGCATACTTTAGGTAGGCCTATTAGGCCTATACTGCTGATGCTTTAATTGTTGTATCATTTAATAAGCTATCAAAAATTCAAGAAATAATTTCAGACGGTAAAATTAGGAATCATTTCTGTGAATAAATAAAAATGATATATGTAGACTAGTCCAGTAACGATCGATGTAATCGGTGATCAAACTAATTGACCACTTGAGGAAAGCACTTGAAATTCGCCACCGCAAATTGCTGTTTCAATACACGATCGATCGCGAGGTCATGCTTCTTTAATTATTCGCTCGTCCAGGTCTTTGAATTTCATCGGGTAGCTCACCTCGTCTAGTACAGGCTCGTCTCGGGCAGCTCTCATGGGTCTAAAACGCAACTGTCCCTTATACTTGTTACACTTTCGGCATCTCTTCCCGTATGCAGGACAATTTTCACCTGGAGCGTGGCTGTCGGTTCTACCGCAGTACTTGCATGCTTGCCCTGTCCCTTGCTTGGGGTAAGACTTCTTGTACTTTGATGTGTATGGCCTCTGGTATTTCTTGTACTTTGATACTTTGGCTGACTTGACATCGCTTGACTGCGCACCCATCTCTTTCAGTTGCAGTTGAGTATCTTCCAGTTGACCTGCTTCCTTGAGAAGTTGGCTCAAGTTCCATGGCACTTTTGTTAATTGCTTTCAGTACTAGGCTTTGCTTTTCTATCGTTTGGATCAAATGTTCCAAAATACGTTCCTCGTAGCTATCGCCAAACTCACATTCTGTTGCTTTTTCTCTCAGCCTGGCTGCATATGCCACAACTGTTTCCTTAGGGTTAGGTTTCATCTTCAAGAACAGATACCTGGCATGGTGTTTATTTTTCTTAGGAGTATAATAGTCATTCAGCTTTTCTCTCACTTTCTCGTACTCATTACCCTGTGCTGGATCTGGTAGACTCTTTGCTAGTCTAGCTATGTCTTTGCCTCCATAAATTATGAGAGCATCTTTCTTATCTACTGCCTCAGTTATCTTGAAATATCTGAACTCCCTCTCTATCTCTTCTAACCAATCTTGCCATGCTATGCCAACGCTAATGTGATCATCCACCGAGTGTGTAAATGGATCTATTTTCAAGTTCCTATTGACTACTGTAACGGTTGCTTCTTGATCACCCATATTTTCTTCTATTTTCTTGTCTTTTTCTTCTCTAATTTTCTCAAATTTCTTAGCGTCGACTCACCCTAACAATGCTTCTGGCGATGGAGGAAATATTGCTTTACCTTCCGATGTAGGAATTGTTCATCCTCGTCGCCAATTTCGGGACTTAAGCTTGGATAACAAATGACACAAATCACACAAATGATTGTTTAAATGTCTGCCATGTTGCTAACAAAGATTTACCGTATCATTGATGCATAACTATACCGTGCACTTGATGTTTTGCTTAAGGGCGCACAACACTGGATATTACAATTATGAGATGTGGGTTCCAGAGATTTCAATGTTCACAAATGGATAAAATCAGGCCGCATCTTTATTATATATTAGTAAATTGTGATATTACAATTCAAAGGTAGCCTATATCAAGTTGATGAGAAATACTTGAACTAAAAAATAAAAAAAATATTTTAGATCAATTTGAATCACTTGAATTTGAGCATGACATATCAATATTGTATTTATTATGCAAATAACCAATTTCCATGGCCCGGGAACTAACCTTTTGTTGTGCCTTCCCAATTTTTTGTGATGAAGGTCGCGTTTTTGATCAATGAACATCAAAAGAGTTCTCCGAGAGCTCATGTGTACAGCCAGTTTGGTTACGCGTAACTGGTTGCGGAAAAGACTGCTGTTCATATAATGTACGTCATCAGTCTGCTGCATTGGAAATTAATTTCGCTTCGAACGCTGAAAAGGGCCGTACGTGCCAGCATTTTATCAACACAATTTGCCTTTCTTGAGGAGAAATACGAATAAATAAATTGCAACGAGTGTCAAGAGTTAAACTTACAGATATGCCCTTTAACAATCGAAAGGAACATAATGCTCCATCAATACCATCCTACACAAGACAACGAGGTGTTACGCAAACAGATAAAAAAAAATAAAAAAACAAAACTCCTTACTCAATTGCTGATACTGGTATATTTCCATTGAAAAACCTCTATAAACCGTATATGATGGTTGGGCTTCGAAGGTAACCCACATTCGATGTCCTTCGGTAGTGATAGTATGGCGCAAGGTGCCACCGTGTCGCCGAGAAATAACCGATGATGCGTTGCTAGCATCATGTTCCTCTCCAATGGTAACGTAATCTTGATGCATCTCAAAATGAGATGTATTTACTAATATTCGATGGTCTTCATCAGCAGTAAATAACCAAATACATGCCATAGCGATTGGAAAGTGTTCAGGAAATAAAGGTGATGAGAATATGTGCACCAAACCATCCGATAGATCAATGTAGGCACTACCACATGGCACTATTGGTAAGCAAATAGAAATTAATGCAAACATTTGTGATTTACCAATGTATATGAACCTCAAATAAACAATTCAAAATTGTCCAAATCTAAACGACTGAATGCAATTATTAACAGAGAATAAAGTCATATTTAAATTTGTATTTTTTTATCTTTTACAATAACACGACCATTAGTATCTAAATGTTTTATTAAATTATTGGAATAATTAAAAGCACTCAAAGAACTTTACACTTTTATTTTTGGATGTATTTAGGTCATTAGAATATATTGATGATAATTTTATTGCAGAGCAAATGAACAATTTTTGTAGCTAAGGTTATAAACACTGTAAGAGCGATGTAACAACGTCATCATGAGCAGGACTCTTGACGAAGCGAAGTGGTCTGCAAAAGTGCAGTTTATGAGGTTTATGAGCAAATGAAGGTACTTGAGTTACCGCAATTCAGTTCATCCATAAAATCCGGACAGGATTTAAATCCGTTACAAATAGCAGTCTTTTCTATACAAATGCTGTCACTGCAAAGAAACTCGTCTTCTGCGCATAAATCTGGAACGTTAAACAAAAAGTATCATATATAATACTATTAACATGGTTGACGGAACTGTATGAAACTGGTTGCCTGATATCGGTTCACGGAAATGTTGCTGCTACAATGTAGTACCTACCCGTCTGTTAAATTATATAGCTTGCCAGTAAATTTTAATTCTAACATACAAGTAACCGGCCTGACAGGTATGGAGAGATATAGCTCTAGCGCTATAGGGCTCTGTAGAAAAATATATCTTACCACAAGAGAGTTCCTCGGAGTAGTCCAAACAATGTGGTTCCCCATCACAAACTAAATCAGCTGAGATACATGCAGTGCCAGATTCACACGCGAATTCATCCGCATTACAAACCACTGCAGAAGAGAATCAATAACAATATATATGAAGTAGTACACAGGAAACATTGACAACCTTTAAATCTGTACCTTCCATCACTTTGCGTTTCATAACCATCCGCGGATCACCTCTAAGGTGCCATATTAATGCCTATATTTGTTTTATTTACAATCACTGATATCGAAAATTAAATAAAACATATTTGCGCACATTAGGGTCACCTTGATTATTTAAAATCTATCCTCACTTTGCTGCAAAGTGTGATTAATAACTGCAACCGTATTTATTCTGTAGATTGTGGATGAAAATAACACGAGAAATGGACTTCAAAAAGCTATTGCATAGTTACCAAAAACCTATGTTCGACAATGTTCTATAACGATCGAAAAGACTCCATATACAACACACATTGAAATCTTATTGCTGGTCGTTAGGCTATGACTTTCTAATCTCTCTGCTAGAAATAATGTCACCTTTTTGAGCAAAAGCCATGTTAGTTTCTATATTTTTGCATTGTACATACCTGTTTCGTTAAACTGCTTCACTTGAGCAAAGAACCACGTGTTTTTCTTTTGATTGCCGTCTGTTGTAAATGATATCCACATATGATGCGCAGTAGATGTTACTATAGGAGGCACCACATTATACTTATGTGACAATAGTATTGATGTATCATTCTTATGATCGTGACCATTACCAACTACAAAGATATCACCAGATCCAAGGAATGCAAACCTCAAGATTTCAAGGATCACTCTTGAGCCATAATTAGCCGTTATCGTGTATTCACATGTAATACTTAATAAAAATATTTTTGGATAATATGGTGATGATATATTAGCTATTTCTCCATTGGAAATGTCAAAGTGTGATTCCCCGCAGTAACCTAAAATTGAAACGGCATATTATTTTAAAACTACCTCTATGTTAATCGGAGCCAGGCTAAATGGCCTGCAAAAACAATGTATTCTACTAAAATGGACAAACAAAGCACGGCCCAATTATAAGTTGTGGTCTTCCTCCAAGTTGTGCCGTTCCTTGAATAGCTTTGATTTATTTGGACAGATGAAGCAGGTGCCCAAAAGTGTTACGATTGCATCTATGTTTCGATATTCATTCCCTGCCCGTCTCATTTTAATTTTTCATGTTTAGTCTATTCCTTTTCTTTCTTTATTTTTATTTATTTATTTATTTATTTATTTATTTATTTATTTATTTATTTATTTATTTATTTATGTATTTATTTATTTATTTATTTATTTACTTATATATTTATTTATTTATTTATTTATTTATTTATTTATTTATTTATTTATTTATTTATTTATTTATACGAAGTAGATAAGGCTGACTTGCCAGTAAACAAAGTGCTCGATCCGTAAGGAGAGCGTAAGTATAAACAAAAGTAATGCAATAATTAAATTTTTATGCAACTGGCAGTTTCATCCATGATGGAATCATCAGGCATACTGATCTTAAAACTACATTACAAGCACACACATATAAATACAATCGTTATACACTTGACATAAACTGCTTGAACTTAAGCTCCATCATAAAAAGAGTTAGTTGAAGTTGCGAAAAACCGTCAATAACCACTTGGCCAACCAAGAAAAATGTCATGTTACTCCAAAGTCACTGAGTTTGTATTTTCCCTTATGTCTGCATTTTGATACCAGTTCTGAGCGTTTGTTTAAGGTTGAGTTTTTATCAGCTGCCAAGATATGATATTTTTCTGATAGACAGAGATTGCAGCGTTTGGTGGATGGGTTATAAGGGGTAGCTTTCTGTATGATTGACCATTCAAGGGTGTACTGTTCGCCTTTGTCCTTTAAAGACCATATGAATTTGGAAAGTTCTGTGGAGTGGGACATGGACTTGTTTTTGAAGGACGCCGTATGGTTCCCTAATCTCTCCTTGAATGTGGTGCTGGCGAGGCCGATGTATTGCTTGGGTGGGGATGATTCTGGTGCAACGGATGCTTTATATATGATATTTCTTGTTAAGCAGTGGCCATTCAACGGGCAAGTTGCCTTTGCTTTCTTTGGGCAATTTGGGCATGTCCTTTCGTCGTTGCTCGCAGAGGGTGTGTTGAGGGTCTGTTTGTTGTGGGTATTGATGATGGATTTCATGTTCTCCATGCATGAGTAGCTTAATTTTACATTCAAGCAGTTTATGTCAAGTGTATAACGATTGTATTTATATGTGTGTGCTTGTAATGTAGTTTTAAGATCAGTATGCCTGATGATTCCATCATGGATGAAACTGCCAGTTGCATAAAAATTTAATTTTTGCATTACTTTTGTTTATACTTACGCTCTCCTTACGGATCGAGCACTTTGTTTACTGGCAAGTCAGCCTTATCTACTTCATATATCTCGCTCCCAATCTTCGGTAGAGCACTTTTTGACTTCACCAGCATCAACAATGCAGCAAGTTAAATTCGACTACAGAACCAAAAACATACCGATCCCAACGCACTCGAACTTCATCAAGAGGATGATCGAAAAAACTGAAAGTCTAATACACAGGATGAGGTGGAAGGCTTTCTTCTTCCTCAGACAGACAGAGACTGCCAAAAAAGAAACATACGGCTTCAAAAGCAGCAAACCGACGCCATCAGTCCCGGAATTAATTGAAACAATAGCCAAGAAAAACGCTTTCATAACAGTTAAAGACCACAAAGCAAACTTCGCTAACAACCCTTCCTGTAGGCTAATAAACCCTGCAAAAACAGAAATGGGGCTCATCAGTAAATCCATTTTGGACAATATTATCACCAAAGTGAAGCAAGCAACAACAATAAACCAGTGGAAATCCACGTCAGACACCATCAACTGGTTCCGGAACATACCAGACAAGAAAAACTGTAGCTTTCTTGTCTTCGACATAGTCGAATACTACCCCTCCATCACCACGTCCCTACTCACCAAAGCCATCAACTTTGCCAGACAATTCGTCACAATAACGGACTCAGATGTAGAGATCATACTTCATTCCCGCAAATCATTCCTCTTCACAAGCGAAAAAACTTGGATCAAAAGAAAAACTACCGGGAACAACCCATTCGACGTACCGATGGGTAGTTTTGACGGTGCGGAAATCTGTGAGCTCGCCGGCATCTATATCCTGAACCATATATCCGACGTCCTAGACAAAAGCAATGTAGGTCTCTACAGGGATGATGGACTGGCCGTCATCCACAAGTCCACCCCTTCTGAAATGGAACGCACCAAGAAACGCCTATGTTCTAAGTTCAGAACAGAATTCAACTTGAAAATCACGGCAGACGCAAACTTGAACACCGTCGACTACCTCGACGTCACACTCAACCTGCAACAGAACTCATTCAAGCCATTTAGAAAACCAGGTGATGACCCAACGTACATAAACGTCAAGTCAAACCATCCACCGATGATATTCAAGGAAGTGCCAAACTCTGTGAACAAGCGCATCTCATCACTCTCAAATTCAGAACAATCCTTCACTGACGCTATTCCACCCTATAAGGAAGCCTTATCCAGATCAGGATACTCCCACGATTTCACTTTCAACAGTGACCCCAAGCCAAATAATCAGGAAAGGAGACACCACAAACGCAACGTAATCTGGTTTAACCCACCTTACTCAAAAAACGTAACAACTAATGTGGGCAAAGAATTCTTCAAGCTCTTGGACCATCACTTTCCAAAAGAATCCCCCTTACACAAAATATTCAACAGAAACAATGTAAAATTAAGCTACTCATGCATGGAGAACATGAAATCCATCATCAATACCCACAACAAACAGACCCTCAACACACCCTCTGCGAGCAACGACGAAAGGACATGCAATTGCCCAAAGAAAGCAAAGGCAACCTGCCCGTTGAACGGCCACTGCTTAACAAGAAATATCATATATAAAGCATCCGTTGCACCAGAATCATCCCCACCCAAGCAATACATCGGCCTCGCCAGCACCACATTCAAGGAGAGATTAGGGAACCATACGGCGTCCTTCAAAAACAAGTCCATGTCCCACTCCACAGAACTTTCCAAATTCATATGGTCTTTAAAGGACAAAGGCGAACAGTACACCCTTGAATGGTCAATCATACAGAAAGCTACCCTTATAACCCATCCACCAAACGCTGCAATCTCTGTCTATCAGAAAAATATCATATCTTGGCAGCTGATAAAAACTCAACCTTAAACAAACGCTCAGAACTGGTATCAAAATGCAGATATAAGGGAAAATACAAACTCAGTGACTTTGGAGTAAAATTACATTTTTCTTGATTGGCCAAGTGGTTATTGACGGTTTTTCGCAACTTCAACTAACTCTTTTTATGATGGACTATTGTAGCTTAAGTTCAAGCAGTTTATGTCAAGTGTATAACGATTGTATTTATATGTGTGTGCTTGTAATGTAGTTTTAAGATCAGTATGCCTGATGATTCCATCATGGATGAAACTGCCAGTTGCATAAAAATTTAATTTTTGCATTACTTTTGTTTTTATTTATTTATTTATTTATTTATTTATTTATTTATTTATTTATTTATTTATTTATTTATTTATTTATTTATTTATTTATCATGACTTACTGCATCCTTCTTCATCCGCCTTGTCAGGACAATGATGATGACTGTCACACACTATTCCTGGATGCCAACACGAGCGACTATTGTTGTTGTCGTGGTAACACATAAAATTACCATCCACACACAATTCATCTAGAATAGACATATCAATATTTTATCAACAAGATTATAAGACCCGTATCGAATAATGGTAAAAAAAGGTTAACGTTAAGACTTAAATGACAAAGTTCAAATTGGTTTGTAGACAGAAATAGAAAATATCCCTAGATATTCATACAGAGCTCATTCTATTCATAGTAGAGAGGGCACGTTCTGGATTAGAATTAATCGTAAGAGTCGCCTCTATCTGTTTAATCCCGCTGACATTTCTGAAAAGTGACGTGAGCTGAGATATTTTGGTTAAAAATGTGTTGTTGTTTTTTGTAACTTTTTTTCATGCAATTTTTACCCAAAAATGTTCAATCTTTAAGTAGCCATAAAAAAACTTACTTCAAACGAAAATTGATTACAACCTTAAGAGGGCATATGAATATTTTATGTCTGTGAACCGAAATATTCCATCATACCGTATAGAGGCGAAATTAAGGTTTAAACATGATTTTTTCATGATTTTTATCATTGTTTACCAAAAATGCCAATTTTTTTCGCTATTTTTTTTATTACAATAAATGTATATCAATGTATTGAGCTGGATCTTTGAATTTGAAAAGTTCATAGTGACTTATTTCTGCGACCCATTAGTTTTGACTTAAGCCTTCCAGATTTAGAATACCATAGGCCGTTTCAGCATGAAATACATATTATGTGGATTTTTTTCACTTATATACATATAAATACACGGCCTATTGCAGGAAGGCCGCAATAACAAGTCCTATGATTTAAGATTTAGAGAGGCCCCATAGTGATTTTGATTTCTTCGTCCAACATTCTTGGACAAATCTTCTTCAGCGCTGTCTTCTTGTTAAAATGTATCTACACACACTGATATTTCATTTTACCCGGCTGGCATTTTGAAAAAGTGACGTGGGCTGAAATATGTGGGTTGAAAAATGCAGTTTTTGTGATTTTTTTAACCCTTTTTCACCAAAAATGTCAATTATGAAAACAGCTATAACTTTGAAAGTAAATTAAGTATGAACTTCATATTTGCTGTGGAGAATACATGTCACATGTATATTTGTTATTCGTTAACAAAAAATTTACAAAATATTCAATGGAAAATACATAATTTCGGTGATTTTAGGTTTTTGACCTATGACCTCTTAAAAGTCAAATGTCAGCATAAAATGCTTGTTTTAGCTAAAAATCGTCCTTTTTCCAAATTTCATTGTTTAACTTGGTTAGACACGTTTTTATTGCAACTTATATTAGGTATATGAACTAGTACCACAATTTCACGATAGTTGCAAAAGTCACAGGTTGGTCAGTTACCATAGCAACCACATTTTTCACCATTTTTCAGTAGATTTTCATGGCAAACCTGCCAAAAACGATTATTTTATGTTGACCTTCGATTTTCAAGAGTTCATAGGTCAAAAACATTTGGCTTCAGGAAGATGTCATGGTTGACTTCTTGGATGTATACATTCATATCAATGCATTGGTATACTTTTTATTTCAAATATTTTAAATTCCATTTTTTACCAAGTAAAATTAACTTTTTTTTGGTCAAAATTGAACAAAATCATCAAAATAATGCATTTCACCCAAAATATTGCATCAAGATGATATTTTTTTGTTAACAAATATTTAATACACATGTGACATGTATACTCCTCAGCAAATATGAACTTTTTACTATATTTACTTTCAAAGTTGTATCTGTTTTAATAGTTGGCATTTTTTGGTAAAAACAAAAGAGCAAAGATTCACAAAAACTTCATTTTCAACCCAAATATCTCAGCTCACGTCACTTTTCAGAAATGCCAGACGGGTAAATCAGAAAGATGAGACTCTTATTGTTAATTATAACCCGGCGGGCACCTTTATCTAAAAATGTTGCACGAAAACTTAACTAGAGCAGATAGACCAGTGTGGCCTCCCTATTACAGAATTGTGACGAGCCAATTTTCCACAATGTGAAAGATGGTCTAATTTAAAGGCCCATTCAGTGATTTGCTCATCCGCATGGTCGTGAAAATCATCAAAATTCAGATTTTGGTACTTTTTTCATTGTCATAGATCTGCTAACTTAGCCTGCAAGTGGTTCAGCCGAAAGCCGTCTATTTATTACAAAAATAAAACATTTACATAAATCTGTTATTTATAGATTAGTTGATAAAGGCCTACGGCCGAAATATCGTGAATAAATCTGTGGATTAAATTCCCAGAAAATAAAAACGGTTTGTTCCAGAACTCTAATTTAATGGATCTACTAAATATAATCTGTTATTTATATACTGACAGTATATAAATTAAATATATGTATTTGAATTGGGCCTCAACCGTGTCAATACTGCTGTTTTTTGTTTTTTGCCAAGTTTTCCATTTCAAAATACCAAATGACAATTTGAATTACTTATCCTTCACTTTTAAGCAATTTATAAACAGTTTTAATTTTTATTTAACTTTCGTTGGGATCACTGAATGCAACTTTACTGGTTTGTATTTTCTAAGGAGAGCCGCTAATTTTATCCCCAAACACCATCAGTGTCTACTTTATAAAAGCATTGTTGCCACTCACTTTGACTATTGCAATGTTGTTTGGGGAAGATGTAACAAAACCCTTAGTAATAAACTTCAAGTCTTACAAAACAGAGCAGCAAAAAGTATTACAGGTGTAAGTAGATATGAGTCAAGTACAGAAGCTTTAAACGTTTTAAACTGGAAAAATCTTGAAGGAAAGTTATACATAAACGAAGCAGTTACAATGCATAAAATTGTAAACAATCAAGCACCAAAATATCTGTGCAATAGATTTGTTAAAAAGAAACTTGTTATAACACCAGAAATAAAGATGTTTTTATCATGGATAAGCCAAATACTGAATATAAGAAGCGTAGCTTTAGTTATAAAGGTGCTCAACTGTGGAACTCGATTGATGACAATGCTAGAAGCACGTGCAATGTGAAACATTTTAAACAACTTATTTCTTAATATTTGTGAATAATTTATCATTTTGTATATTTTATATTGTTTAATATCTGTATTATTTATGTAATAGTGATCTTGATGATGTGTTTTAATAAGTTAAATTTAATTTGTATCGTATTATGATGTATGGATCTTGGGTATGGATGATGCGTGTTGAGGGGATGAAAGGGTTTAACAATATGCTTGGTGAGTTATGCTTGGTGAGTTGGGGTGTGCGTGTATGTAAGTGAGGGGTGAGTGGAGTGTATGTTGTTTCATGGTGGGAATATGTGTGATTGTATGAGGATGAACGTAGGTGCTACTTTTATAGTATTTTATATTAATATGAAATTTCTGTATTTGTGCAATAGTGGGCCTGCATATTATCACGATGTGTTTTAATAATTTATTTCCTAATAATATTTTTGAATAATTTATCATGTTTTGTATGTTTTTGTACAATAGTGGTCTTGATGATGTATTTTAATAATTTAAATATAACTTGTACATAAATCATATTATAACGTTTTATTGTGAAAGATGTATGGAGGATGTGTGTTGAGAGGGTGAGAGAGGAGTGCATGTGAGAGTGTGACTGTATGAGGAAGAATGCAGGGTTACTATTTTATTTATTGTATATATTTTGTCTTTTAGTAAAAGATCGTATTAATTTTAGTTTTTAGTCTATGTACACTAATATATTATATTTTTAATTAATTTGTGTTTGTTAGTAATATTTTTAATATCCACACGGACATGTGGAAGAACAATACTGTATTGAACATGTTTTTACCGTGTATAAATAAAGCTATTATTATTATTATTATTATTAACTTTAATGGCCACTGGAATTTTCTCTCCTGATTTATTTATATCTACACATAAATATTATAACATACATAATATATAGCCTAAATTAAAAGGAATAGCGGTTGTTTGAAGAAATCATCAATATTGGAAGTTTCGTTTCATCGGGAATTTTGAATTTCAAAATAACTTCTGATTTATTCAAATTAGAAGACCTTATCTTAGATTTTTCACTAATTAGGCGTACAGATTTATTCTTTAATCATAATATCAATACAAGATTGATATAAATTTGAGAAAAGTAAACAAGGTGGGTGTACTTCATTTTGAATACCGGGTGTATAGAAAGAACTTTTTTTAAAGTCTGTGCTTGTATGTCTATTGGTGCGAACCTTACCAACAGGACTGCTCCACTCTAGTTGCATCAGGAATCCTTTCCTCCCGACAATCTTATCTGACTCTAGAAGTAGCCATAGATGATATCCAAAGATTGACTCGGGTGTTTCGGTGCCAGTTAATCTGTACATTTTACCTTCACCAGTAGCATTATAACCACTACCATAAGTAAGATAATCATTGTTAAGTTCCATTTCCACGTCCAGAGGAGTGAGTTTGACCAATCCTGCGTCAGTAGCAGAAATATACCAGTAACAAGTCAAGTAAGTTCGGTATTGGAGCGGATAACGAGGAGAGGTAATGTTCATCACATCTCTAGGCCGTACATATATCCTTGTCGGCTCAGGGCACTCACCGTCATCTGTAAAAATCGAAAATATAATTATTTAATAGAACTATTAAGATTTTTTTCCTATGCACAGATTATCCCTTACATGAATAGGTATTGTAGCCCACCAACCCTGTGGTTAAGAGGCTAGGAAATAATTCCTATTATCTCATACCCTAGTTTGTATGCCTTATCTAATCCTGCCCCACATGACAAGGACTAAATTCGCCCTTAAATTTGGCAGTGAGTCTCTTCAGTGTAGGATATTTTTAGCCTTTTTTTATAAACATGTTTGCAATTGGCTTATAGCCATCACATGCTGACAATACACATAACTGATTGGTTAATCAAAGCTAGGTAGGTAGGTCATGGTCATAATACTGAATGTTTACTTTGTGATTAGGCCTATCTGTATGCAGCAAGCTACAATGGGCGATTTACTTCAGAAAAACTACATTGCACAAAACTAAGTCCATTATCTATAGTTAATTGAATGTTTATTGACTCTTGTAATAACCCAGCAATGTGTGTATAAACCTGTATAATATATTTTCTGTTACAAAATAATAATTGGTGTTCATAAAAGCAGGGCTATGAGACAAATATCCCTGACAAAAGCTAGCAAGACCAAGACTAGCTGTGTAATTTGTTTACTTTAGTGATAAGGCCTCTTGCATCTGTATAGAAAATTATATCCAACAAATTTAAGATATTGCCAACATGCAATAATAGTGGACATTTTGATACAATTTTCTTTGTAGTTATAGCCAAATTTGTTTCCTCTAGGTGGCTTAAAAACGTTTGTGCGAAATGAGATCCTGTAGGTGGCTTAAGGGACCGTTCGCAAACACTTGTTAGGGGAGGCCTGATGCAAAAAGGGGGCTGAAAATTTTTGAGGGCCCTGAAAAAAATAAGCACAAATTAATATAATAATAAATTAAGTTTATATGCTTTTCTATGGGGTTGACCCATACTTTCATGTCAAAAAGGGGGGGGTCCTGAAATTTTGAGGTCTCTAAAACCTAAATGCAAAATGAGGTTTTAAAAAAATTGTTTTCATGAGTCAAGACGCAGATATCATTATTAAGCCTCATCACTTATTTATTGTCGTATTAGAGTGCAGAGTAGGTTAGATTGTGAATATTAAATGTTAGACCAAAGTAGCTCAAGGTATACACCTGATCCGTGAATTGTCTTTTTTTAAAGACAACTTCTTGTTTAAAAAAATCATCAATTTTTTCGCAATGTTATCGTCTTTGTTTTGCTTTCTACCTTTTGACCCACAGGGTGGAATAATCTATACTTTTTATATTTTTCTCTCTTTTGACATTCATTCTCCAATTTTCTCTATGGCAATTTTTATTGATTAAAAATATTAAATATACGTTAACTTCACCACAGAGATTTAGTGAGATCTGGTTCAGTAAGGGTTATAGGGCATATCTGTTGCAAAAACAAGTTTAACGCCATTCGAAGAGAATATTTATTACATTATAAGTTGACACTCGTTGCAATTTATTTATACGTATCTCTCCTGAAAAACAAACAAATTGTGTTGGTAAAATGTTGGCACGTACGGCCCTTTTCAGTGTTCGAAGCGAAATTGATTTCCAAAGCAAGAGACTGATGACGTACATTATATAAAGAGGAGTCTCTTCCGCAGCCAGTTTGGTTACGCGTAACCAAACTGGCTGTATAGGGCACTATTATGTTCACGAGCAGTACATACACATGAGCTCTCGGAGAGATCTTTTGATGTTCATTGATGTATGTAATGCGCGACCTTGTACACGAGAAATTGGGAAGGGACAACAAAAGGTTAGTTCCCGGGCCATGGAAATTGGTTATTTGCATAATAAATACAATATTGATATGTCATGCTCAAATTCTAAGCTCGTATGGTGAAATGATCTATTTTTTTTTATTTTTTTTTTTTTTTTTTTTTTTTTATTTCTTATCAAGTTGATATACATATGAATTGTAATATCACAATTTACTAATATAAAGAAGCGGCCTGATTTTATCCATATGTGTAAAAACCATTAATGTGTAATATTTGATTCAGAGGTTTTTTTTTGATAACAAAAACAGTATACGTTCAGTGTATTGAGAGTGTTGACAGTCCATTCTCTCAAATCTGGCAATATTCATATCATTACATCACTGTAGTTTCTGGTTATACACCACTAATAGGCCTGGCCTGGGCGATGCATGGAAATACGACGAGTAACTATTTGTTTGCATGGCATCTGAAAAGACTACTTTAAAATCACTAAAATTGATAAAGTTATATAGCGAAAAAAGTACATTTTAGATGATTTGATGCTTCAAAATGGTATATTTTCTCTTATTATACATGTTATATGACATTTTTGTTGTAATATTACCAAAATGCATACGCACAGCATCGATTTTTAGTAAATATTCACCCCATCATATTTTAACTTTCAGCTTCGAGGGTGCTTTGAAAAAATAAATAAAAAATAAATAAAATAATAAAACAACCCACCAAAACATTTACTGCTCTAGTAACTAACTTAGTGACCTTGCCATGCTAACTATTTTGATCATGTCATAAAAGTTTGTTTCTGAATCATTATGTCGAGGTTGCGCACTTTAACTACACGTATCCTTAATGCTGTTGGGATTTTACAAGGAGGGCACTCTCTCATTTCTATCAAATTCATAGCGCCATTAGTCGAACGTTTACGGTATTCAACATGATATTCTAGTTCATACAGTTTACAATCAATGTCGGTTCTAATTTCTAATTTATGAAATAAGAAATTTAAGCTGGATTCGTTTTGAAGTTATATGACAAACATATTATGAGGTGTTTCCCACTATAATAAAAATTATAGTAAACATATCTCAATATCTACAACAATATAATAATACAATATTGTACGTTGATATCTTGATTTGAACCTTTGAAATTTTAAGGAAATACATTCACTTTATAAGCATGATATAAGTTTCTCGTTTGGCTCTACGGTGTTTCTAGTTTCCATTGTAACACGGATTTTATGAACGGAATGATTTGATTTCACTACTAATAATTGAATACGAAAATTTACTGCAATGGCATGATGCATTTTTTTATTGTTATTCGTTTGCATTTGTTTTGCATGATAATCATACCAATTGGAAAAGCGGAAAATTAGTTTTTTTACATAAATAGTGCAAATTTTGTAACACTTACGGGTCATATTTTGTAAAAAAAAAGTAATTTGTTATTTTTTAGTCGATTCCCAGCCTACAATTTTTCGTTGTTACAACGTCGTATTTAAGTTATATAAAGTGGTATAAACGTTATATATGGACGTTGTAAGTACGTAAATCTGTAAACTCGTATTCATTACTCGTCTAGACTGGCCCCAGTCTCGGTTCGGTTCCATCTCTGGATAATGTAACAATAAATAATTACATGATGCTCTATGAAAAAAAATGCCAAAGTCCTGTAACCCTCCCCCCCCCTTATTTTCCTCAATGCCAAAAACCCATCCCTCTTCATCCACAAATCGACGCCACTGATTACACACACAATCAACCATGCAGCAATATAAAATATACTCGTATTATAAGTGAACGCGAAAGTCCATTGAGCGCCGATTCCTCGACTGGTCCAATCTGTTGGAGATCTCCCTTCCAAATAATCGTTCAACGAAGTACGGTGATTCCGATGTCAATTACGAAAGCCCCGCCCCAGTTTCAATTCAAATATGGTAGCACAAAGCTATGCCGCGGGATGTGACGCAAGATCGGATGGGACACTTGTCAACAACTGAGAGGTATTGAAGTATTGAAGTAGTATTGATTTTCCTAACTTTCTAGTATTATTTTAAACAAAAACAGGTTTCATTTGAGCATATTTGGAAGTATATAGTCCATAAATGGTGGTAGGCCTAGTCTGATTTTTTTAAACCATGTGTAAAGTTTGACATTGGCCTCAAATCTCACAACTATACCACTTTATATTTTTAAAATTGATTCAGTTTCCTTTTTTAATTTTTTAATTTAAATTTTAATGTTTTATTTTCTTTTTAATGTTAAGCATATCAAGGGAAACATTATTGTAACAGTTCCAGTCATTATAATATGTATGAGTTCGTTGGGGTGTCTGTGGGACGAGGGGTGTGGGGGGTGTTGGGTGTACATACGGTATGTGTGGGGGTGAGGGGATGAATGTGTGTGTACATGAATATGTCACTAAACTGCACCAACTTTCATTTACAAAATCCGTTAAGTTTCCATTGATATTTTGAATATTTATGTGTAGGACGTGAGTAACCACTGGGAAAAAGACAAAAAATGTTTAAAAAAACC
The DNA here is from genome assembly GCF_039555335.1 of Amphiura filiformis. Classification (NCBI taxonomy): domain Eukaryota; kingdom Metazoa; phylum Echinodermata; class Ophiuroidea; order Amphilepidida; family Amphiuridae; genus Amphiura; species Amphiura filiformis. The sequence goes on from NW_027305500.1 coordinate 810,655, forward strand.
AAAAAAAAAAAAAGGAAACTGATGTTGATTTCCCTCGTATATCAGCATAACATAGAAAAATATTAAGGGGTAGGGGAAAATAAATCATCAGAACTTAATATTTTACTCATGATATTGACTTCATCTTCTATTCAATTCAATTCAATATGTATATCTAATTGATTGTTCTAACTTGTTAGTATTATTTTAAAGCAAAGCGACCATTAGTTGTCAGGTAGATACACAGAAACTGTGAGAAAAGGGCACGTTTTTTATGTCTAACAAGCGTAAATATGACAATATTAAGGGGTAGGGGAAATATAAACTGCAATAACTCAACTTTTACTCATGAAAATGAATTCATCTTGGTATCAAAATGTATCTAAGTGATTGTTCTAACTTTCTAGTATCATTTTAAAGCAAAGCAACCATTAGTTGTCAGACAGATATACAGAAACTGTGAGGAAAAGGTAAATTTTCTATGTCTAACAGCGTAAAATGACAATATTAAGGGGTAGGGGAAATTTATAACTGCCATAACTCAACTTTTACTAATGAAAATGAATTCATCTTGGTATCAAAATGTATCTGATTGACTGTTCTAACTTTCTATAAACAAAGCGATCATTAGTTGTCAGGTAGATACACAGAAACTGTCAGAAGGGACCGTTCACCAAACACTTGAGGAGGGGCCTGAAACTTGTGTTTTGGTGATTTGTATGTCCCCTTACCCCTTAATATTGTCATATTACGCTGTTAGACATTGAATATTAACATTTTCATACATTTTATGTCTATCTACCAGACAACTAATGACTTAATTGCTTTTAAAATAATACTAGAAAGTTAGAACTATCAAATAGCTACATATTGATACCAAAATGAATTCATTTTCATCAGTAAAACTTGAGTTTTGGTGATTTGTATGTCCCTACCCCTTAATATTGTCATATTTTACGCTGTTAGACATGGAATATCAACATTTTCTCCTATTGTATGTTTAACTACCTGACAACTAATGGTTTAATTGCTTTTAAAATAATGCCAGAAAATGAGAACAATCAAGTAGCTACATATTGATACCAAAATGGAATTCATTTTCGTCAGTGAAACCTGTGTTTTGGTGATTTGTATGTCCCTTACCCTTAATATTGTCATATTTTACGCTGTTAGACATGGAATATTACCATTTTCATGCATTTTATGTCTATCTACCGGGCAACTAATGGCTTAATTGCTTTTAAAATAATACTAGAAAGTTAGAACTATCAAATAGCTACATATTGATACCAAAATGAATTCACTTTCCATCAGTAAAACTTGAGTTTGGGTGATATGTATGTCCCCTACCCCTTAATATTGTCATATTTTACGCTGTTAGCCGGGGCTGTTAGACATGGAATATCAACATTTTTCTCATATTGTATGTTTAACTACCTGACGGTTTAATTGCTTTTAAAATAATGCCTGAAAATGAGAACTATCAAATAGCTACATATTGATACCAAAATGAATTCATTTTCATCAGTAAAACTTGAGCTTTGGTGATTTGAATGTCCCCTACACCTTAATATTGTCATATTTTACGGTACTACCCATGAAAATTTGACATTTTTAAACATTTTATGTCTTTCCAGCTAACAATTAATGATTATTTTGCTTTAAAAGATTACAACAACCAAATAGCTATATATTAATGCCAAAATGAATGAATTATAATGAATAAATGTCGAGTTACGTTGGTTTGTACGTCCCCTAACCTTTAATATTGTCAAATTTTACGCTGTTACACATTGGAAAATTAACATTTTTATCATATTTTATGTCTATCTTATGGTTTTTCTGTTAAAAATCATACTGGAAAGTTAGAGCAATCAATTACCTACATGAATTCATTATTATGAGTAAAGGTTGAGTTATGGTGGTTTTTATTTCCCCTACCCTTAATAATGCCATATTTGACATGGTTATACATACAAAAGTAACCTTTTCTCACATTTTATGGCTATCTACCTGACAATTAATGTTTGCTTTGCTTTAAAATAATACTAACACATTTGAACAATCAATTAGCTACATATTAATTCCAAAATGAATTCATTATCATGAATTGAAGTTGAGTTATGATGGTTTATATTTCCCCTACCCCTTAATATTGTTACACACGCTGCTATATGTGGAAAAGTAACTATTTTTTTACATTTTCAGTCTATTTTCCTGACAAACAGCGGTTGATCTCACCCCACACATATAAATATTCAAAATATTACATGAATGGCAACTTACCAAACAAATTTTGTTAATAGAACTTATATAGTTCAGCCGAGTGACATATTAAGACGTGTAAAACACCCCAACCCTGAACCCTATACACACCCCGCACCCACCCCCACATACCCACACACACCTACCCCAAACCCTTACAACACAAACCAACATGCAAGCAAACATGCACATACATAAATATTTGAACCAGAACATCAAAGTTTGCCTAGATATGCTTGATATTAAAAACAAAATTAAAAATGGAAACTTAATTAATTTTGAAAATAGAAATTGGCACAATAGTAAAATTTGAAGCCAATGTCACAAAAACACACACCCTACGCATTGTTGTGAAAAATCTGATTTTTCACTAGTGTGTGGACTGGCCACTTCAAATCATGATCAAATGAAACCTAGGGTTGCTTTCAAATAATACTAGACAGTTAGAACAATCAATTAGCTACATATTCATACCAAAATAAATTCATTATTATGAGTAAAAGTTGAGTTCTTGGAGTTTATATTTCCCCTACCCCTTAATTTTGTCCTATTTTTGGTGAATTTATGCGATTATACGTCCATACATAAAATGACCTGTAAAAAAAATGTGATACCACAATTTGAGTCCACTACCTACATAGCAGTGATCTAGAGGGTCCATACTAACTACCTATGGTGTCAAACCTTGTATGTAGTGGGGGATGAACCAAGTCCTTATTTAGGCCCCCTCTGGGATCTTGCTCCTGGACTAATTGTCCATATTGCGTATATTATCGCGTGCGGTTTGCAAATGTATGCACATTATTTAGATTGGGAAGCCTCTTCAAATATCCCCGCGCTGCCAAGCTGCGTTGTTTAGTCGGATACAATATCGTTGTTTTAGTCGCTTACACAAACATTAATGTAGTGAGAACACAGACGTGGTATGTAGAAAGTGCGCCTGACCCAGGATTGGTAAAAGTGAACTCCCACAAAATGCTGGGAGCTGGAAGGCAAATTGCTTACAGATTGGGAGGGTCCATGTATTGGGTTGATTTTTGATGCTATGTAATTTCCATTTCCAGACGTTCTCCGTGGACCCGAGCGAGGGTCTATTACTCGTCCTTGACTGGTATCACCACTGACCAACTTAACCGACTTCAAAGAATACAAAATTGCGCGGCCCGTTTAATCATGAAGAAAAGGAAGTATGAGCATATCACCCCCGTCATATATGAGCTTCACTGGCTGCCTTTAGAATTTCGGATCCAGTATAAGTTAGCTGTTCTTGCTTTTCGGCATTTTGAAGATACGTTACCAACTTATCTGTCTGCTACGCTCTGCACGTACAAACCAGCTCGATCACTTCGATCTTCTACTGAAAGACTATTGAAATCTACCCGTGTTAATCTGAAATCAGCTGGTGAACGTTCCTTTCATTTCGCTGCTCCGGCTGTTTGGAATTCGCTTCCAAACAGCCTCCGTAACACACGTTCGCTTACTCAGTTCAAAAAGCAACTTAAAACTCATCTTTTTCTTCGTGCTTTTCCGGCTTAACATATGTAACTTGTTTGTCTTTATTGTTTGTGCGCATTGAGTTCTTTTGAAGATTGTGCGCCTTCTAAGAACCCTCCATTATTATTATTATTATTATTATTCTTATTATTATTATTATTCTTATTATTATTATTATTATGTAACAACGTTATTTCCAGACGTTAATATTACGTCATTATGACGTTGTTTTGACGTCAAGTTGTGAACGTTATTGTTATTATTATTATTAACAAATTGTAAAAACGTCTGGATTAAAACATTATCTCTTCACGTTAGGAAAACGTTGCTGATACGTATCTGTGTAACGTTTTATGAACGTATTATTCAAAGCTTGTTTCCAGGTCTGGTCAAACATTGCAGCCAGTGGCGGATTTAGAGCAGTCAGAGGGGGGGGGGGGGGCTTTGGTGGCCTGGGGTAAACATTAACTGGATTTATTCTTGACTGCCTTGACTCTTTGGCTTATATATAGACCTATTGCACTCTATGCCGCTGCGAAGTTATAATATGACCGGGAATATGACCTCCGAGGCCTAAGCTGATATTGGACAGATATTGGGAAAAGGTCGCGAACCTGCATTGAAATACCTAATAAATTTTTATATCAGTTACGTAATCTATCGATAGTGCGGACACTCTTCACTTGCAAACCATCAAAATTCGTGATCGTTTTGCATTGGAAAAGAAACCACGTGAATAGAGTGCCCTCTCAAGGATGCCCAGGTTTTAAACCACACCGCCATGCATAAATTCGCCTAGTCCGATTTACCTAAAATGTAATTTTCAAAAAAGAACACGTGCTTGCCACCAAATTGACTCAAACCAACGCACGTTGTTTAAATCAAAGGCCTTGCCGGAACAGTGACAGAGCTATTACAGTGCCTTAGACCTCTCGGCCACGACTTGAAATTTAAAGCTAAATACACCACTCCACTATACCATGTATACCGGGTGTCTTATTCTTATGCTGGGGTTCGGAGGCAAGTAAGCATGATAAGTGAGTCATAACACTTGCAATCTACGTAGCAATAATCAACATTTATTCACAGGGCGCTGCCATCTTGGAACGGGTTGCCAGCCCGAACGACGTGAGTCAGTTGCCAAACGTAATAGCCTAAATCAGATATCACCACATCTTTCCCTTTGGGAAGATTGAACAATCTTGTTGCTGCAACTAATATTGATCAAGTTGTATTGGCAGCAATATGTCCATTCACTAGAGTTTTTGTTATTCTATGAGAGTCTTTTTTCTCTTTAATCAAGTTTCAGTGCCTCTTTATTTTTTTAACTTTCAAACAAAGAAATTAGATTTTAAACAAAGAGAACTGGATGGATTATCCAAAACTCTGTGCTGGGTTACAGGGTGTTATTTTTTTCCTATTGCTTGAACTCCAACACTGAAGACACTTTCATTTGAACAATTATCAAGAGTTCCTCTTCTTTCTTCCATGGAACGCTAGAACCGAGATCACATGTTGTATATATGAGGATTTGTTACTGTATTGCATGTAGGTTAACCTGGATGTTGATTCTTTGAGTAAACACAAATTTCAAAACTTGCAACTTGTGAAAACATATTTAGATTCACTGAAAGTTTGTGAAAGTTCATAAAGTCAGTTCAGACATCACATGAGTCTGTTTAAGCAGGCAAATTGTTTTCACTAAATTTGACTCTGTGCAAAGTATAGACATGTGAAACACATATTATTGTTGGTAGTCCTGCAAATATGCTGGTGGTTTCACCATCCTGCCAGATCTGGTTCTCACCGATGGTGCTGCTGCTCTGGTGCTGTCTTGTTGACATGTAGCTGGTTGAACTGGTTGGTTCACTGGTGCTGGTGCTGCTGCTGCTGGTTGACCTAGTGGTTCATCATCATCATCAATTGGATCAACATGCTGGTAAGTCTTCTTCAAATGCTTTCTGTTTCTTTTCAGATTTCTGCCATTTGACAGCTTTACCACATACGATCAGTAAGGTAATCTTTTGACAATCATACCCTTAGTTGACCACTGCTTGTTTTGAAAGTCATAAATGAGAACGTGATCTCCTAACTGAAGTGGTTTGAGATCTTTAGCGTTTTGATTGTAGTAATCAGCTTGCTTCTGCTTGTTTTCATTGATCTTTCTTGAGACTCCTTTTGCCACTCTTGGAGATAGTAGCTTTTTAGTAGTTGGTAGGCGAGTCTTCGTTCTCCTACTCATTAGTTTCTGCACTGGACTAAATCCATCTTGGCCTGGTGTGTTTCTGAAGTCCAACATGGCTAGATACGGATCTTTATTATCTGCTTTTGCTTTCTTCAACAGTCTTTTTGCTGTTCTGACTGCGTTTTCTGACTTCCCATTGCTCTGGGGATATCCTGGAGATGACGTTGTATGCTGAAACTTCCATTTCCTGGCAAATTCTTGGAATTGTTCACTGGTAAATTGTGTGCCATTATCAGATATTACAGTATCAGGTATCCCTTGTCTTGAGAAGTGCATCTTGACTTTGGAAATTACTGTCTCTGATCTCATGTCAGGTAGATAATCTATCTTCCAGTAGTTGGAAAAATAGTCTACTGTGATCAAATAGTTGCGATCATCAAGGTGGAAAATGTCCATTCCGACTTTTGCCCATGGTCTGCCTGGGACATCATGTGGATGTAGTGTTTCCTTCTGTTGCTGATCAGAGTATCTTCTACACACATCACATTTTTCAACATAGTCTTTGATCTGTGCTGTCATCCCTGGCCAATACATGCTTTCTCGTGCTCTTGACAGGCATGCTTGTATGCCTTGATGGGAAGCATGAATATTCTCAACCATTCTCCTGCGTGCTGCTGGAGGTACTACAAGTCTTTCTCCCTTGTAGATTAGAACTTTCTGCACAGTTAGTTCTTCTCGGATGCCCCAGTAAGTCTTTAATTGCTGTGGAACATGTTGCTTGTCTTCTGGCCACCCACGAACTATCATGTTGTGTAACTGCTGCATGATTTGGTCTGCTATTGTCTCTCTTTGGATAACATCTATCAGATTCTCTTCAAGGTCTACCTCTTCAAGTAGATTAACTGCTTCCAATTCCAGTTCTTGCTGTATATTGGTATCATACTCTGGAAGGTATGCTCTGCTTAAGGTGTCTGCTAATACTAGTTTGCTTCCAGGTGTGTATTGAATTTCATAGTCATAGGTTCCCATCTTTCTTACTGTCAAAGTAGCGTAGAACTGGATGGGCTGTCACAGCTTTCTTGATCTGGTTTACAGCTTTGGTGTGGTGATCTGTCCACTCCCATAGTACATTCTTCACAGTGAGTTTTCTTAATGGCTCACAGAGATCACTCAAGTGTGGCAGGAACTTACTGAGATAGTTTACAAATCCCAGTAGACGCTGTATTCCTTTAACATCAGTTGGTAGAGGCATCTCTCCAACTGCTCTAATCTTCTCAGGATCAGGTTTCAATCCATCTTTGGATATTATATGGCCAATGAATGGCACTTCTTCCATTCCAAGCTTGGCCTTATCTTTGTTGATCTTCAAGCCAACTTCTTGGCATCGCTTCATGAGTTCCCTGAGATTCTCATTGTGATTTTGTACTGCTTCTTCTTTTGTCTCTCCAACTCCAAATATCAACATATCATCTGCTATGGACTCTACTCCTTTCAGCCCTGCAAGTGCTTGCTGTTGGCGTCTTGTGTACTCTTCTGGTGCGCTTTTCAGCCCAAATGGCATGCGCAGCCAGCGATATCTGCCATAAGGAGTATTGAAACATGTTAACTTTGAACTAGCTTCATCTAGTTCAACATGCCAAAACCCATTTCTTGTGTCAAGTACGCTGAATACTTTTGCTTGATGGAGTTCAGGAAGAATTTCTTCTATTGTAGTCATATGATGATGGCTTCTCTTTATGGCCCGATTCAAGTATTTCGGGTCTATGCAGATGCGCAATTTTCCTGATGGTTTCCTGACTGCTACCATGCTTGAAACCCAATCTGTAGGCTCAGTTTCTTCAATGATTATCTTGCGCTGTACCATGTCATCAAGATCTGTCTTGAGTTGTTCTTTGACTGCAACTGGTACCCGCCGTGCTGCATGGACTACTGGTGTGACTGTTTTATCAATCTCTATATGATACTTGCCAGGTAATTTTCCAGTACCATCAAATACATCTGGATATTCTGCTTCTAGTTGCTGTATTGTCAGAGGCCGTATTTGTGCTGCTGCAGTCTGCACTTGTGCAATGTTGTCATATATAATTTCTATCAGGCCCATGGCTTCTGAAGTTTTGCGTCCCAAAATCGGTACATATTTGTCAGAGCTCACAATTTCAAACACTACGAGATATTTTCTCTGGTTCTTCGGGTTTATCACCTTCAGTTTTGCTTTGCCAATTGGGCGTACAAGATTTCCATCATACATCCTCAGGATGGTTTCTGTCTTCTCCAATTTGTATTTAATGTTCTTCAAATGACTCTTGCTGAGAACATTGCATGAAGCTCCAGTGTCTATTTCAAACTGAATTTCTTTCTGCTTCTCTATCGTCATTGTTGCTATGATGCTCTTTTCCAGCTTATTTACTTCCACAACTGTTATCTTGTTAACTTCGTCAGAACTTATGGTAGACTCATCTGTGTCTTCACCTTGGTCGATCCTGTTAACTGTTTTCTGTGATAAACACACATTACTGAAATGGTGCTTTTTCTTGCATTTGGTACAGGTTTTTCCATAAGCTGGACATGCTTCTTTACTTGCTTTGTGCTCTTTTCCACAGTACATGCAATTCTGATGCTCTTGCCTTTTGTCTTTGTGGTATCTAGGATTCTGCTGGTCCTGTTTTGTATATCTGACCTTGTTACTCCTTCTTGCATAATGTATTTGCTGTTCACTACTGCTCGACATGCTTTTTAACTGCTGGGTTGTTGCCTCACTTATCTTAAGTGCATCTATGGCTATCTTAAGTGAGCACTCTTCTTCTTTTCGGAACAGTCTGGCTCTGGCTGAATCATTTTTACATCCCTGTTTCAGAATGTCTCTGATCATATCCTCTTCATCTTTAAACTTACAGTTAATGGCCAGATGTCGTAGCCGATCCACAAATTGCTCTGTATTTTCATGCTGTTGCTGTACTGCTCTATATAAACAGTATCTATCATAAAGTACATTGTGTTTGACAACAAAATTATCTTCCAAAGCTTTCAAGATTTCTTTGGCATCTGCCATCTTGTAATCGGACAATTTTAGCCCAAGAAGGATTCTCTTACAAGCCGGTCCCATCAGCGTTTTTAGTGTGGCTGCTTGTACGGTTGTATTCTTTTTGTCTAATTCTGTAGCAATAGCATAATCATTATAGGCATCTTTAAATGTTTTCCAGTTTTCCTCCGTGTTGCCTTTGCATATCATATGCGGCGGACACGGCAACTGGAACTCAGCCATGATTTATTTGCACTTGTCGCCGAAGCGCCCTGAGTTCGTTGAACCTCAAGATAATCGCCGAATACGCTATTAGTAATTAGTATCGCCGAAGCGCCTTGAGTTCGTTGAACCTCAAGATTAATTGCCGAATACGCTATTAGTAATTAGTATCGCCGAAGCGCCTTGAGTTCGTTGAACCTCAAGATTAATTGCCGAATACGCTATTAGTAATTAGTATCGCCGAAGCGCCTTGAGTTCGTTGAACCTCAAGATTAATTGCCGAATACGCTGTTAAGTGTTAGTATTGCTCTAGCGCCTTGAGTTCGTTGAACCTCAAGATTAATTGACGGATACGTTATTATTATCGAGAAGCACGTTTTATTGTCCAAAAGCCTTGATTTATGCTCAAAATCAAGAAAGCGTCTGTTATGCATGTATATATGTTGTAGGTATACGCTATTAGTAATTAGTATCGCCGAAGCGCCTTGAGTTCGTTGAACCTCAAGATTAATTGCCGAATACGCTATTAGTAATTAGTATCGCCGAAGCGCCTTGAGTTCGTTGAACCTCAATATTAATTGCCGAATACGCTGTTAAGTGTTAGTATTGCTCTAGCGCCTTGAGTTCGTTGAACCTCAAGATTAATTGACGGATACGCTATTATTATCGAGAAGCACGTTTTATTGTCCAAAAAGCCTTGATTTATGCTCAAAATCAAGAAAGCGTCTGTTATGCATGTATATATGTTGTAGGTATGCTAGGTGAATTCAAATTTGCCATCAAACTGCATCATTTTATATATCTAATTAAAGCCCTTGAGTAAACAAAGCCAAAAATGAAAACCTTTTTTCCATAGCACTTTCCGTACAAGCGGCTAGGGGACGCAGGGATAACCTTGTCAATCAATGGTTATTCTATTGTCCACCAAAGTTAAGCTTATGACATCACCAATACGTTTATAGCCATGATCAATCCAATCGATAGGCAATGATCCCCAGAGGACCACTGTGCGAAATATACCAAGTTTAACGTGTACGGGCCCGCTACTTTTGTTTGCATGGAATAAAAGTTAAATAATTATAAAATATTTAATACAATTTGAAATCAAATTAAAATTTATAATAATAATGAAAAATCATGACAATGTTATAAATATTGATAATAATAATAACTTTTATGTTAATAATATAAAGCTACCAAGTAATCTACATTTTAATGTGAAGGTCTGAAAGGCCATCCCGGCAAACACAAAACGTTTTTAAAACGTTTTAAACAGGTTAGGCCTATATTTTTAGGTTTTGGTTTTAAATGTCGGGTTAAATAAAGGTCAGGAAAACATTTTAAAACGTTTTGTATGGAAACACACTACAAAAATATTTTTTGAATGTTTTCAAAATGTTATTGAAAAATATTTTCTGCAAACATTTTTTGCCAAATATTTTGTCACCACTTAAATAATGATATGTTTGAGAATATTTGCAGTAGGCTTAAGTTATCAAAAAATGTTTTTGAATGTTATGAAAAAGTTTTATTCCCTTTATAGGCCTATACCCTTTATATAACCGACATTTAAACATTTTCTGGCAACCTTTTCTAACCTTTTGCGAATGATGTCGAAAACTCGAATATATTTTGTGTTTGCTGGGATAATTGAACATAATTCAAAATTGAATAACACAATATATAAATAATAACAAAAATAATAGGCCTACTAATAAATATGTATTAGGCCTATACTCAAAAACGCATTCCTATTTGTATTATACAATTTAAGAATTATTAAAGTGCTTAGTTTTAACCAAATAAAAAATCACAAAGCGCATTTTAATATAACATTTTTCTGCTAAATTGAATTGGTATTTGTATTCAAGTTAGGCCTACATTTTATGACAAGCTGAAAATCCGTAGTAAAGTTACATCTTGTCAAAGATTGACTTTCATCAAACAATGTCAAAAGATTCAGCTAGCAAAATTCCCCAAAACGGCATTTCGGGGTGTTTCTAGATCTTAGTCTCATGATGATAGCAGCTTTTTTAATGGAACTGCTATCAAAATCCTCTAAAATTCCATGTGCGAGTGACTTATCACCATAAAAAATCATATATTTGGGTCAAGTGAAGTATAGAAAACATATTTATGTAGGTTTCTTTCTTCGGCCAGTTGTTTTAAATTTCTATGTAAAAATGCATTGACATTTTCGGCGAATTTGGCTGACTAGCAAATGTGTTTGCCTGGCATACCTATATGTTGGCAAAGAAATTGTCTGTCACTGCATGTATGTATGCCTTTTTACGCGCAAATTTGCGTCGTGCTATGCAGATATTTAAATAACCTTGCAATATAATACACACTTGATTTGCCGAAATTCTTGATTTCACCATGGAGGTAATTTGCTGCCACCATGATTTCACTTTAAATTAAGACTGAACATGTCATGCTGCTGATCATGTTCGTACGTATACACTTACTACTAGATCTGGAGACTGTGACTCGCTAGGGCTGTAACTGCCACTTCACTTGCTAAAGTAAGTAAGTTGTAAAGCTTACAATTCGTGCTTATCATGCACCATAAAACTAAGTTCAGAATACATTGAATCTGTTTTTACTTTTGTTTTATTGTTACTGTACATGTACATGTATATGTATACCCTGCAATGCCTATTTACCGACACTCATGACACTCGTGTGCCAAATTCTGCAGTCATTCGCTGCCACACAGGCTCACAGGAATGCTATCTTCATCGGCTGTTTTCTGCAAAACACGGCTCCCGATATGGCTGTAGCTTTCCCTGTAATTGCTACACCACTTGCTGATACCATGTCTTATTCTTATGCTGGGGTTCGGAGGCAAGTAAGTGAGTCATAACACTTGCAATCTACGTAGCAATAATCAACATTTATTCACAGGGCGCTGCCATCTTGGAACGGGTTGCCAGCCCGAACGACGTGAGTCAGTTGCCAAACGTAATAGCCTAAATCAGATATCACCACACCGGGTATAGAATTAAAACAATATTTTGAAAATCAAGGACAGAAAATGCACCATATTTGAGATTTTACCTTTAAACCTTTATGCATTGGTGAGCTGTATTTATATTGATAATCGTGTGTTTTCTGCGTCCCAAGTGCAGTGCAAAGTCCAAAAATGTGAATATCGATTACTTTGGTGTTTTAGACCTAATCGGCTTGCGGGCATGCATGCGAGGAGCATGTCTGAGGTCCCATTGATGTAGCCCGCTCGCCGAAGCAAGTCTTCTGTGAAGAGCCGATGGGTTTTTCCACTTTACACAAAATTTATCACAGATCCCCAAAGTTAATTTCAGAAAATAAAAGATTAGATTACCATAACAACGTGGGAAGTATAGGGGACATATAGAAAAATGGTACCAATCCTAGCTTTATTAGGCCAAAAAAAAAATTGTTTGGTTGCCCTTCCAAGACAAGAAATTGGAGGGTCGGTGGGTCGATCTTTTTTTTTTTATGGATGGGCTCTTCCTTCATTTTTTCTCCAATTTGATAAGGTTAGTATTGACAAATGCTTGATTATTTTACGGTAAAACATTGTGCATTTTTGGAGGTGAATTTAAATGGAAATACTGCTTGTTTTTAATCATTTAATAAAAAAGTGAATAACAAATAATTATAAAATGTCCTTGATACTGTCCAAATTTAAGGTTTCTTCTAAAAAATGTGATGGAAAATAAACCCGACCCAAGATTTTTAATTTTTTCGGTTGGTCGCTGAGGGCAACCAAACGTAATTTCTTTGGCCTTATTTGAGATGTAAGGATGCCAAAAAACATGTCATCCACTAATTATAGCTTAATAACTACGCACCAGTTATTTGGAGGGCATTGTGAAACATCTAAACATTTTGCCATTGGAATCGAGGAATATTCCTCGGGCGCACCCTGAGGGATATTCCCAGGTCCAAAGCAAAATGTTAAGATTTTTCACAATGCCTGAAATATAACTGATGCAAAGTTATTAACCGAATTCATAACCGTCATTTTTAACTCATTACCCAGCAAACACATAACGTTTTCCTAACATTTGCAAACATTTTCAAAAGGTCGCACAAAGGCTAGTGGGAAATATTTCAAACAAAATGTTTGTTAAGTGCTTACAAAATATGGTAAAAAAAAATGTTTGCAAATATTTGGATGCAATATTTTAGAAAAACATTTTGGTATTAATTTACAAACATTTAAAAATTGATTAAAAACGTTTCCTTTACAACTTTATAAGTAACATTTTAAAAACATCAATACAGAAAGGTATGAAAACAAATCTGGCAATATTCTATATGTACGTTTTGTTCACATTTTTAAAACATTGGTTAAAATATTTTACAACATTTCATTTTAACATTTTGGATGTAACATATGTAAAAGGTCAATCCAAATATACTAAAACGTTGTTTTTAAATGTTAGAAACTCATATTTACGAATATTTTAACAACATGATATGAAAACGTTTAGTTTGTGTTTTTGCTACAAAACGTTTCAACAACATTTTATAAATTGTAGCAAAACATCAATTAAAATGACTTTCTCTACAATATTTAGATAAAAAGTTTTTAAACAGTTTCAAAACATTCAAATAAAATGTTTGATAACGTTTCTCCTAATATTTTACAAGTACCTTTTATCTCCATTTTGTGCACATTATTTCCAAACCTTCTCCAATCTACTTCTGTAACATTTCATAGGTAACGTTTCAAATGGTCTATGTAAAATATTGCTGAAATATTTAACACCTACGTGTCATCAACATTTAAACATACCAGTATAATGTTCTTGAAAATATTGTGTTGATGTTACGCCACACGGTTTTAAAAGACATGTGTCAGTTTGAAAATGAACATTAAAGACAATGATTTTAAAATAACTTATTGACAACATTTTGCGGTAATATTTAGAAATTATTGATACAAAATGTTTCTTATTCATAATGTTTATAACTATCTTAAGAACAAATCTCAACCAGTTGTGTAATGTTTGTCTATAACATTTTAAAGGTAACACTGTTTAAATGTCAATCTGAAATATATTGAAATGTTTTTGTGTAACGATTTATATGTAAATGTTTTGAACATTTAAAACACGGTGACTAAAACGTTCTGTAAACATTTTCTATATTATCCTGCCACTAGATTTTATACATAACTTGCGTCAACTTTAAAGGAACATTAAAGAAAAGGATGTGGAATTAATGTGTTCAAGACATTTTGCTATAACATTTGTATAACGTTTTTTCAAATGTTTTAAAAAGTTTCCTTTAATATTTTACATGCACATTCTAGCGTCATTTTATACGCATTATTTACAAACATTTATGTTTTCCTATAATATTCTTTGAAGGAACATTTTAGAATATCAACATAGAACGGATTTCATTTGTCATTCTACAATATTTTACACTCACGAGCTGCTCACACTTAATAATGAAAAAGATAATTGTCTTTATAAATGTTCGGTTAATGTTTAGCCAAATAATTTAATGAAATCATTTCATCTACTTTAAAGAAACATTCAACAACATTATGTTGAAATACTTTTTCAGAACATTTTGCTATAACATTTGTACAACGTTTTTTAGAATGTTTTAAAACGTTTCTTTTCATATTTTACATGCACATTCTAGCGTCATTTTATATGCATTATTTACAAACAATTATGTTTTCCTATAATATTCTTTGAAGGAACATTTTAGAATGTCGACATAGAACGTATTTCATTTGTCATTCTACAATATTTTACACTCACGAGCTGCTCACACTTAATAATGAAAAACATAATTGTCTTTATAAATGTTCGGTTAATGTTTAGCCAAATAATTTAATGAAATCATTTCATCTACTTTAAAGAAACATTCAACAACATTATGTTGAAATACTTTTTCGGAACATTTTGCTATAACATTTGTACAAAGTTTTTTAGAATGTTTTAAAACGTTTCTTTTAATATTTTACATGCACATTCTAGCGTCATTTTATACGCATTATTTACAAACATTTATGTTTTCCTATAATATTCTTTGACGGAACATTTTAGAATGTCGACATAGAACGGATTTCATTTGTCATTTTACAATATTTTATACTCACGAGCTGCTCACACTTAATAATGAAAAACATAATTGTCTTTATAAATGTTCGGTTAATGTTTAGCCAAATAATTTAATGAAATCATTTCATCTACTTTAAAGAAACATTCAACAACATTATGTTGAAATACTTTTTCAGAACATTTTGCTATAACATTTGTACAAAGTTTTTTAGAATGTTTTAAAACGTTTCTTTTAATATTTTACATGCACATTCTAGCGTCATTTTATACGCATTATTTACAAACATTTATGTTTTCCTATAATATTCTTTGACGGAACATTTTAGAATGTCGACATAGAACGGATTTCATTTGTCATTTTACAATATTTTATACTCACGAGCTGCTCACACTTAATAATGAAAAACATAATTGTCTGTATAAATGTTCGGTTAATGTTTAGCCAAATAATTTAATGAAATCATTTCATCTACTTTAAAGAAACATTCAACAACATTATGTTGAAATACTTTTTCGGAACATTTTGCTATAACATTTGTACAACGTTTTTTAGAATGTTTTAAAACGTTTCTTTTAATATTTTACATGCATATTCTAGCGTCATTTTATACGCATTATTTACAAACATTTATGTTTTCCTATAATATCCTTTGAAGGAACATTTTAGAATGTCGACATAGAACGGATTTCATTTGTCATTCTACAATATTTTACACTCACGAGCTGCTCACACTTAATAATGAAAAACATAATTGTCTTTATAAATGTTCGGTTAATGTTTAGCCAAATAATTTAATGAAATCATTTCATCTACTTTAAAGAAACATTCAGCAACATTATGTTGAAATACTTTTTTCAGAACATTTTTGCTATAACATTTGTACAACGTTTTTTAGAATGTTTTAAAACGTTTCTTTTAATATTTTACATGCACATTCTAGCGTCATTTTATACGCATTATTTACAAACATTTATGTTTTCCTATAATATTCTTTGAAGGAACATTTTAGAATGTCGACATAGAACGTATTTCATTTGTCATTCTGAAATATTTTACACTCACGAGCTGCTCACACTTAATAATGAAAAACATAATTGTCTTTATAAATGTTCGGTTAATGTTTAGCCAAATAATTTAATGAAATCATTTCATCTACTTTAAAGAAACATTCAACAACATTATGTTGAAATACTTTTTCAGAACATTTTGCTATAACATTTGTATAACGTTTTTTAGAATGTATTAAAACGTTTCTTTTAATATTTTACATGCACATTCTAGCGTCATTTTATATGCATTATTTACAAACATTTATGTTTTCCTATAATATTCTTTGAAGGAACATTTTAGAATGTCAACATAGAACGGATTTCATTTGTCATTCTACAATATTTTACACTCACGAGCTGCTCACACTTAATAATGAAAAAGATAATTGTCTTTATAAATGTTCGGTTAATGTTTAGCCAAATAATTTAATGAAATCATTTCATCTACTTTAAAGAAACATTCAACAACATTATGTTGAAATACTTTTTCAGAACATTTTGCTATAACATTTGTACAACGTTTTTAGAATGTTTTAAAACGTTTCTTTTCATATTTTACATGCACATTCTAGCGTCATTTTATATGCATTATTTACAAACAATTATGTTTTCCTATAATATTCTTTGAAGGAACATTTTAGAATGTCGACATAGAACGTATTTCATTTGTCATTCTACAATATTTTACACTCACGAGCTGCTCACACTTAATAATGAAAAACATAATTGTCTTTATAAATGTTCGGTTAATGTTTAGCCAAATAATTTAATGAAATCATTTCATCTACTTTAAAGAAACATTCAACAACATTATGTTGAAATACTTTTTCGGAACATTTTGCTATAACATTTGTACAACGTTTTTTAGAATGTTTTAAAACGTTTCTTTTAATATTTTACATGCATATTCTAGCGTCATTTTATACGCATTATTTACAAACATTTATGTTTTCCTATAATATCCTTTGAAGGAACATTTTAGAATGTCGACATAGAACGGATTTCATTTGTCATTCTACAATATTTTACACTCACGAGCTGCTCACAATTAATAATGAAAAACATAATTGTCTTTATAAATGTTCGGTTAATGTTTAGCCAAATAATTTAATGAAATCATTTCATCTACTTTAAAGAAACATTCAACAACATTATGTTGAAATACTTTTTCAGAACATTTTTGCTATAACATTTGTACAACGTTTTTTAGAATGTTTTAAAACGTTTCTTTTAATATTTTACATGCACATTCTAGCGTCATTTTATACGCATTATTTACAAACATTTATGTTTTCCTATAATATTCTTTGAAGGAACATTTTAGAATGTCGACATAGAACGTATTTCATTTGTCATTCTATACAATATTTTATACTCACGAGCTGTTCACACTTAATAATGAAAAACATAATTGTCTTTATAAATGTTCGGTTAATGTTTAGCCAAATAATTTAATGAAATCATTTCATCTACTTTAAAGAAACATTCAACAACATTATGTTGAAATACTTTTTCAGAACATTTTGCTATAACATTTGTACAACGTTTTTTAGAATGTTTTAAAACGTTTCTTTTAATATTTTACATGCACATTCTAGCGTCATTTTATACGCATTATTTACAAACATTTATGTTTTCCTATAATATTCTTTGAAGGAACATTGTAGAATGTCGACATAGAACGGATTTCATTTGTCATTCTACAATATTTTATACTCACGAGCTGCTCACACTTAAAATGAAAAAGATAATTGTCTTTATAAATGTTCGGTTAATGTTTAGCCAAATAATTTAATGAAATCATTTCATCTACTTTGAAGAAATCTTCAACAAAATTATGTTGAAATAATTTGTCAGAACATATATTTAGAATCAAAACATTCGCGAACATTTAACAGAAATGGGTGAAATTACGTTTTTTAACATTATAACAATCACGGCTCGTTTTACAGAGTTGCGTGTAATCATGGGCATTGAGTAAATTGTATGTATTAATTAAAATATGTTTTCAATGCAGATAGACCGTGTTTGCGACCGCCGCGCCCTATCTCTGTAGTAATTCAATAATGTTGGACAAGAATTCTCTCACGCAGTCAGGGTGTTGCGCAGTTTAGTTTTCACTCCAGCTATGCACTTTCTAGATGCTATGAAACTTCAAAATTATACGCAATAAATAGGAAAAAATACATTTATTTTATAACGACATGATATACACTATAAAAAGTCGATTGTTCAACCCATTAAGGGATGGGGTATGAACGTTTGGACAGTTTTTTTTTTTATTGTGGGACATTAGAGCACATCAGACATATCGAATTGCATTCTGAATAAGAATATCCTTTTTGAAATTCGCAATGTAATGCACATTTTATGGCAAATGATTAAAATTTATATTTTTGATATTTAACAGTACTCGAAGTAAACTTTATAAATCTGATAATTTATACTTAAAGTGTATGTAGGTAGGATGAAAAGCCAACGATCAATTTAAAATTTTGAACTTTTGTATTGAAGATATGGATTTTTTCCCAAAACACCAAACAAAAAATCAGGTCTTTTTTTTTTTTTTTTTGGGGGATCCATATTTTCAATATGAAAGGTCAAAATTTTCAATTGATCGTCGGCTTTTCCTCCCAGCTACATACACTTTAAGAATATATCATTAGATTTATATAATTTACTTCGAGGACTATTATATATCAAAAATGTGAAAAATATCAAATTTTAATAATTTGTCATAAAATTTGTATTTTATTGTGAATTTCAAAAAATGAAAATTATTTGATACCAGAAAGATATTTTTCGTATTCAGAATGCAATTCGAAATGTCTGATGTGCTCTCATGTCCCACAAAAAATACTATCGAAACGCTCAAAACGCTCATTCCAGATCCCTTAACCCAACATTGAATATTATTGAAAGATACGAGTCGTCATCATACTATCGAGTCAAGCTCTGCCTGTCCGACATATTAACGCCCTCTAGCAAGGTCACGACCAGGTCACGACGTCATTTTAATAACAATACGCTATTTACATAAGAATATGGGCACATGCAAATTAGCTATTGCCACATCCTGATTTGTTCATCCATGACATTGCTCTCCGTACACAAATGAATAAATACAATGGAGGAGGACTGCCATGCAAATGAGCCCTGTGTGACATCTCAAGAATATCTACTCTCTGGCATTATCATGCGAATTGCTCAGTGGAGGCCTCCTGGTGGACAGAATTTTATTTAGGAGTGGATCTACAAACATAACTACTATGGGATGCGTGACAACAATAATTTCTAATCACTTCATGATACTCTCGTGCCGAGTCAAGCGTTTATTGGACGTTGGCGCAGTTACCAATTTAATAGCGGCGCCCTTTTGTGCGAAACTAATGATACCAATTTTATGAATAGAGGTCGTGCATGCCTTTATCGACTGACTTCACGCAAATGATTCGAACCAGCGTCCCATATCGTAATGCAGTCTGTTGGGATCAACATATTGATGCAAATTAATTTTCTGTCAACTGGATCGCGCTTTTCCTGAACCATGATCAAAATGATCGCCCAAAGGCAGTTACCAAGGAGTTACATAACAACTTCTCTGGCGAATAGCCTGACTGTATACCAATTCAGCACAAAGGAACACTGCATTATGTAATGTATTATCTATCCATATTTATAAAAATATCATTGTTTACATGTGTATTCAACGTGATAAGTTTATAGCAAGCTTTAATATAGTAGGCCTGTACGCCTTGTTCAACAACGCATACCGCAACTAAACGTCAAACAAGAAACCACATAAACAATTAAATGAGCTTAATTCGCCGTAGAAGTGACGTAATAATCGGATTAACTATCATAGCAATAGATGAATACAATTTTTGACTATATCACCCTGCACTACAACGTTCACGTGGTACCTATGCATAAGAGTAAGAGTCGCCGTAAGAGTCGCCTTATACGATGTTTTTAATCGTTGGAATCACCAGGTACAAACAAATCTGATATTTCGTGGTAAGCAGGAGAACGAGAATGTTTTAAAAATGGGAGACAGGGAGTAGCCTACGTGAGTTCTGGGTATGAGCTACGTTTTATAGAGATTCCTGAAAATGTTGCCTACTCCATCATTCTGCTTGTCTGTTACCGTTTTTAAAGTACACCAGAGAAGACCAACCAACATTGTGGCAAAAAGTCGCTCCATTGACTTGAGTGAGAGATAAGCGATACGATAGAGATTGTAAACATACACTATCAACATTTTAAATGAGTTATCTCGTTTTCTGGACTCCGGAACCCCCTAGTTGTGGAACCTTCTTAATTGCTTGGGTTGATTGTGCAGAATCCTCTATTCGGCAGGGAAGCAGGCCAGAGAGAAAGAAACGGAAAGTTAAAATGATGCGCATGTGATTTGTGTCTGTTGAACCTATGTATCATGTTCAATAGTACAGGGCGTTATGGGGGTGATTTTTGAGTTAGCATCTAGTTTTCCTAGTGGAACCAATGTTTTTTGGCATCCTTACACCTCAAAGGATAAGACTAGAATTGGTTCCATTTTTTTCTATGCCCCTTTTACTTCCCACGAAGGGTCGAAGGTCATATGCATAATGGGGCCAAAAGTTAATATCTGTTCTATCATGCTGAAATATACCTCAAATTGTTCCACTCGTTGCTAGGAATAAAAAAGTCAATTGTCATATTGCACTAGGGTGCTTAGTTCAGGAGTTATAGAGTAAATAAGGTCAAATGTCAAATATCTCATGCACAGAAGCCAAATTTTCAAAATGCACCGATTCATGCGAAATTCGTCTTAAATTGCTCATCTCGGCAAACCAAATAGGAAAATAATTTATTTGAGAAATGTATAACCTCAGAATCGAATGAAATCATGGGTCAAATGTTATGCTTGTACATATTTATATTGGACTTTGGCTGCATAAACTCTGAAGGGGGAACATGACAATACAAAAATGCACTTAGATTGTGAATTAAGTACTAGGATATGTTTGAGATTTCTTAGTTAAAGGGAGTAATTTGAGACCAGTTTCAATGAAATCGGGCAATTTTTAAATTTTGACCTCTGTGTATGAAATTTTTGACATTTTGACCTATTCGACCTTATAACTCCTGGACTAGGCTTCGTAGAAAAATATGACAATTGACTTTTTTATTCCGTGTGATAAGTGGAACAATTTGAGATTCATAACAGTACGATGGGACTATTTTTAAGTTTTAGCCCCACTGTGACCTCCGACCCGTCGTGGAAACCACAGGGGCATAGAAAAAATGGAACTAATCAAATTTTTATCATTTCAGGTTTAAAAATGCCAAAAACATTGGTTCCACTAATGTAGGAATAATAAAATCCCAAACACATAGCGCCCTGTACTATACAACTTGTCACATGTTTTAAGGGTACTTATTGTATTTGCGTACAGTATAGGTTTACATACCACTAATAGGCATGGGTGATACACGGAAATACGACGAGTAACTATTTGTTTGCATGGCATCTGAAAAGACTGCATTAAAATATTTTCTCTCATTATATGACAGTTTTGTTGGAATAGTACCAAAATTCATACGCACGGCTTCGGTTTTTAGTAAATATTCGCCCTACCATATTGTAACTTCAGCTTCGAGGGCGCACTGCCATTTTAAGGTATGTTCAGTGCGTTAAAACAAGAAAAGTCTCAGGTCAACCTATGTTGAGTTTTTGATCATTTGGCATCTAAATCATATAGTTTCACCTGATATTAGTGGCATTTACCTGTGAGAGTGCTGAATATGAGAAAATTCCACCCGAAATTAGCCATTTTCCCATTGAAACCCGTGTAACACATAATTAGTGGTATTTAACCTATAGAGGACCTATAAAGTATCTTTTAAAGAAATCAAAGACGCTTCGGAGTACAAATTGTAGTGTAATTAATGACTGATGTAATTTTAAACAATAAAAACAAAATCAAAAACACGTACCATGAAAATCTTATAGGAAAATTGCCGAGAACGGCTTGTGCCCCCCCCCCCCTCCCTCCATCAGGCCCGTTGCAATCTCACCTCACCCTAGAATGACTCGTGGTCTTGTACATAATTATGGATTATGATACTACTGTCTGTCCAATTAACTTAGAGACTCGGTTTTATTATTTATTTAAAAAAAGGGGTTAGAAAAAGTCATGAAAGAAAATGTTCTAGTGGACCTTGGACCTAACATGATTTTGGTAACATTTTGAAAAATGTTTTTCTTCATGTCGACTTTTATTCAATTTTGACTATATTTCGACAATAAAACGGGACCATACAATTATTCCTAATGATTAAATACTTTAAAAAATTGCTGTTAAAGTATGGAATAGATTCAGTGCTCTGCAACATGAAAGTGAGTGCGATGAAGATGCTACATCCACATATCAATGTTTCATACAGGCAAACAGGGAGGTTACGGAAGAACTGATACCAAAGGCCCCCAGACGCCATAAGTGGACAATCTGGACTGATTCCAGAACGGAGAGTGCCCGGAATGAAGTTCATGAAGCAAGTGAAGGATAATCACGAATGCACTAATGCATCAAGATCAGAACTACAAGCAAGGAAGAACCAGGTAAAAGAGACGTATGACAAAATTAATCAAGAAATCCTGGAACAAAAGATCAGCCAGGTAGAGAAAGCAGATCAAAATTGCCAGCACAAAGCTGCATGGGATCTGATAAATGAGATCAGTGGAAGAAGAACTTCCAAAAAAGGTCAGATCAAAGGGGACACAGAGAGTGAGAGACTGCATTCTTTGTCTTCCCATTTCCAGCAGCTACTTGGGAATCCACCAGTCATCACCAATGAGGATGAGCCGATAGAGCAGGTGTATCGGGAATCACACCAGAAGTTTTAAAGAGATGCAACCTTGATGACATCATACTCAATTTCTGTAATGAGGCATTACTGCATGGTAGGAAACCCGAGCAGTGGCCAATTCTCAATCTCATCCCAATTCCAAAAAGGGGTGATCTCAGAGTGGGAAGGAATTACAGAGGCATCTGTTTATCATCCATAGTGGCAAAGACCTACAACAGACTACTACTCAACAGAATTCGTCCCTTCCTGGATCCTGTACTACGAATGAACCAAAATGGCTTCCGCCCTGGAAGGTCGACAGTGTCACAAATACTGGCCTTGAGGAGAATTATTGAAGAGATAAACAACAACAATCTGCAAGCAGCACTGGTCTTCATCGATTTTGAAAAGGCATTTGACACCATCCATCGAAGGAAAATGCTAGACATTATAAGAGCATATGGAGTACCAGAGAAACTCGTGGCGGCTATTGGAAACACCTATGAGAACACTGTTGCCCATGTTAACACACCAGATGGAATCACCGACGACTTCATAAATTCAGGCTGGAGTACTGCAGGTGGCACACTTGCACCATTTCTATTTGTAACTGTCCTCGACTATGCTCTCAGGAAAGCACTACATGGGAATGAAGATCGTCTAGGGCTCACACTAAAAACAAGGAAAAGTCGGAGGATATTCCCGCAAACAATTACAGACCTCGACTTCGCTGACGACATAGCACTATTGGCCGACAGTCTCAGTGATGCCGAAGAGCTACTTCATCTTGTTGAGACTGCAGCACTAACAGTCGGTCTCAGCATGAACGCCAAGAAAACCAAGGCAATGGTTTTCAATATGGCTGCATCCCCAATCCGAACACTTGATGGAAGCGAGCTTGAAGTAGTTGAAGATTTCAAATACCTTGGAGCTTGGATTGGCAGCAGTGAAAAGGATTTTAACATCAGAGAAGCCCAGGCATGGAGGGCCTGCAACAGCACGAACAAGATATGGAAGAGCAGCCTGCCTAGAAATCTTAAAACCAAGCTTTTCACCACCACAGTCGAATCAGTTCTGATGTATGGTGCAGAAACCTGGACAATTACATCAAAGTTTAGGAAGGCGCTTGATGGTTGTTACACAAGACTACTGAGAAAAACAATTAATGTTACCTGGCAGTCGCACACCACCAATAAGGAGCTGTATGGCAATCTCTCCCCAATCTCCGAAAGGCTGAAAACTAAAAGGCTGAGATTTGCTGGACACTGTGCCAGAAGTGAAACAGAGGCAGCTTCGAGAGTTTTGCTGTGGCAGCCTACGCATGGTAAAAGATCAAGAGGGCAACCACGGAAGGACTACATTAAGCAACTAATCGAGGATACTGGACTAGAGAGACAAGACATTTAAAACTGCATGCAGAACAGAGTTGTTTGGAGAGCCATCAGCGGAGTCCCACTAGACAAGTCGACATAAGCAAGCAAGTAAGCAAAAACTTAGTTAGGGGCGATTAAAATCGAGGTCACGCAGTGGCAAATCATATTGATCAGCAATGTATAGGCCTACTGCTACTGATTCACCTTTGGACTATTTTTTCAATTTCTATAACCATAACGCAATAACAATAATACATAATACTATATCCTATTCAAAAAGATAAATAAAGATATAATAGCATACAATTCTACTTGTCCTTTTTAAGAGACAATGACCTCTAAATTATCTACCTGTGTACCGTATAGAGGTTGTGAATATGACGTATCATACCGTAAATATGGCGGACTACTCAAATGCATTCAACAAAAGCATGATTGCAATCTACCGCGATAATTCGTCTCACACACATAACAAATGCACTACGATCAAATAGGTTAAAAACAACATTTAATTAAATGGACTGCACTGCGCCATGCACAGCGTCATCATCCCTATATCTTCGTGTCAAAAATTGCCGTGATAGTACGGCGAATCCTCTGGTTTTTCAATAGCTACGCATGGCGATTTTGTTCGAGATATGCCGAGCGACTCAGGCTAAGCATACCATTTACACCATACGACTATCATATGAGATACCACCAAGTTTCTATTCTACACATTATTGCGATTTGAGCGCTGACATATTGGAAAATGTTGCCAATCAATATTCATGAGAGTGTACATTCAACGTCGAGTTATCGAAATTGGGTGACCTGTGTTTGGCAGGTGTGAAATATATCTGACTGGGCGTTTTAATTACGTAACGTATTAAGGTTTTGGCATCATTAAATGGCTTCCTAGTGCTGTTACATGCTTAGATTCTATAATAATAATTTCTTTTCCTTTCTCTGCACTTATTCTTTCTTATGCACACACTTAAACATTGGCGTAGATTTCTTTTTGACATGGAGGGGAGGGGGTGTATTTTTTTAAGTACCCGGTACAGTGAACCTTATGGTTCAAATGCGCGCAAATTTTAGCATATGCCTATTGAAACTAAACTGGTGAAATATGGGACAAAAGTGGAATAAATTCGCGCGAAGCGCTAAAACATGGCATTCTGTGGCTAAAATGGCCAAATATGAGGTTAATTTTGACAGAAACCAATACACAGGCGTCAATATGGGGGGGATGATTATATCGACCATCCCCTGTGGCAAAATATTGGGGGGGATTTATTCCCCCAACCCAACCCACAACCCCTCCCCCCCCCCGATCTACGCCTATGTAATTTAGAGCCCTGTGACTCCATCGCTCTCCTTCTCCCTCTCTCTCCTTCTCCCCCTCTTCCTTTCTTTTTTTGTCTTCCTCCCTTACCCCCGCCCTTACCCTACAATCTCGATCACCCATCCGTTCTCCTCTTTTCACCTCTCGACCCCTCCTTCACTGCCTCAATTGGACCTGGCTTTTAAAATGGATATTCGTGATATTAAGAAATCCATTTGATTTTATTGAACAGGCCTATAACCATGATAACAACATAATAGCTGCGGAGTATCGTAGTTAATTATAGAAAGTGCACAGATAGACCTATATACGCTGGCGAAGTTACGTAATAAATCGGATTAACTACCATAGCAATAGGTGAAAACAATTTTGAATATACCGCGCCGCACTACAAGCAGGTTGCACTCATCACCTGTGTATGTCTGCAATCATAGATTGAATACAATACCGGTCTTTTCGAAGATACTAATCTTACAGGTGCAAGCATGGAAGTAAAGCTGTGTTCACACATGCACTTATTACCGGTAATATTTTATCTAGGCTTATGTCCGATCGAATTAAATATTTCCGCTAATCCCTTAGTGCGTCCACATTTGTCGGCAATAGCGCTATACGCTGGCGAAGTTACGTAATAATCGGATTAACTACCATAGCAATAGGTGAATCATGCTGATTAGTTGCACCTGTAAGATTAGTATCTTTGAAAAGACCGGTATTGTATTCAATCTATGATTGCAGATATACAGGTGATGAGTGCAACCTGCTTGTAGTACAGCGCGAAATGTTCAAAATTGTTTTCACCTATTGCTATGGTAATTAATCCGATAAATGACGTAACTTCGCAAGCGTATGCCCGACGTGTTATGTCCGTTAAAGCCTATTACCGGTCATAAATCCCTTATTTCTACATGAGCATCGTCAGAAAATTTAACCCGATTTTAAATGTTCTCACTGAAAATTCACTTTCAATAAACGCCCCTCTTTAGAACAAATTACAGACAATGCGGTAGGTATGTCATGTAAGAAAATGCAAATTCAAAAGTTCCAAAAATTAAGACCAATTTTGTATTTATGTAGGTTCTATTATTATTATTATTATTATTATTATTATTATTGTTATTATTATTATTATTATTATTATTATTATTATTATTATTATTATTATTATTATTATTATTATTATTATTTTAGTTTGACAAAGTAGTCCCATTTTACAGTAGACTTAGCTCTATATCGCATATTATACATGTAGGCCCTACTATGGCGGACATCTTTGAAAAAATGACAAAAATTAAAAAATTACACTGACTCCCATCATCATGCTATTTTTTTGGGGGCTCCCAAATTTACAAAAGTCGGCTTCAATAAAATTGCGACCTCCCCTATTTCGGCAGCAAATATTTTATGACCCCCCCACCGTTTACACCCCCCCAAAAAAACAGGCATCAGTCTTTTTGAATAAAATAAACACACTATCTGTAGTCATGCTGTGTTGTGACTCCCTACATTTTGGTCATCAAAAATATTTTATGACACCCCCTATTTTTCTTTCCGTATATATTTGGGACCCCCTAATCATCTTATAAAATGCAATTGCATGCCTTTCTGTTATCATGCTTATGGCTTAATAAATTTCCTCCCCATCTACATCCAGGGCCATACTGCCCCCCCCCACCGACCCCTCTGGGGTTAACATTTGCTACCCCCCCCCCCCCCCCGAAACTCGTGTAGGTTATCCCAATAAGGATGGTCAATTGCTCCTGCGCCTGAATTTTTCACCCGATCATGGAGGGTGCGATGGAGAGTTTTCAGTGCCTTTATCACTACAGGTATCTGCTCCCCGTCCGTATCGAGACCCCCCCCCCCCCTTGTCATGTAATAGCGTGGCTATCTCCTCCCAAAGCTTTTTTTTATCCCAGAAATACTTTCCGTGTCTCTCCAAATTTTGAGTATAGCCAATGTTTCCTTGTCATTCCAATTGACCCCTCAATGGAAACGGGAAATCACAAGCAGCAAATAAAAAAAGAAGCTATAAGGGAAATGTAAGAAAGAACAGATTTTAATGTTCATTTTCAATGATTCTACCTGTTCAGTAATTCTTCCTGTTATAGTGAACGCTCCCATTTACTCATCTAACGGTGATGTCCGAAAAAAATAATCGCATCCCCAGGCCTTGCCGTTTGAGGCGAGCGATCGCTCTCGCTCGCCGCCGCTCGCCCAAACTCGATTTTTAGGGAGCGATTTTCCACTCACCATAGACACTAAATATCACTCGCTGCGAATCTCCCAAAATCAGCCACTGAATCAGCCATTTCAGTATTTAATCGATGCTGTACTCCCTCCAAGCGTAGAAAGTGAAAAATGTTAGCGCGCTTCGCGCGCATTTCAACATAAATGTACATAAATACCGTGTCAAGACAGAAACTCTACTTGATTATTTCCTAAATAAGTGATATTTGTGAAATTCGACCACTCGCCTACAATCATGCTGGCGAGTGATTAACCACTCGCCTTTAAAATCTAAACGGCAAGGCCTGCATCCCGCTAGTTTATATTAATATTTGCAGCTGCAGCCATAAATTACTCTGCTTAAAATTTTCCGCGAGTGATATAGGCCTACTCACAATTATATCCGACAGCCCAATAGTGCTGCGTGTCCACACGTAATTACTATTACCGGACGTAACGTTTTGATCGGTCTTAACAGCTCTTAACTCTGGTCATCTTCAGCCTTAAATTGTCGGATTTAAAGCACATTACGTCGGATATAGTAATTTTTTTTATATCCGACGCTCATTCACACTGCCACTTATATCCGATACTATTACCGACGTAATTTAAGTCCGGTAATAGTCCGACTGTGTGAACACGACGAGTCGGCAATAGCTCTATGTCCGACGTGTTTATATCCGAGCTATTACCGGTCATAACTAACCGGAAATGGTCAGTGACAAGCTAATGTCTCCTTCTCTTGCCAGTTCATTCCTCTATTGCGTTTGATATTCGCACCTGCATCCATGATGATTTTGTTTTATCTCTCACTGGTCACACTATTTATACTCTGCTTCAAATCAGTTGCGCGAGTGATTTAATTTAACCCGGAAGTGTTCTTCACGCTGAATCACGCAGAAAGGTGAAAGGTCACAGTTATATCCGACAGCCCAAAAGCTCTGTTCAGTGTTCACACGTAATTACTATTACCGATCGTAACGTTTCGATCGGTCTTAACAGCTCTTAACCCTGGTCATCTTCGGATTTAAATTGTCGGATTTAAACCACATTACGTCGGATATAGTTATATCCGACGCTCATTCACACTGCCACTTATACCCGATACTATTACCGACGTAATTTAAGTCCGGTATTAAGTGGTTTAAGTCCGACTGTGTGAACAAGGCTTCAGAGACATGGAAGCTGGTCGATCCAACACCTATTGAATTATTTACGTAACATTCTATAGAGGGTACGTATCAAGCTATTGTGATAACAATGTAGTCAGCGTGTCTTTAATGTGGATCAGGCTTGCCGCCTTTATTGCCAGTTCGTTTATTTACAAGTTTATTATTTTGAGCAAAAATCGTGTTTTTCTTGATTATGTTTCAAGTATGTTGTTTTTATTCGGAAAAAAGTGACAGGGATATTAGATTTGTAATCCATAATTACAGAAATCCATTCAAAATATCGATTTCTACCCTATACTTACTGATTTTCTTAAACTTCAAAATATTGGAAATCATGCATTTACGTCTAAACCGCTAATTAGCGGTAATAATTGATATGCGCACTTGACACATGCTTTACATTATAAAATGAATCCCGCATCTATTTGCGTGCCCGGGGCTGCCCGAAATTGCTGTTGACCAGAATGTTCCAGAGTCGGGTATAATCTTTACATTTTGCGTAAAATAAATTGTATTTCATTTCATTTTCTGTTTTAAAACTGCTATCTGAAAGTCTAGCATATATATACATTTAATCGGTAGGTTTTCACATAATTACATACTTTTAATAAAATTGTATAAATTAAACTGATAGCATTCTGACCATTACGTAGGGATTTTATAAAATCTGTTTGTGTTCATAAAACTGGTCATGCACTGCGGTAATATAACACAGCCCATTGTCAGGACTTAGTACACGACCTCGTACTGCTATTGATTTTTAAGCGGGAACTTTGATTTTAGACATGGTACACGTTGACCATGCGATAACTCAATTGTTCCACTTTCAACTGTACTGCTTTTGTTCAGTATCGCGGCAAGTATGATACTCACTTTGATGTAGTATTTGACCAGCTTCCATGTGTATTACTTCCATGGTGCAAGTGATCATCATGATATGGTTCAATGCAGAGGTACCGCGCAACGTATCAGTGCAGCGCGGTATATTCAAAAATTGTTTTCACCTATTGCTATGGTAGTTAATCCGATTATTACGTAACTTCGCCAGCGTATACCTGGCAGCATTGACACGTTGTTACGGGTAATCGATCAGCAACTCTATTGAATTTATTTAAATGAGGCGCCTAAATTGAGATAGGTGGTAAATAATTTTTTTTTTTGGGTGGGGGTGTCTTTAATACTTTCCAGCAAATTATCTATAGAAACAATTCCAGCGTGGAAATTGATCAACCATGGCGGTCTCATACGCCATATCAAACGCTATGGATGTACTTGCGAACAAAATGACTATGTATGAATAGATGCGACGGGATTACCTGCGGAATTGTATTCACCCTCCTCGTCCTTGCATCTTCTCTAGGTGTTAGGCGGCTTTGACTTGCACAATGGGGCGCTCAAAACACCAGGTTGGTGCTAGCGGGTACCCAAAATGCCCGACCAAATCCTGACCATGACTTGGCTCGTTGGATTCGTCTATATAGCGTTAATACGCTGTCAGGTCAGTTACCGATTTAATAAGCCCTTTGTCCCGAACAAAAGGTACCTCTCGATGAATAGCTTGTAGGAAACTCTAATGGGCACAAAGGAACAATCGTAATCTATTACTTCTCCTTTCTATATCTAACCTCCCATGGTCGAAACCAAGGAGGATAGATAGAAAGGAGAAGAAATAGATTATGTAATGCTTTGTTCCTTTGATGCCGATTAGAAGTTGCGACAGGCTATTCATAAAAGTGGTACCATTGTTTCGAACAAAGGGGTTCCGCCATTAAATTGGTCACTGATCCGGCATCATATTAACGCTCTACACAGCAGGCGAATATCAATAAGTGACCACAATACAGTCATGTGTAAGGGCAGTCATGTGTAAAGTGGTACCATTGTTCCCACGTATCCCAAATGTGTGCTTGTGTGGGTCTGAAGTCTATGAGGAGGCTTTAGCTGTCGATGCAATCATCTTTACCACCCACCTGACTTTAGGGCGCTTTAAATAAATTGAATGCTCTTGCTGATCGATTACACATTAGAATGTATGAAGGCTGCCATTTCCACATATCTATATTACACTATAATGGTAATCGCTATACGTATACATGTAAGTATAAGTATAGGCATATAAAGGTTGTTTTTAAGAAATTTCCATTTAATTTTATTTTAAGAAGGAGATTGGTGTAGAAATAGTGGCGTACCCAAAGAGGGGAGGGGGTTGGGAAGGAGCAGATTCACCCCTGTATATGTAAGAAGTCTTGGGAGGGGAGGAAGAGGGGAGGAGGGGATATGGAGAATGAGAGAGGGCTGGAGGAAGGGAGAAATAGAAAGATATAATAAAGACAAGTAGAGTGAAATATAAGGAAAATTATGGGAATGAGAGAGGGAGGGTGAGAGGGGACAAGGAGAGCGAGGGAGTGATAAAGTGTAGGCCTATGAAAGAATAAGTACAGAGAAGGGAAAAGAAAGGAATGATGAATACATTTAATAATAATTATTAGGCCTATATTATAACTAAACACATAACAGCACTGGGCAGCCATTCGATGATGTCAATGCCTTTATTCGTTACGTAATTAAAACGCCCGGTCAGATGTATTTCACACCTGACAAGCACAAGTCACCCAATTTCGAAAACTGGACGTTGAACGTACACTCTCATGAATATTGATTGGCTACATTTTCCAATATGTCAGCGCTCTAATCGGAAACAATAGAACAATAGACCCTGCAGAGCGTTGGTCGAAACCACAGAGCATACCTTGAGAGGACACTTGGCTCATTTGCATGGCAGTCGGACTCTCCATTGTATTTGTTCATTTGTGTATGGAGAGCAATGGCGACCCTTCATTGTATTTGTTCATTTGTGTATGGAGAGCCATTTTTCACCACCTGTAGGTGACATTACAAACTATATGTATGTACATTTTCAAGTAGCTACCTTTAACAAAACAAAAGTTATGACCCATCAGGTAGAACTTTTTGAATGAACCTCGTATATTGAAAAACTTTACCGTCCACATTTAATCACCATTCAAAAGCATTATATAAGGTTCTACAAATATTATGTTGATGGTATGTTGATGTTACCCAACATAGCTTTACAAGAGACATTGTATCAACTTTGAAAGAAACGTTAAAGAAAATATTTTTGAAGTAACCTCGTGACAACATTTTGCTAACATATTCAAAAACATAGATACATTGTCATTACCTGAGATGTTACAAGATATCCCTCCAAAAATTGGAATTTTGGGTAATTTCTGTCCATCAAAATTTCACTTTTTCAGTCACAGATGATGTTTTGGACTGTAAGGTGTATATTCATTCAAAATTTATATTGTTACTAATATGATTTTTTTGTATAAAGAGGGAAGTTCGTACATTGGCTGCACGCATGTTTTCAAGTGCAATATCCAAAGATGCGTCACCATTTCCGGTGTACCGTATCTTACTGTGTTTTTCAGGTCACCTACAAAAATCTGAAAATGGTCTTGACATGATTTTTTCACCACCTGTAGGTGACATTACGAACCATATGTATGTATATTGTCAAGTAACTACCTTTAACAACACAAAAGTTATGACCCAACAGGTAGAACTTTTTGAATGACCCTCGTATTTCATATTAGGGAGTGTTCATAAATACTTTGCTGGGGGTTGGAAAATACGGGGTGTCAAAACAATTTTCGGTCCTAAAAAGGGGGATAACAAAAACATCAGTTCTTCAAAGAGGGATAAAAAAATTGAGGGTAAAAGCCCGGGGTAACAGTCATGTACGACAAGGCATGCACATTCCAAATTTTTTGCGCGGCGCGCGCATAAATGTTAAGTATTTCAACTGTGTACTCTCAAGCTTCAAATCAACAAAATGTGCGCACTTTGCAACTTGGGTGTAACACCATGACTCTAATAAGTAATAACTCCAAACAGTAATTTTTAGCTAATGAGTTAATAACATATATTTTTGGTTTCTTTTTTTGGACATGATGGGGGACTTTAAAAAATTTAGACCATAAAAAGGGGAAATAAAAAAAATCCACCCTTTTTTAGGGGGGATTAAAAAAATTTGATGTCCGAGGTTTCAACTTTTCCACCCCAACAAAGTATTTAGGAGCACTCCCTTAACGCTTTGAAACGTTACCTGTGTTACAGAGAAACGTTGGATATAGGTGTTGTAACTAATATGCGCATAATGTAGATAAATTGCATTCCTTTTGAAACATTTTGTGTCAACGTTTATGTAAATGAAATTAATAAATAATAATAAAATACATTTATAGAGCGCTATAAACACAGTTTCAAAGCGCTGTACATAAAAAAATCAATATACCCAAAATACAGTTTTACAAAGATAAAAGATCAGTGATGATCAAACTGATGTCAAAATATTGTATACCACTCATTTCAGTTTATGTTTTGTTGACAATTGATACAATGTTGTTTCTAGCAAGACGTAAACTAAATGGTTTCACAACATGTTGTTGAAATATTCGTAAATGTTTAAAAACAACATTTTAGTATTATTTTACATTGACGTTTTATACATGAGTTGAATGTTGCAAAGATTTTTAAATAAAATTGTTAAATTGAGTATGTAGAATATTGTCACATTCGGGTTTTTTTTTTATCTGTATTGATGTTATTAAAATGTTGGCACGGAAACGTTTGAATATGTGATTTTGTACCATCTTTGAAGAACAAACGCAACATATATTTAGAATCAAAACATTCGCAAACATTTCACAGAATGTTTTATGAGCAAATAACAAATATTTAGCTGGAAATATTTCCTGTCAGCCTTTTTGGAAATGTTTGCATATGTTATGAAAACGTTATGTGCTTGTTGGGATACTAGGGATACAAATAACAAATATTTAGCTGGAAATATTTCCTGTCAGCCTTTTTGGAAATGTTTGCATATGTTATGAAAACGTTATGTGCTTGTTGGGATACTAGGGATACTAAGTTTTAGAAACATTACATCAGAACGTCAAAAAAATGTTCTTGAAACTTTATAAAAGTATATGTTCAACTGTTGCAATAATGATCAGGAAAGTGTTTTAAAATTACATTGTGGTTTTGAGTATAGTAACACCCAGCAAACACAAAAATGTGTTTAAAACGTTTTATATACAGATGCCCTATTGGTGTAATAATATTGGGAGGAAAGTTTTTTATATGAAACACTTCTATAACATTTCAAAATGTTGCATTGAAACATTCACAAAAAAACCCTTTACACGCTATAAAACTGTTTGTCGTAATAATTGTTATAATATTCCTTGAAAACGTTCTACTAACCCTCTTATAACACGAAATTGTTTTTAAAACCAATTGTAACACAACTCACGCAGATATTTTTGTGACAGGGTTTGTTCGAGAATGTTAACAATGCATCATTTTTCAAACGTTGTAGAAATATTTAATGTAAAACGTTTTAAAACGTTCCCCTAACTTTGTTATAACCCGACATTTTGAAATTTAAAGATTTTCCAAGAATTATTATAACATTATTATGGCAAATGTCTTTTTTCTGTTATAAAGCATTTGGTGTAATTGTTTCAATACAATATTCTTATAACGTTGTAAGCACTTTTCCAAGAATATTAGGGCAAAGGTTTTATACGATGTAGTGTTTGTCTTGATGTAACATTTTTCAAACGTTGTAGAAATGTTGAATGCAAATTGTTTTCAAACGTCCTCCTAACTTTCTAATAACCCGACATTTTCACGTTGTCAAAACTTTTCCAAGAATATTATGACAATATTAGGCAAAGCGCTTTTGTAGCGTTTATAAGCATTTATCGTAGCAAAGGTTTCAATGCAACATTTTTCAAACGTTGTATCAATGTTTAATGCAAAATGTTTTAAAACGTTATCTTAACTTTCTAATAACGCGACATTTTTACGTTGTTAAAACTTTTCCAAGAATATAATAACAACATTAGGGCAAAGAGTTTTGTAGCGTTTCAAAGCATTTTTGTAAATGTTTTGATGCAACATTTTTGAAACGTTGTACAAATATTTTAAAATATTTTCGTGATTGTTTCTCAATGCAATGTTTTTAATAATGCTGGAAAAACCTTTTAAAGAATACCATAACAATATTAGGGTAAATGTTTTCGTAGCGTTTGAAATAACTTCTCATGAATGTTTCGAAGCAAGATTTTTCAAACGTGTTAGAAATGTTAAAGGCCAAATGTTTTAAAACGTTCTCCCAACATTCGAATAACCCGACATTTCACGTTGTTAAAACTTTTCCAAGAATATTATAACAATGTTAGGGCAAATATTTGGGTAGCGTTTCAAAGCATATTTCTTAAATATTTCGGGGCAACATTTTTGAAATGTTTTACAAATGTTGAATGCAAAATGTTTTAAAATGTTCTCCTAACTTTCGAATGACTGGACATTTTCACGTTGTTTCCAAGAATTATTATAACAATGTTAGGGCAAATATTTGGGTACCGTTTCAAAGCATATGTCTTAGATATTTCGGGCAACATTTTTGAAATGTTTTACAAATGTTTAATGCAAAATGTTTTAAAACGTTCTCCTAACTTTTGAATAACCCGGCATTTTCACGTAGTTAAACTTTTCCAAGAATATTACAACTATGTTAGGGCTTTCAAAGCATATTTCTTTAATGTTTCGGGTCATAAATGTTCTCCTAACTTTCTAATAACCCGACATGTTCACGTTGTCAAAACCTTTACTAGAATATTATAACAATATTAGGGCAAATGTTTGTGTAGCGTTTCGTAAATGCTCAGATAAATACATTTTTGAAACGTTTTACAAATAGAATATTATAAATATAGAATATTGTTATAGAACTATGTTAGGGCAAATATTTTGTTAGCGTTTCAAAGCATATTTCTTAAATGTTTCGGGCCAATATTTTACAAATGTTTGAAAATGTTCTCAGTATAGGGGGCATGCAGCTAAAAGGGCTCTTAGGACAGATGTTTTGAATGGACAAATCATATATCAAAATATTCAGAAGAGTCTGCAGAATCTTTTCTGCCATGTTGCCAAATCTGTAACCCGCGCGTTCTATTCCGTTTCCATGGCAACGGTCACGCTAATTTAGCATTTTCATGGGGCTGGCCCCTATACTGTCTCCTAACTTTCTAATAACCCGACATGTTCACGTTGTCAAAACGTTGCCAGGAATATTATAATAATATTAGGGGCAATGGTTTTTGTGGCGTTTCGAATGCAACATTTTTAAAACGTAGACATGTTTCATGCAAAATGTTTTAAAACGTTTTCCTAACTTTCTAATAACCCGACATTTTTACGTTGTAAAAACTTTTCCAGGAATATTATAACAATATTATGGCAAAAGTTTTTGTAGCGTTTGAAAGCATTTTTCATAAATGTTTCGATGCAACATTTTCCTAACGCTGTATCAATGTTTCATGCAAAATGGTTTAAATCGTTCTCTTAACTTTCTAATAACCCGACATTTTCACGTTATAAAAACTTTGTCAGGAATATTATAATAATATCAGGGTAATGGTTTTTGCGGCGTTTCGAATGCAACATTTTTAAAACGTAGGCATGTTTCATGCCAAATGTTTTAAAAACATTTTCCTATCTTTCTAATAACGCGACATATTCACATTGTGAAAGATGCTTGAAGAATATTATAACAATATTACGGCATATGGTTTTATAAGGTTTGAAATCATTTTCGTGAATATTTTAATGAAATATTTTTCAAACGTGGTAAAAATGTTGAATGCCAAATGTTTTAAAACGTTTTCCTAACTTTCTGATAACCCGACATTTTCACGTTATAAAAACTTTGTCAGGAATATTATAATAATATTAGGGCAATGGTTTTTGTGGCGTTTCGAATGCAACATTTTTAAAACGTAGATGTTTCATGCCAAATGTTTTCATATCTTTCTAATAATGCGACATATTCACGTTGTGAAAGATGCTTGAAGAATATTATTACAATATTACGGCATATGGTTTTGTAGCGTTTGAAAGCATTTTCGTGAATGTTTTAATGAAATATTTTTCAAACGTGGTAGAAATGTTGAATGACAAATGTTTTAAAACGTTTTCCTAACTTTCTAATAACCCGACATTTTCACGTTGTAAAAACTTTTCCAGGAATATTATAACAATATTATGGCGAAAGTTTTTGTAGCGTTTGAAAGCATTTTCCATAAATGTTTCGATGCAACATTTTTCTAACGTTGTATCAATGTTTCATGCAAAATGTTTTAAATCGTTGTCCAAACTTTCTGATAACCCGACATTTTTACGTTATAAAAACGTTGTGAAAGAAGCTTGAAGAATATTATAACAGCATTACGGCATATAGTTTTGTAGCGTTTGAAAGCATTTTCGTGAATGTTTTAATGAAATATTTTTCAAACGTGGTAGAAATGTTGAATTCGAAATGTTTTAAAACGTTTCCTTAACTTTCTAATAACCCGACATTTTCACGTTATAAAAACTTTGTCAGGAATATTATAATAATATTAGGGCAATGGTGTTTGTGGCGTTTCGAATGCAACATTTTTAAAACGTAGACATGTTTCATGCCAAATGTTTTAAAACATTTTCCTATCTTTCTAATAACGCGACATAATTCACGTTGTGAAAGAAGCTTGAAGAGTATTATAACAATATTACGGCATATGGTTTTGTATCGTTTGAAACCATTTTCGTGAATATTTTAATGAAATATTTTTCAAACGTGGTTGAAATGTTGAATGCGAAATGTTTTAAAACGTTTTCCTAACTTTCTAATAACCCGACATTTTCACGTTGTAAAAACTTTTCCAGGAATATTATAACAATATTGTGGCAAAAGTTTTTGACGCATTTGAAAACATTTTTCGTAAATCTTTCGATACAACACGTTGCATCAATGTTTCATGCAAAATATTTTTACATCGTTCTCCTAGCTTTCTACTGACATTTTCACGTTGTGAAAACTTTTCTAAGAACATTATTAAAATATTAGGGCACAGATTTTAGTAGAGTTTGAAAGCATTTGTCGTGAATGTTTCGAACCAACATTTTTCAAACGTGTTAGAAAGGTTGAAAGCAAAATGTTTAAAAACGTTCTCCTAACTTTCGAATAACCCGACATTTTCACGTTGTTAAAACTTTTCCAAGAATATTATGACAATATTAGGGTAAATATTTTGTTAGCGTTTCAAAGCATATTTCTTAAATGTTTCAGGTCAACATTTTTGAAACGCTGTAGAAATGTTGAATGCAAATGTTTGAAAATGTTCTCCTAACTTTCTAATAACCCGACATGTTCACGTTGTCAAAACCTTTACTAGAATATCATAACAATATTAGTTTGTGTAGCGTTTCGTGAATGCTCCGATGCAACATTTTTGAAACCTTGTACAAATATTTTACAGCATTTTTCGTTATTGTTTCTCAATACAATATTTTTATAATGCTGGAAAAACTTTTCAAATAATACTATAACAACGTTAGGGTGACGGTTTTTGTAGCGTCTGAAAAAAATATTCATGAATGTTTGGGGGCAACATTTTTGAAATGTTTTACTAATTGTTAATGCCAAATGTTTTAAAACGTTCCCCTAACTTTCTAATGAGGCGATATTTTCACGTTGTTAAAACTTTTCCAAAAATATTATAACAACGTTATGGCATATATTTGGTTAGAGTTTTAAAGCATATTTCTTAAATGTTTCGAGCAAACATTTTTGAAATGTTTTACTAATTTTTAATGTCAAATGTTTTAAAATGTTCTCTTAACCTTCTAATAACACGATATTTTTGTAACCACATAACAAACATATTTTTTGGAAATATTTTTTTTTTCAGCCTTTAAGCGAACTTTTGAAAATATTTTTAAAACTTTCATGAAAACGTTCTTAACTGGAATTAAAGAATCATATGTCTTAATGTTATCATTATGTTCAGGCAAAGTGATTAAAATATATTCTCTACTAATGTTGTAATGACGTTGGGGAGACATTTTTAAAACGTCACATATAAATTGTAAAATATGCTGAAAATTTGAAAATTCCAAACAAATTTTCTCATTTGAGGTCAAAATATGTAAAATGCACTGGAATTTATCAATTTCAGCATGTTTTTAACTGTTATTTAGCATAAAACTGAACAAAACAAAATTCCAGTTGCACTGAACAGAAGGTGTAACTGGAATTTAGGTGGCAATGTTATATTTCAGAAGGGGTGTGGGGATTTTAAATGGAATAGCCCAAGTGCTTGCTTATTCAAAAGTCATAAAACATTTTCTATATAACGTTATTATAATAACCTTTCAAACGTAATAAATGAACTTGCTTAAAAGTTGTAATTTATAGTTGTGGAAAGTGTTTTGAATTCATATATGTTTGATGTTGTAAACATGTTATAATGTACGAACGCTAAAAGGTTTTAAAACAAAACGTATTTGAACATTGTGTATGGATATCAAAAATATTGTTATTAGAAAATGTTTTATAACATGCGAATGTTGGGTTATAAAAGAGTCAGGAAAACGTTTTAAATGTCATACACTAAACATCCCTACTACGTATGAAAAATGTCACATCTTAATATTTGGAAAAAATGCTTTGAAACGCTGCAAAAACTTTTTCCCTAATATTGTTATAATATTCTTGGAAAAGTTTCTACAACGTGAAAATGTCGGGTTATAACAAAGTTAGTAGAACGTTTTGAAACATTTTGCATTAAACTTTTCTCCAACGTTAGAAAAATGTTGCATCCAAACATTTCCTAAAAATGCTTTCAAACGCTACAAAAATCTTTGCTCTAATATTGTTTTAATATTCTTGTAATACTTTTTATAACGTGAAAATGTCGGGTTATTAGAAAGTTAGAAGAACGTTTTGAAACATTTTGTATTCAACATTTCTACCACGTTTGAGAAATATTTCATTAAAACATTCACGAAAATGGTTTCAAACGCTACAAAACCCTGTGCCGTAATATTGTTATATTCTTCAGAAATCTTTCACAACGTGAATATGTCGCGTTATTAGAAAGATAGGAGAATGTTTTAAAACATTGTGCATGAAACATGTATACGTTTTAAAAATGTAGCATTCGAAACGCCACAAAAACCATTGCCCTAATATTATTATAATATTCCTGACAAAGTTTTTATAACGTGAAAATGTCGGGTTATTAGAAAGTTAGGAGAACGATTTAACACATTTTGCATGAAACATTGATACAACGTTAGAAAAATGTTGCATTGAAACATTTACGAAAAATACTGTGAAGCGCTACAAAAAACTTTTGCCATAATATTGTTATAACTTTCCTGGAAAAGTTTTTACAACGTGAAAATGTCGGGTTATTAGAAAGTTTAGGAAAACGTTTTAAAACATTTGGCATTCACCATTTCTACCACGTTTGAAAATGTTTCATTAAAAAATTCACGAAAATGGTTTTAAACGCTACAAAACTTATATTGTAATAATATTCTTAGAAAAGCTTTTACAACGTGAAAATGTCGGGTTATTAGAAAGTTAGGAAAACGTTTTAAAACATTTGGCATTCACCATTTCTACCACGTTTGAAAATGTTTCATTAAAAAATTCACGAAAATGGTTTTAAACGCTACAAAACAATATGCCGTAATATTTTTATAATATTCTTCAAGCATCGTTCACAACGTGAATATGTCGCGTTATTAGAAAGATAGGAGAATGTTTAAAAACATTTTGCATGAAACATGTCTACGTTTTAAAATGTTGCATTCGAAACGCCTGAAAAACCATTGCCCTAATATTATTATAATATTCTTGACAAAGTTTTTATAACGTGAAAATGTCGGGTTATTAGAAAGTTAGGAGAACGATTTAAAACATTTTGCATGAAACATTGATACAACGTTAGAAAAATGTTGCATCGAAATATTTACGAAAAATGCTTGCAAACGCTACAAAACCATATGCCGTAATATTGTTAAAATATTCTTCAAGCATCTTTCAAAACGTGAATATGTCGCGTTATTAGAAAGATAGGAAAATATTTTAAAACATTTAGCATGAAACATGTCTACGTTTTAAAAATGTTGCATTCAAAACGCCACAAAAACCATTGCCCTAATATTATTATAATATTCCTGACAAAGTTTTTATAACGTGAAAATGTCGGGTTATTAGAAAGTTAGGAGAACGATTTAAAACAATTTGCATGAAACATTGATACAACGTGAGAAAATGTTGCATCGAAACATTTACGGAAAATGCTTTCAAACGCTACAAAAACTTTTGCCATAATATTGTTATAATATTCCTGGAAAAGTTTTTACAACGTGAAAATGTCGGGTTATTAGAAAGTTAGGAAAATGTTTTAAAACATTTGGCATTCAACATTTCTACCACGTCTGAAAAATGTTTCATTAAAACATTCACGAAATTGGTTTCAAAAGCTACAAAACCATATGCCGTAATATTGTTATAATATTCTTCAAGCTTCTTTCAAAACGTGAATATGTCGCGTTATTAGAAAGATAGGAAAATGTTTTAAAACATTTTGCATGAAACATGTCTACGTTTTAAAATGTTGCTTTCGAAACGCCACAAAAACCATTGCCCTAATATTATTATAATATTCCTGGCAACGCTTTTATAACGTGAAAATGTCGGGTTATTAGAAAGTTAGGAGAACGATTTAAAACATGTGGCATGAAACATTGATACAACGTTAGAAAAATATGTTTACCTGAAACATTTACGAAAACTGCTTTAAAACGCTACAAAAACCTTTGCCCTAATATTGTTATAATATTCCTGGAAAAGTTTTTACAATGTGAAAATGTCGGGTTATAAGAAAATTAGGAAAACGTTTTAAAACATTTGGCATTCAACATTTATAACACGTTTGAAAAATGTTAGTTCAAAACATTCACGAAAAATGCTTTCAAACGCTACCAAAACCTGTGCCCTTATATTGTAATAATATTCTTAGAAAAGCTTTTACAACGTGAAAATGTCGGGTTATTAGAAAGTTAGGAAAACGTTTTAAAACATTTGGCATTCACCATTTCTACCACGTTTGAAAATGTTTCATTAAAAATTCACGAAAATGGTTTTAAACGCTACAAAACAATATGCCGTAATATTGTTATAATATTCTTCAAGCATCGTTCACAACGTGAATATGTCGCGTTATTAGAAAGATAGGAGAATGTTTAAAACATTTTGCATGAAACATGTCTACGTTTTAAAATGTTGCATTCGAAACGCCTGAAAAACCATTGCCCTAATATTATTATAATATTCTTGACAAAGTTTTTATAACGTGAAAATGTCGGGTTATTAGAAAGTTAGGAGAACGATTTAAAACATTTTGCATGAAACATTGATACAACGTTAGAAAAATGTTGCATCGAAATATTTACGAAAAATGCGTTCAAACGCTACAAAACCATATGCCGTAATATTGTTAAAATATTCTTCAAGCATCTTTCAAAACGTGAATATGTCGCGTTATTAGAAAGATAGGAAAATATTTTAAAACATTTAGCATGAAACATGTCTACGTTTTAAAAATGTAGCATTCGAAACGCCACAAAAACCATTGCCCTAATATTATTATAATATTCCTGACAAAGTTTTTATAACGTGAAAATGTCGGGTTATTAGAAAGTTAGGAGAACGATTTAACACATTTTGCATGAAACATTGATACAACGTTAGAAAAATGTTGCATTGAAACATTTACGAAAAATACTGTGAAGCGCTACAAAAAACTTTTGCCATAATATTGTTATAACTTTCCTGGAAAAGTTTTTACAACGTGAAAATGTCGGGTTATTAGAAAGTTAGGAAAACGTTTTAAAACATTTGGCATTCACCATTTCTACCACGTTTGAAAATGTTTCATTAAAAAATTCACGAAAATGGTTTTAAACGCTACAAAACTTATATTGTAATAATATTCTTAGAAAAGCTTTTACAACGTGAAAATGTCGGGTTATTAGAAAGTTAGGAAAACGTTTTAAAACATTTGGCATTCACCATTTCTACCACGTTTGAAAATGTTTCATTAAAAAATTCACGAAAATGGTTTTAAACGCTACAAAACAATATGCCGTAATATTGTTATAATATTCTTCAAGCATCGTTCACAACGTGAATATGTCGCGTTATTAGAAAGATAGGAGAATGTTTAAAACATTTTGCATGAAACATGTCTACGTTTTAAAATGTTGCATTCGAAACGCCTGAAAAACCATTGCCCTAATATTATTATAATATTCTTGACAAAGTTTTTATAACGTGAAAATGTCGGGTTATTAGAAAGTTAGGAGAACGATTTAAAACATTTTGCATGAAACATTGATACAACGTTAGAAAAATGTTGCATCGAAATATTTACGAA
Organism: Amphiura filiformis; assembly: GCF_039555335.1. NCBI lineage: Eukaryota > Metazoa > Echinodermata > Ophiuroidea > Amphilepidida > Amphiuridae > Amphiura > Amphiura filiformis. The sequence continues at coordinate 854,241 of NW_027305500.1, forward strand.
AAATGCTTGCAAACGCTACAAAACCATATGCCGTAATATTGTTAAAATATTCTTCAAGCATCTTTCAAAACGTGAATATGTCGCGTTATTAGAAAGATAGGAAAATATTTTAAAACATTTAGCATGAAACATGTCTACGTTTTAAAAATGTTGCATTCAAAACGCCACAAAAACCATTGCCCTAATATTATTATAATATTCCTGACAAAGTTTTTATAACGTGAAAATGTCGGGTTATTAGAAAGTTAGGAGAACGATTTAAAACAATTTGCATGAAACATTGATACAACGTGAGAAAAATGTTGCATCGAAACATTTACGGAAAATGCTTTCAAACGCTACAAAAACTTTTGCCATAATATTGTTATAATATTCCTGGAAAAGTTTTTACAACGTGAAAATGTCGGGTTATTAGAAAGTTAGGAAAATGTTTTAAAACATTTGGCATTCAACATTTCTACCACGTCTGAAAAATGTTTCATTAAAACATTCACGAAATTGGTTTCAAAAGCTACAAAACCATATGCCGTAATATTGTTATAATATTCTTCAAGCTTCTTTCAAAACGTGAATATGTCGCGTTATTAGAAAGATAGGAAAATGTTTTAAAACATTTTGCATGAAACATGTCTACGTTTTAAAATGTTGCTTTCGAAACGCCACAAAAACCATTGCCCTAATATTATTATAATATTCCTGGCAACGCTTTTATAACGTGAAAATGTCGGGTTATTAGAAAGTTAGGAGAACGATTTAAAACATGTGGCATGAAACATTGATACAACGTTAGAAAAATGTTTACCTGAAACATTTACGAAAACTGCTTTAAAACGCTACAAAAACCTTTGCCCTAATATTGTTATAATATTCCTGGAAAAGTTTTTACAATGTGAAAATGTCGGGTTATAAGAAAATTAGGAAAACGTTTTAAAACATTTGGCATTCAACATTTATAACACGTTTGAAAAATGTTAGGTCAAAACATTCACGAAAAATGCTTTCAAACGCTACCAAAACCTGTGCCCTTATATTGTAATAATATTCTTAGAAAAGCTTTTACAACGTGAAAATGTCGGGTTATTAGAAAGTTAGGAAAACGTTTTAAAACATTTGGCATTCACCATTTCTACCACGTTTGAAAATGTTTCATTAAAAATTCACGAAAATGGTTTTAAACGCTACAAAACAATATGCCGTAATATTGTTATAATATTCTTCAAGCATCGTTCACAACGTGAATATGTCGCGTTATTAGAAAGATAGGAGAATGTTTAAAAACATTTTGCATGAAACATGTCTACGTTTTAAAATGTTGCATTCGAAACGCCTGAAAAACCATTGCCCTAATATTATTATAATATTCTTGACAAAGTTTTTATAACGTGAAAATGTCGGGTTATTAGAAAGTTAGGAGAACGATTTAAAACATTTTGCATGAAACATTGATACAACGTTAGAAAAATGTTGCATCGAAATATTTACGAAAAATGCGTTCAAACGCTACAAAACCATATGCCGTAATATTGTTAAAATATTCTTCAAGCATCTTTCAAAACGTGAATATGTCGCGTTATTAGAAAGATAGGAAAATATTTTAAAACATTTAGCATGAAACATGTCTACGTTTTAAAAATGTTGCATTCAAAACGCCACAAAAACCATTGCCCTAATATTATTATAATATTCCTGACAAAGTTTTTATAACGTGAAAATGTCGGGTTATTAGAAAGTTAGGAGAACGATTTAAAACAATTTGCATGAAACATTGATACAACGTGAGAAAAATGTTGCATCGAAACATTTACGGAAAATGCTTTCAAACGCTACAAAAACGTTTGCCATAATATTATTATAATATTCCTGGAAAAGTTTTTATAACGTGAAAATGTCGGGTTATTAGAAAGTTAGGAAAATGTTTTAAAACATTTGGCATTCAACATTTCTACCACGTCTGAAAAATGTTTCATTAAAACATTCACGAAATTGGTTTCAAAAGCTACAAAACCATATGCCGTAATATTGTTATAATATTCTTCAAGCTTCTTTCAAAACGTGAATATGTCGCGTTATTAGAAAGATAGGAAAATGTTTTAAAACATTTTGCATGAAACATGTCTACGTTTTAAAATGTTGCTTTCGAAACGCCACAAAAACCATTGCCCTAATATTATTATAATATTCCTGGCAACGCTTTTATAACGTGAAAATGTCGGGTTATTAGAAAGTTAGGAGAACGATTTAAAACATGTGGCATGAAACATTGATACAACGTTAGAAAAATGTTTACCTGAAACATTTACGAAAACTGCTTTAAAACGCTACAAAAACCTTTGCCCTAATATTGTTATAATATTCCTGGAAAAGTTTTTACAATGTGAAAATGTCGGGTTATAAGAAAGTTAGGAAAACGTTTTAAAACATTTGGCATTCAACATTTATAACACGTTTGAAAAATGTTAGTTCAAAACATTCACGAAAAATGCTTTCAAACGCTACCAAAACCTGTGCCCTTATATTGTAATAATATTCTTAGAAAAGCTTTTACAACGTGAAAATGTCGGGTTATTAGAAAGTTAGGAAAACGTTTTAAAACATTTGGCATTCAACATCTCTAACACGTTTGAGAAATGTTGGTTCGAAACATTAACGAAAAATGCTTTCAAACGCTACCAAAACATTTGCCCTAATATTCTAATCATATTTTCAGAAAAGTTTTCACAGCGTGAAAATGTCGGGTTATTAGACAGTTAGGATAATGTTTTAAAACTTTTGGCATTCAACATTTATAACACGTTTGAAAAATGTTAGTTCAAAACATTCACGAAAAATGCTTTCAAACGCTACTAAAACCTGTGCCCTAATATTTTAATAATATTCTTAGAAAAGTTTTTACAACGTGAAAATGTCGGGTTATTAGAAAGTTAGGAAAACGTTTTAAAACATTTGGCATTCAACATTTCTAACACATTTGAAAAATATTGGTTCGAAACATTAACGAAAAATGCTTTCAAACGCTTCAAAAACCTTTGCCTTAATATTCTAATAATATTTTCAGAAAGGTTTTTACAACGTAAAAATGTCGGGTTATTATAAAGTTAGGAAAACGATTTAAAACATTTGGCATTCAACATTTCTAACACGTTTAAAATGTTGGTTTGAAACATTCACGAAAATTGTTTAAAACGCTACCAAAACATTTGCCCTAATATTCTTATAATATTCTTGTAAAAGTTTTTACAACGTGAAAATGTCGGGTTATTAGAAAGTTAGGAAAACGTTTTAAAACATTTTGTATGAAACATCGATACAACGTTTGAAAAATGATGCATCGAAACAGTTACGAAACATGCTTTAAAACGCTAAAAAACTTTTGCCCTAATATTGTTATAATATTCCTGGAAAAGGTTTTACAACGTGAAAATGTCGGGTTATTAGAAAGTTAGGAAGACGTTTTAAAACATTTGGCAATCAACATTTCTAACACGTTTAAAAATGTTGGTTTGAAACATTCACGAAAATTGTTTAAAACGCTACCAAAACATTTGCCCTAATATTCTTATAATATTCTTGTAAAAGTTTTTACAACGTGAAAATGTCGGGTTATTAGAAAGTTAGGAAAACGTTTTAAAACATTTTGTATGAAACATCGATACAACGTTTGAAAAATGATGCATCGAAACAGTTACGAAACATGCTTTAAAACGCTAAAAAACTTTTGCCCTAATATTGTTATAATATTCCTGGAAAAGGTTTTACAACGTGAAAATGTCGGGTTATTAGAAAGTTAGGAAGACGTTTTAAAACATTTGGCAATCAACATTTCTAACACGTTTGAAAAATGTTGGTTCGAAACATTAACGAAAAATGCTTTCAAACGCTTCAAAAACCTTTGCCTTAATATTCTAATAATATTTTCAGAAAGGTTTTTACAACGTAAAAATGTCGGGTTATTATAAAGTTAGGAAAACGATTTAAAACATTTGGCATTCAACATTTCTAACACGTTTAAAAATGTTGGTTTGAAACATTCACGAAAATTGTTTAAAACGCTACCAAAACATTTGCCCTAATATTCTTATAATATTCTTGTAAAAGTTTTTACAACGTGAAAATGTCGGGTTATTAGAAAGTTAGGAAAACGTTTTAAAACATTTGGTATGAAACATCGATACAACGTTTGAAAAATGATGCATCGAAACAGTTACGAAACATGCTTTAAAACGCTAAAAAACTTTTGCCCTAATATTGTTATAATATTCCTGGAAAAGGTTTTACAACGTGAAAATGTCGGGTTATTAGAAAGTTAGGAAGACGTTTTAAAACATTTGGCAATCAACATTTCTAACACGTTTGAAAAATGTTGGTTCGAAACATTAACGAAAAATGCTTTCAAACGCTTCAAAAACCTTTGCCTTAATATTCTAATAATATTTTCAGAAAGGTTTTTACAACGTAAAAATGTCGGGTTATTATAAAGTTAGGAAAACGATTTAAAACATTTGGCATTCAACATTTCTAACACGTTTAAAAATGTTGGTTTGAAACATTCACGAAAATTGTTTAAAACGCTACCAAAACATTTGCCCTAATATTCTTATAATATTCTTGTAAAAGTTTTTACAACGTGAAAATGTCGGGTTATTAGAAAGTTAGGAAAACGTTTTAAAACATTTGGTATGAAACATCGATACAACGTTTGAAAAATGATGCATCGAAACAGTTACGAAACATGCTTTAAAACGCTAAAAAACTTTTGCCCTAATATTGTTATAATATTCCTGGAAAAGGTTTTACAACCTGAAAATGTCGGGTTATTAGAAAGTTAGGAAGACGTTTTAAAACATTTGGCAATCAACATTTCTAACACGTTTGAAAAATGTTGGTTCGAAACATTAACGAAAAATGCTTTCAAACGCTTCAAAAACCTTTGCCTTTATATTCTAATAATATTTTCAGAAAGGTTTTTACAACGTGAAAATGTCAGGCTATTAGAAAGTTAGGAGAACGTTTTAAAACATTTGGCATTCAACATTTCTAACACATTTTAAAAATGTTGGTTCAAAACATTCACGAAAAATGCTTTTAAACGCTACAAAAACCTTTGCCCTAATATTGTTATATCTTCTTGGAAAAGATTTTACAACGTGAAAATATCGGGTTATTAGAAAGTTAGGAGAACGTTTTAAAATATTTTTGCATTAAACATTTTTACAACGTTTGAAAATTGTTGCATCAAAACATTTACTAAAAATACTTTAAAACGCTACAAAACCCTTTGCCCTAATACTGTTATAATATTTTTGGAAAAGTTTTTACAACGTGAAAATATCGGGTTATTGGAAAGGTAGCAGGGCGTTTTAAGACATGTTGCATTAAACATTTCTACAACATTTGAAAATGTGTCATCGAAACAATCACAAAATGCTTTAAAACGTTATATAAGCCTTTACCCTAATATTGTTATAATATTCTGGGAAAAGTTTTTACAGCGTTAAATGTCGGGTTATGAGAAAGTTAGGGGGATGTCTTAAAACGTTTTATATTAAATATTCCTACAACGTTTTAAAAAGAGTGCATCCTAACATTCACGAAAAAATGCATTATTAAGATAGAAAAACGTCTGCCTGAATAGTGTTATAATAGGTTTTAAAAACATGACAATGTCGTGTTATAAGAAAGCCAGAAGAACGTTTTCAAGGAATATTATAACAATATTAGAGAAAACACTTTTATAGCGTGTAAAAGACTTTTTTAGAAATGTTTTGATACAACATTTTGCAAATGTTGTCGAAATGTTTCATATGAAACGTTTTAAAACGCTTTCCTGACTTTCTTATAACCCGACATTTTCACGTTTTAAAAACTTTTCTTCAAATATTATTACACCATTAGGGCATCTGTTTATAAAACATTTTAAAAACATTTTTGTGTTTGCTGGGTACTCAACCAAATCTCTATATTTTATTCTCTGAAATTTGTATAAAAAAACCCTCTTAATTAGTACTTGCGTGCGAGTGAAGTGTTCCGGCGGAACGTATGCGCACACGCGGAAGTCATTGTACCGCGTAATTCCTCGCTACATCACACGCTGAGGTCATTGTTTAGACAATAATAACTTGCGCGCTATCTGTTTTGAGTTCATTGTTGGAAATCGAAGGGGTTTGTTTTTGGCCGAGTTAATACCGAGGCTCAACACAAACCCCGGCGATTTCACGTAATTACCGTAAAATAGATAGTGCAAAGTTATTATTGTCATTCATTACCGCCAATTTTCAAATTTGTTTCATGAAAATAACACATTTTGTTTTGCTTAAAAACAAATTGAAAATATATCTTCTGTTCTGCTTTAATTCGCAGTTAAGTACGCGGGCTTACTCGCGGTGATTACGCGTGTTTGATTGCGCGATGAGAATCAATACGAAAACGCGGGTCAATTATGTGCGACATTGGAACAATTACGCATTTTGCGGTCAATTGTGTGATATTAATGACATCTCTTTGCGTTTGCATTTTCATAAATAACAAAATATGATTGGATCGCACGCAACGCGTATATTAACGAGGTTTTGAAAATGTCAGTAAAGGTGTTCTCCTTACCTACTAATTCTGAAGTATATGTCGTCGTTGGTACATCTGTTACATGGGTGGACATAATATCTATCTCACCAGTAGTTATTTCTTCTCCGTAAGCTCCCCATGTCGTAGCGTATGGTTCATCCGTTGTAGTCCCCGATATAACCGATATTAGTTCTAGTGACAGAAACAAAACTGACGTTAACCGGATCATGTTTATGCACAATTTTACATAATTATTTATCCGTTGATTTCGTTCAAGAAGAATTAACTAATATCGATGCAATGCATTGAATTTCTGGAGTAAGTATGGCTTAAATAGCATACACGGTGGATGTATTAGCAACTCAAAAACCAGCACTGATGTGATGGAAATTGATTGGTCGATCCTACATGTGCATAGAATTATATTAGTCGTACGAAATGAATGGTTCTCGCACTAGTATATCATTACAGTTCAGTTCAGTTCAGTTTTATTACAATAAATGAATGATATAAACTTTGCTGCCCTACATTTTCAAAGATCGATCGATCTAAATATTCAAGCTGACCCCCTCCTTCCGCCTGTTTCAGGAACATTTTAAGCAAATTTTACTCCTATTTTGCACAAAAATGTGTACAATTTGGCTTTTAAAAAATACCTCGTTTTTAACGTTTCAAGTCCACTTTTACAAAAGAAGCCTTGTTTTCTTTTTCAAGGCACATAAACCTAGCAACAAAAATTTTAAAAAGAGCAACTAGCAAAGAGTAATAATCATATGCAAGAAAAGGTGTCTAGATTCTTAAAAATACACCCGATTAAAACTGAGTACACTTTCATCAAAACCCAAGAACACCCCCTAGTTTGTCAATATCCAGTACGACAGCAACTTTGCTCACTTCCGGTAATTTTTACCGGCGTGACCTCTGCTGTTACGTAACGTAATTTTGAAAATCAGGTGGCAAAATACAGTTTTTCAGAAAACATCACAAAATGGAATACACGAGTCGTTTCTCCCTTTATTTCCATATTGAGCCCATAGATAAGATATGAAACATGAGTATAAGGCAAACAGTAACGTGTAAAAGTCCAATTATTGTGGAGAAAATGAATGTTTATTGTGCGCGAAGTAGCGTAAAAATGAGAAAAATGCATGTCACGATCACCAAAATGGTTATATCTGCAACTATGAGCCAACGCCGGTCGTATGCTTTTCTGTAATGATAGATATTAGCTAACTTGAGCTTGTATTAAATTTTCAAATTTCAAAACGGCTTCCCTCGCAATCGTGCGTGACCAGTGTCAGCAGGAAAATTAACAGCCGGCCTTGTCCATAATCGATTAATAATTGTCAGGATCGTCCAGCTGACTACAGTGATATTTATTTATTCATACAAAATACTGCCCTGTCTTACAAAATATCGAACTCAATATAAAACGTAATTTCAAGCCATTTGACTGAACTTACAAACAGTTTATAAAAGATTATTGTTGAACGAGACACTGAATTAGAAATAAGATTGCAAAAGGTACGAGAATAAGTTAGCAGGTTGTGATGGTCTAGTGGCTAAGGCCGTGCCTGAAGTGCGTGAGGTTGGAAGTTCGAACCCTACCATAGCGGGTTTTTTTTTCTTTTTTGAAAATATTTATGATATTAGTAAACAACTTTCAGGAAGGGTTCATACTGCAGTTACTGTCCGTTTTCCTATACACAATACACAGTGCTCTCACCATTGACGCGCGACCTTTACAAATAGTGTATGTATAGAAATATATGCATTTGCCTAGTTAACATCACTGTGTGAAAAATAACCGGCCAATATTTAAAAGTATTCTTTAAACTTCTAGCAAATATATTTCTCTAACATGACCTAAAATTACAGCTAGGTTAGATGTTCAGAAATAGTCGCACTTTCGTAAAATATGAGTGAGGGCAAGGCATAGCTAGCTCATAGCTAGCCAACTCTCCCCGTGTTAATTGAATGGAGATTTGACCAAAAATATTGGTAACGGACCGCTCAGTTCTGAAGGATGCCACAAAAAAAACGGTACAAGCTACATTTAAAGTATTCTATGAAATTCTAGAACATATAGTTTTGTAACATGTCCTAAATTTTTAGCTAATTTAGGTGTTTGGAAATAGTCGCACTTTTGTGTTTTAGGAAGGATATGTAAACGACAGATAACACCAAAAAATATGAAGAAATTATTTCCAAACCGTGTTAAGTCAACAATCATTATGTTGCTCATTTTCAAGAATGCTGGTTAACAAAAAGCAGACCATTGTCTCATTTCGTGAACAAAGGTCCACATACCATTGTTTCCTTGCGTTTCCTTTATAATCGGTTACCCACCTGAAGCTATAATACCAGCTCATTGTGATACCGCACATATAAAACAGACACATGTGCACAGCCAAAGAAGATCTGATTTAATCAGTTGAGCTGTTTTCAATGAGTGTTATCTTGGTTTAATAGCTTTTAATGGGGTTTAAGTCCTGCAAAGGTCGTGGTGAATTCTGCTGTAGACATGACTGCTTCATGTTCTGATCATTTGAAGCAGAAATAATGAGGTAAAATGAAAGAAAGCATTTTTTTTTTCTTGACCGCTTATGGTGTTCTATTGAAGATAATTCATTCAGACAACCTCATACCCAATCTGTTTTTTACAGATTTAGAGGCCAATTCTTGACCGATTTCCCCCGAATATAGTTTATTACATTCCCCGTCTTATAATCTATCTCCAGTGTGAATTTCATGATGCTTCGAACAAAACTGAAAAGGCTTTACGACAAACAAAATAAAAAACGAACTTGGGACTGATCGCAAATTATTATAAGACTAACGGGGTCCCCTCTAGATGAGTAAATGGGAGCGTTCACTAAAACAGGAGGAATTACTGAACAGGTAGAATCATTGAAAAGGTAATCTTTATTTATCTAAACCTGACCCTCCTTAGGCCTATATTTCCTTTTTAGCTATTTACTTTCTTTTGAGTTTCTTCTGGGTCAATTTTGTTCCATTAAAAAAAAATTGCTGCTTAGCTTGTGATTTCCATGGTTTTTTTTATTTAGGCCTATGTAACCCCGTTCCCGCGATCCCCTTATTTTCTAAATCTGTTATTGCATTCCCCTTTTAGCTTCATTGCTGCTTAGCATACTTAGCTTGTGTTATTTATTTAATTCGGTTCTCAGTTTGCTTTTTCAATTTATATTTCCTGATTGTTTCTTTCTTTCCTATTTTATTCCCGTTTTATTTTATTTTTATAACCCACATACCCGTACCTTTTTTTTTCATCGGCCTTGCGTGTATCCTAGCACATGCACTCGCGCGGAATCGCTTGCGTAGATAGACGCGTGGCTTACGCCAAACACATTTGTTTGGATTTGCCTAGTAACTGCGAGATTTGCGCCCGTCGGTACTCCGCGCACTACCGGTACGCGATAGCCCACCGCGAGCACGCGGCGCACCGCGGGTACGCGTTGGCAAGCCGCGTGCACGCGTTGGCGAGCCGGCTCGCACGCGTTAGCGAGCCACGCACACGCGATAGCGCGCGGACAGAGGACGGACGGACGGACACGCCGTAATTAGTATTAAGATGATGCAGCATCTAAAAATGAGCAAAAATACCTTTAAAAAATATCCAGGGACCTCAAAATATTGAACATCAGTTACTATGTCTGCCTAACAACTACATCGCGTCAAACAAAAAAATCTTGCGTCTTCGCGTACCAACACGCCGCGTCAAATAAAAAAGCGCGTATCATTTAGTTCGCGTCATCTCGCGACATCGCATATCAACACGCTGCCTCTAAAACAAGTGGGAATAATAAACACGGAAAATCAAAATGAGTGAGAAGAGTGCATGGGTGCCATGGGTTGGCGAAATTATTTAACAATCCGCGATGCACGGGTGACCATCAAATTTTGCGAACATGGCAAAAATACAAATTAATAGCCGTTATAAATTTTTTGAGCATTGGACCTACTTATGCTAACTTATAAATTGTACATTTTCTGTTTCACTTTCACAAATGTTTTAGCAGTTGACTAGGAAGAAATACTAAAACCATGATTTATACTAGGGACAAATAAGAGGCCGAGCGGATAAGAGGAGAAGAGGATGTGAGCTAAAGGAGAACAGTGGAAAGAACAAGGAGGATAGGGGACAACACGGGGGGTGGTAACAAAGAAAAAGTTGATCAAAATGAATTAAATGAAACGACTGATCAATCGGTAACAAATTAGGGAGTTGGTAAAATTGTTCGCAATAAAAACTCGGAGGGTGGTGATGCATTCGTAAAATTGCATTTATTTACGAACCGCGAAAGACGGGTGACCGCTAGTCTATATAAATCCACCAAAAAAAACGTTGACAACGTAAAGAAAGCAGCAAGTTTAAAAAGCCCCGACCTCGGCTCACTTTTTGAAACTTGGTCCCATTTGTAAAAGATACCGTACTGATTTATCTTTGTCATAATTATCAACTTAAAACATTGAAAGTGTTATGTATCTTTAATGTGCCGATGCGATATTAAGTTGTTAGCATTTTGGAACGATCAGAAAGGTTATTATGTTGTTCTTGGCCAATATCCTATATGTTTTGTTTTATAATAATTATTAAGTTCATGACCAATGATTGAATTAAACGAATAACAAGTAGGCATGTTAATGGCAATGATGCTATTGTTTAAACGTTAAAAACACCGATTTGCTGTTGATATTCAAAATGGGACCAAGTTTCAAAAAGTGAGCCGAGGTGGGGGCTTTTTAAACTTGCTGCTTTCTTTACGTTGTCAACGTTTTTTGGTGGATTTTCTTTCTTTTATGAATATAGCCAAGCAGCTCTAAGCTTGGAAAGTCATCGGGTTACGAAGTACTCCATAAAACGAATAAAACGAAAAATAGATGTTTGAAATTATGTTATCCTTGATTTATGACAGTAAATAATTTAATAAAACTTTATCAGCCGTTTATTTTGAAAACTTGCTGGTCACTGCTACCGCGTGACTGTAATGTTAATAGGGATACATATACATTTTAATATACCTTAATTATTCAAGGCAACTAAGAAAATGTAAATATGAACAACACATAACGCATACCCAATGTTGACGATGCCAGCGAGACACAGAGTCAGTCCGATTTACTTCAAATTGAAACTATGTAGCAAGGCTTATACTACGGAAGCGTCTAAGTGCCATGACTTAGCAAGATAATTATGTTTTAATGATTGTGGTTTTTGTAGCCCTGCGGGGCAATCTAGTTGGATATCCAAATTTCGCGGTTGATAGTTCTTTGTAGCCCTGCGGGGCAATCTAGTTGGATTTCCCTATTAAGCGGCGGCTGTTGGCGGTCTTTCGCGGTTTGTAGTTTTAATTTCCCTCATTCTTCATGCCCTACCCTCTATCGAGGGTTAATTTATATATAGTTTAAGCTCGTTGGATAACTATACTTCGCGGTTGATAGTTATTTAAATTTATAGAGCTAGTCGAATTTCCCTATTAAGCGGCGGTTGTTGGCGGTCTTTCGCGGTTTGTCGTTTTAATTTCCCTCATTCTTCATGCCCTACCCTCAATCGGGGGTTAATTTATAGTTTAAGCTTGTTGGATAACTATACTTCACAGTGTGTGGTTTTTGAAGCCAAACGGGGCAATATAGCTGGATGTCTCTATTGAGCGGCGGTTGTTGGTTGTCTTTCGCAGTTTGTGGTTTTAATTTGTTGGATATCGGCAAATTTCGCGATTTGTGGTTCTTTGTAGCCCTGCGGGCCAATCTAGTTGGACATCCCTAGTGAGCGGCGGTTTTTGCGTTCTTTCGCGGTTTGTGGTTTTAATTTCTCTACTTGTTCAGGCCCTGGCCTCTATCGGTGGCTAATTTGTCTTTTAAACTGGTTGGATATCCATATTTCGCGGTTTGTGGTTCTTTGTAGCCCTGCGGGCCAATATAGTTTGACATCCCTATTGAGCGGCGGTTGTTGGCTGTCTTTCGCGATGTGGTTTTAATTTCCCTCATTCTTCAAGCCCTGCAGTCTCTAGGGGGGTAATTTATAGCTTAAGCTTGTTGGTTGGATAACTATACTTCTTTGTAGCCCCATGAAACAATTTAGGTGGATATCCAAAATTCGCGGTTTGTGGTTCTTTGTAACCATGTGGGGCAATCTAGTTTGACATCCCTATTGAGCGGCGGTTGTTGGCGGTCTTTCGCGGTTTGTGATTTTAATTTCCCTCATTCTTCAAGCCCTGCTCTCTATCGAGGGTTAATTAAATAGCTTAAGCTTGTTGGCTATCAAAATTTCGCGGATTGTGGTTCTTTGCAGCCCTGTGGAAAATCTTGTTGCACATTCCTATAGGCTGTGTATTTTTGCCGCTTTGCTAATTTGTCTTTACGTATGACTTTAATGGCCTTCCATATTTGGTTGTCTCTTTTTGGATACGTTTTTGTCCCTGCTGGCCTTCCATATTAGTGGAACAATTTTTCACACCTATAGAGTGTATGCAACAAACCAACCGGAACGGTATAACAATTGAAATGGCAGTCATGTAGGAATAGCTGAAGATGACAGAGGGACAGGTCTCTAGATCGATTCAACAACCATTCATACATATTACATGTTTTATTGCCCTATTATCATGCGAATCGCCCCGTGGTAGAACAGAACTTTATTTAAATGAGAAAATATTGGTAACCTGATCTAGTTTCTTGTGTTATTCAGATTGTTGTGTTGTTCAGATTTAAATAAATAAAGAAAGTAATAAAGAGATTTCTTTTATTATTTGTTCTGCTAGCGGCTGCACTATAGGTTTTTTTAAATAGGCCCTTAATATAATAAATAATAAACCTGAGAATCAAACATCTTGCTTTGATTAAAAAAAATAATATCACAATAGCACTGGATGATTAAAATTGTGTTATCCTTGATTAAGGTTACTGCCTCTTTTGAGGTTTTGAGCAAAAAAATGGGATGAATTTGCCACATTAAGTGTCAAATTTGGCCCAGAAATAATCATCGGAAAAATAAAAGCTATACCTCATCTTAAAGGTAAATGCTTATATATTATTATTTTCCCATTGTTATTTTTATAACCTTAATCAGATTTTCACTGGAAGCCTAAGACTTGGGTCCTTGCTCTCACCACTCGCTATTTTATTTTTGGACCGTTGATATCATACCATACTTCACACCGATTTCTCTACCAAATTGTAGGCATGTGTCAAACATTCCACAATTACATTCTTGCTATCAAACTTTGGTATACGAACCTCCGAAATATAATTTACAAGTTCTAGAAAACATAAATTTTCAGTGCTCCACATTTGGTCATAAGCTTATTCATTAAAGTTCTTCTATTTTCTTTCTTGACCCATATTTTTTATTTTAAACTAGCTGCAATATATCACTGAATCCTACTTAAGCCATAGGTACAAAGTTTGTATGTCCAAACTACAGCAGTGATGAAAAATAGTAACATTTCTTGCCACCATTCTGCCAAATCACACACTTTTTCAAAAGCTTCCGTTTCAATCATTTTTGTGATTCAGGTACCTGTTTTGCCATTATGTGTCAAATCAGTTCTAAGTTTACGATCTCAATTGTACTCACCATTTATATCCCAAGCAAAATGTATATATCCTTTATATTATATCCAAATCCAGGTTCAAGAACAGGTAAAATAGACCAAATCTCAAATGTCTCCAGTCATATAAAAAGCACATTGCTTTCAAAATGGTGCCCAGAATTGACCTCAATTATTTGACCCACACAAAACCCTCATTTACAAGTCACACTATTGACAACTAGCCATGCATACAACAGTACAGTAATGAATTCTTTTGAAGGTTGGCGAAGAGCCTAATCTTTCAAGTCAAAGCACTTCCCACAAATCAATGCAGTCAATACATGTGTGCTGATGTGTGACAAACTAACATGTATTATAATACACTGCTATTTAGATCAAGAGGTGTCAAAAGCAGGTGAATTGTGGGATGGTGTTCAATAATGCTGAAACAGGGCTGGTGTTATGTCATTGTCTGAATATATTGATTTTTATGGATTTTCTCTACCTTGAGATAATACATATTGTGAATGAGAGGGATTTTTATGCTCAGCTGTCTTAGAATTGTTAATGGCTGGGTCTGGCAATCCCAATTACCCTCTCCTTAGTCACCTAGCAACTGTAAACAACATATTATGTGGGGTAAAAATTAATATACTACAATCATTTTTAAAAGCACTTTTTAGGCACAAATTTTGCAAATTGAATATCTGAAGTATTGAATACATTTATGTACTTAATAAATATGCAAAAATGTAAAACATGGACAAGTTGGATGGAATTCAAGAGTATGTATCCTTAATGACAATAAAATTATTGTTTAATACAATATTGAAAAAAAGAGTTGGTCATCGGGTTTCGAACTCGGATCCCCGGATCCGGCGTCGAACGCCGAAACCATTGAGCTACGGGACTCTGATATAAATTGCTGTGTCGAAGTACATTATTTATTATATGAATGGGTGCATCGTCCGGAAAGAACAAAAGAATTGTGAAAAACTTGATTTTTTTTTTTCGAATGGGGCTCAGAATTTTTATGTAGGGTATCTCAGAAAATGCTAGGGTATAATTGGAAGTAAATCTGAAAAAGTAGTGTGTAGGTGATTGCCCGCTAGTGCTGTAGCCTTGTCCAAAAATTCTGGATCAGCATTATTTTCCACTAATTTTCGCTATGAAATACCGGGTGAAATGAAGCAAAAGTGTTTGTTTATTATTAAACAATGGTTGACTGTAGGATTGGTGTCCCTTTTTGAATTAATGAGTTGTCAAGATATTACATTTGGGACTCTAAATAACATTAAACATGGTTTTAGATACACTTTGTGCCCAGCGAAAAATATCATAGAACAATAGAAGTCAAGTGTTTTAATGTTAGGTGTAAATATAGTCTCGCGGGAGCATCTTATTAGTCTTCTTTAACAGTCTTTTTTTTTAAACTTGCTGGTCACGGCTACCGCGTGACTCTAATAAAAGGAAGTCGCTAAATCTTGCTCGCGAATAGACTCAGAGATGATTTCACTTTCAGCTCTGATTTATTCGTACATTGATCGGGTACATAATTATTGCCATTAAACCATCTGTGGTTCATTTTTGCAAAACTATTCAATCACTATGGAAATAACAAAAAAAATGGTCGGTTGCTAGGCCGTTGAGGTCAATAACCTTACGGCTCAGGTCATGGCCAAAAACGCGTCAAATGCACGCGCGAGATTAGTGGCGAGTCACGCACCCTGACACGTACTGCGTCTGGGTTTATAGGTCGCGCGCCGCAGAGGGTTGTCTGATGGTCTGAGGAGGGGGGGGGTGGTGGTGTCCACTCAGAATTGAACACTTGATCAAAATAAAGGCCTAGGCCTAATTGAAGCCATTTCGGGGACCATTTTTGTTTTGTCATTGCTTTAAAGTGTACAGGTGTCCAAAACAGAAGCCAAAACGGACACTTCTTTATACGCAGGGGTATCAAGGGGGGATGAGTATTTGAAAAAAAATCAAAATAAAGGCTCAATTGAAGCACCATTTTGACACTAATGTTGTTAGGCCAAAAAAAAAGGTTCGTCTCAAAGCTCGCGCGCGTTTGTAAAATCCCACGATTTGTCAAAAAACAAATGCGGAAAAAATGCGGAAACAAATGCTTTATTTCAAAAAAAAAATTTTTTAGTTTTTTCCAGAAAAAATCGGCGAAAATCAGACTTTTTTCTCAAAATACTAAAAAAAAAAAAAAATCGCATTACGCATTTGTTTTTAAATTTCTCGTGAGCTTTGAGACAAACCTTTTTTTTTTTTGTTGGCCTTATCATCGTTTAAAACGTAAGTGTACAACTGTCCGAAGCAGAAGCAAAAACAGACACTTCTTAATACCCAGGGGTGTGGCCCCTGAGTAGGCCTAGGCCCTATTTGAAAAAAAATTCAAAATAAAGACCGAATTGAAGCTATTTCGCGACCACTTTGACACTATAATAGTTGTTATCGGATGTCCAAAACAAACTTCTTATCAATACGCGGAGGGAGGGTGTCTGATGGAGGGTGCGCCGGGAGGCGTAATTTCTTTTTGCAACCATAATGGGCCGCAATGCGATAACACATAGTACATACATGTAATAATATTATAGGCCTATGAGGCTAGATATAACACGAGTTTATAGTTCCTCTTACTGAATAAAATAAAAGAAATCGATAGAATTAAAATTCTACAACGGTTTACCTGGGGTTCGAACCCACAATCTATGTACCCATAGTGTAATGCCTACACGACTGTGCTATGATTCGTTGTGACAGAAAGGTGTTTGTTTATGATACTTAGTGATTACGGAATAAAGTGCATACACACAATATATATACTATTACTAGTATATTAGTACTAATAAATACGAATATAATCCTAACCCTAACCCTAACCCTAATCCCTAACCCTAACCCTTACCCTAACACTAACCATAACCCTAAACCCTAACCCTAACCCTAAACCCTAAACCCTAACCCTAACCCTAACCCTAACCCTAACCCTAACCCCTAACCCTTACCCTAACCCTAACCATAAGACCCTAACCCTAAGACCCTAACCCTGACAATAATGAACCTTGCCTCGGACTATGCGGTTAGAGATATATTGCGGCCCATTATGGTTGCAGAAAGAAATTAAGCCGCCGGGAGGGGGGGGGGCACTCGAATATGATATACCTGTACCTACCAGAGTAGTATGACACTAGGGGTCTATCGAAGGCGATTATGGTCAAAAAAGGGGTTATTCAGTAGTGGGGGCCTCCAAGAAAATGTGTGAGAACGCTAAAATTCAGTGCCATTAACCGTAAAATATAACTTTCTGGGCAACGTTTTGTGAAAATTTGCCTTTTTGAAACTGAAATTGCTACAAAAATGTTAAATTTGTTCACAATGCGCGCGAAGCGCCTAAAATATTTGCAGATTTGGTGTAAATTTCTATTAAAAAAAGGGGGTCATTGGGTGTAAGCTGGTGAAAAAAGGGGTCATTGGGTGACAGATTTGCAAAATAAATCTGAGGGATTGAGTGAGTATAACAAAATTATCACAGATCTGGATATTCACTTAAATAAAAGTTTAGCTTCTTACATGACAGGAGCTAACATGATTATCAACATCTGATTATTGCTGGATGAATAATCTACACCAAGACAGCATGATTATCATCACCGTTTACTCCCGTTTACTAAACACTCCCGTTTACTAACCGCTCCCGTTTACTCAACTAGCGGGGACCCGCGCTTCGCGCGGGTCTCCCGCTAGTGGAAGAATTTTTTTTTGAAGTTTTGGACACTTTGGAGCAAAAATAAAATTTTGTTACGTAATGCGTCAGCCATGCTAAAATTTGTCCCTTTTTGTATGTGATTTTAGTACTCCGACGTATAACATAACAAACATGTTTTTTCGAGTTTTGAGCTCTATAAATTTCTTTATTCCTTAATGGCTACATACAAGACCTATATTTATAGCAACTTGTATTATAACATAAATTCCTACTAGTAACAAACTCATTTCTTTTTCACGTTTTTGTTCCATACTACTCCATAATTCATGTCTTTACGGCAAAAATATACATTACTACCAGTATAACATGATACAGTATGTGGTCCAATTAATATACTTGACTGCACTCTGCATTAACGTATGAGGCTTTATTATTACCATTACGCTCTAGGAAATAGCGAAGTCATTAATTTGATTCCATTTTAGTTGAAAACATCTACACATCCAATAATAATGCCCATATAATATATATATATATATCACAAGACAAGTTAGCTACTAAAGTCTGCACAAAAAGTAACTCAGCTGTTATAAATACGCCTATAACTTCAGAACTAATAATTGTTTCCACAATATTTCTACATAGATAGAAGGATGATTTATTTACGCGCAATTTGATACCCCATTTGTCAAAAATCGTTCAATATTAACAACACAGTATTACTTTTAAAGAAAAATACCCGAATTTAAAAGTTGCAGTTTACAGCGATCAATGGTTATTACGCAAGCACTGGGGCACGTAAAACACTCCATTTATCTTCGCGCTGACTTCAAATCAATACAAATAGCTGCAACTTTTTAATTCGTGCTATGTTCTTTAAAAACACTGCTGTGTTTTTAATATTGAACAAAATAGGACAAATGGGGTATCAAAATGCGCGTAAATAAAACGTCCTTCTTTCTATGTAAAAATATTGTGGAAACAATTATTAGTTCTGAAGCTATAGGAGTATTTATAACAGCTGAGTTACTTTTTGTGCAGACTTTAGTAGTTAAACTCGCATAATGGATCTAGTCTAATGGAGCGTCAATTGATGTTTACATGTTTCTGACACGAACAAATCCAAAAAGGATTTTATCACTCCTAGCGTAACATTATTTTAGACAATTAAGAATGTCTAGATTTAACTACCTTAAATATTATGTGTTTTGAGCTGGACTTAATTTCAAATCAAATTATCATCTCGTACTCGTGTAAAATTGCAACACAACGATGCAATTATTATTTTTCTTTTGTTGGCTTTATGTAGGTGTGTCATTCGTTTACTTTATCTTCTTCAAAAAATTTGAAACATAAGTTTTCCACTCTAATTCATTGACTTTGTAAGTGTTGTAAGAAATACACGTAGTAACAAAAACTTGGCAACGAATCTTTTTTTGCAAAGTAATCACATTTGCTAGCGTTCCATAAAGCAGTATTTAATATATAGCAGTGATTGTACATGTAGGATGATTTATATAACAACAGAAAACTTGGAAATTATTTTCCTATCATTTACAAATCTGTCCATGTTTGAAACTGTTTGCTATTAAAAGTGTTAGGGCTTAAAAGTCCTTTAGAAATAGGGTCTGATAGGCCTATACAAATCGACGGAAAAAACTGTTCTACGAGCAGACGGCATTTTCAAGTAGGGCTCAAATTAGGGTTACATTTTAATTTTTCTTTATTTTTCATTCGATTTGACGAAATCCGTCTATAATGTGACATAAAAGTGCCACAATATCACACTCTTAAGGCTACATGCTCTTTTTGGTTGAAATTTTTGGCGGGAAATAATCCCACCAAAACATTAAAGTAATCTTTTCCCAAAACTAAATATCATAGTCAGGAAATTAATGATGCATCTGGTAGCTTAGATCATAAATTTCATTATACTTCCAGATAATTCTTGATTTGTTTTTACAGAGTCTTGAATTGTCGATGTTTTTGATCAAAAAATATCACTCGGTGTATTTTGAAACTCGAGGCATTAACTCTTCTCAAATTAGCCCCAAATCGTAATTTATTATATGCACGGTAGCAAACACCAATGGAAATAATTGGACGTTGTTTGCGGAGCCTAAATTTGGTTTGATTTTATTTCACAATAATTCTAAGGTGAGAATTTTGACGTGACATTTCCTTTTTGGATTTCCAATTTAAGTTAATTGATATGTGATATTTTGAATAAATAAAGAGTACGCTTACCTTTCTGCAATACTTCCCGGTATCATTGAGCATCTGCTAATAGCCAACATTTTAGCTGAAAACAGTCCCTTCCTATCATTTTTGAACAAAATATGGTTCAAAAGTACGTACACTGCGCGTATATTCTGGCACAGCGAGGTAATGAAGAGAGCTATTTATGGTGGGGCATCTATTGTAAGCTATTAGGGTAGGGCTATTATAGTATATCTTCCCGCAAGTGACAAGATGTGTCAAGCAGGTGCATACATAAGGGCGGTATATTCAAACGGTATTGTCTGGATCATTGAGTATCGATTGCGCACGTATACACGGATGTGTGTGGTCCTCCCCAGGTTTTGACATGAATTACAAATGACGTCGTGAATGACCCAGCGTTTTCATTTTATTATTACAAAATTAATCGTCGTTTATCACGAGTCGTAAGAGTCGTACCAGTTCAATTCATCAAAATTAATTTGTATTAAATGAAAAACAAACAGACAAGTTGAGTCATATGTCTTTCTATGACTGTATTCCTACCAAAATCTGATTTTCAATACACTAGAAACGTGTTGATATGTATATCTTTGAAAATCGCCGAATGTTAAGCACAGTCACCGTGGCACAATAGGCAACTTTAGCATTCATAGTGCCTTGGCAGTGGTTCGAACCCTGGTGAAAATGTTAGTATTTTTTATTCTTTTTACTAATGCGCTGCGCGCTGTGCCGTTTTTCAAACACGCCCCTGAATGAAATTGATGGGCAAGTACCCTTACAGATTAAAAGTAATAGGGTCATTCCATATGAAATCAAGAGTCGCCCACCTGACCCCCTCATTTGCTTTATATTTTAGTCATATGTTGTACCTGTAAAAATATTAAAAACCTGCAAATTTGAGGTCTGTAGCTCTTACGGATTTTCTTCTTTATAAAGAAGGCACAGCCTCCCAAAGATGAAATTTGTTTAAAGGGCAACTTTTGGGTCCAAATTTAGACCCCCCTACTCCAACTTTAAATGGCTGCCACAGAAAATCCGTAAGAGATACAGACCTCAAATTTGCAAGTTTTTAATATTTTTACAGGTACAACATATGACTAAAATATAAAGCAAATTTGAGGGGGTCAGGTGGGGCGACTCCTTGATTTCATATGGAGTGACCCAATATTGTTTGCTAAAAATCATTATTGCGAGTGAATGACAGTGCATAAAGAATTATTTCAAATCTATACAAATGTAATTTGGCTTGAGAAATCGTTGTCTAATACGTGCTTCATGACTTCCTAAAGTAGCTGAACTAAAACCCCTAGTTTTCAGGGGGCGAGGGGTCATAGGGTGGGTCCCTGAGCCCGTTAAACAATTCTCAACAATTCTCAGCATTTTTCTTTTAGGCCTAATGATTTTAACTTATACTCATGACTCTAACTCATGACAGTTCCGCAATGATACGCAACATCTAGGTCTATGTGTAAATGAGTTTCAACCAAAAACATACAAACTTAAATAGAAAATTGAATAACTGTTTGTTTGATATATTGCAAATGAGTGACAGTGGCTAAAGAATATCTCAAGTCTGTACAAATAATAATAATAATAACAGGCTCTTATATAGCGCCCTTAACCCAGAGGGTCTCAAGGCGCTTAACAAACTAAAAACCAAAGTACAGCATAAAAATACCAGTGAACTTAAGTCTACAATATACAGTCAAATCTTAGAATAAAACTTCAGTTTGATTTAAAAAATAATATTATACAACAGGAATAGCAAATTAAAATGAAGACAAATAATACACAATAAAAGAGAGCAGAGAGCAGAATGTCATGTCGTGGTAGCCTGTATATCAGGCCATCGAATGAGCAAGAAAAAACAACAACAAAACCACGACATCAGGACATTCTTCCTCTGGACATTATTCCGCATGATTGCACAAAAAAATACAATAAATACAGTTTATAAAGTCAATTGAATGAGATTGCACATGACAACATTATTGATTAAATAGGAAAGTCTTGAGTTGTGTTTTGAAGGCATTGATAGATGGAGCAAGTCGTACATGGAAAGGCAAATTGTTCCACTCTTTGTATGCAGCTTCTGCAAATGATCTTCTACCATACGCTGTGCGTGGGCGACGGCGAGGAGCTTTGAGGAGGTTTTGCGTCGAAGATCGAAGAGTCCGGTATGGGGTATAAGGTGTAATGAGTTCCGAGATGTATGGTGGTGATTGTCCATGAAGAGCCTTGAAAGTAAGTAGGCTGATCTTGAATGCGATCCTCTTGCGGATAGGGAGCCAGTGTAAGTCGCGCATGATCTTGGAGATGCTGTCCTGCTTCTTTGCGCGTGTGACAAGCCTTGCTGCTAGTGTTTTGCACTCTTTGCATTTTCGCGATCTCCTCGTCACGCAGTCCGTATAGAAGAGAATTGCACTGGTCCAATCGCGATGTTACGTAGGCGTAAATGGAATTTGGCTTGAAAAATCGTTCTCAAATACGGGCTTCCTGACTCTCTAAAATAGCTAAAACCCTAGTTTTCCAGGGGCTTCCCCACTTGGCCCCCCAACAAGGCCCTAAGGCGGCCCCTGGACCCCACCCGTTACACGCTACGCTCTATTGTCAGAAAAATGGTCAGTCTCTTTATATTTGCCACGGCCGCCTACAAACACCAGTCCACACTTTCAAAGTTTATTTTGAACATGTGACAAACAAATCATATTTATTTAGATTAAATAATTATATGATCAAGTCAAACAACATAATATGAACAAAAATACTCGAACGCATGCTGATTTTACACAAACACACTGCATAAAATATGATAAGGCAAATCATATTGAATAGAACAAAATAATTAAAAGTAAAATGCATTTATGTACACATGTTTATTTACTGAACAACCCTGATGAATCTATTCAACGCATTTATGTACCATAAGGGTCGGTTCATAGTGAATATTCGAAGTCGAATATTCGGCTTCGAATACTTTTTGTGACGTCAAAATATATACGGCAACGAATAAAATATGAGTTGAACCGGATTAAATATCGCGCAACTGATAGCGAGATACTATTGATTTATATGAAATGCTCGAGGTCACCTGAATATCGTTCGACGAACGATGATTTCAAAAATCCCCAATGAAAATTAAGGGATCTGGAATGAGCGTTTTGACAGTATTTTTGTGGGACATGAGAGCACATCAGACATATCGAATTACATTATAAATTCGAAGAATGTCTTTCTGATATCAAATAATTTTCATTTTTTGAAATTCACGATATAATACAAATTTTATGACAAATTATTAAAATTTGATATTTTTCACATATTGATATATAACAGTCCTCGAAGTAAATATTATAAATCTAATGATATTTTCTTAAAGTGTATGTAGCTGGGAGGAAAAGCCGACGATCAATTGAAAATTTTGCCCTTTCATATTGAAGATATGGATTTTTTTTCCAAAAAGACCTAATTTTTTTTTTGGTGTTTTAGGAAAAAATCCATATCTTTAATACGAAAGGTCAAAATTGTCAATTGATTGTCGGCTTTTCATCCCACATACATACACTTTAAGTATAAATCATCAGATTTATAAAGTTTACTTCAAGAACTGTTAAATATCAAAAATATCAATTTTTAATCATTTGCCATAAAATGTGTATTTCATTGCGTATTTCAAAAAATCTAAATTATTTGATATCGGAAGGACATTCTTCGTATTCAGAATACCATTCGATATGTCTGATGTGCTCTAATGTCCCACAATAAACCTACTGTCCAAACGTTCATACCCCATCCCTTAACCTGCCCAGTTGTCAAATACGCCTGGATACTGGATAGTTCCAAAATGGCTGATAACGAACTGAAAGAAAATGCTATGGGCGCACACCACTAAATAATCTTCCCATTGAAATACGTGTAAAAACACCGGTTTTCTTTGCTCATTTTGAGGCTCGTTTAAAAATTTTTTATGATGACCAGTCGATTGTAAATCGATGAAAGTTTAACATAATATGTTTAAATGTATAGGGGTCCTTATTGTCCTTCCACCTCGTTTTCCCGCTATGAGGCCGCGAACAGCGCCCTCACTGTTTTTGACATGCTCTCAAGACTGCAAACCCGATTCTGCCATTTTTAATTCGCGGACCTATTTTCTCAATAATTATAAAAATGCGACTTTTTTGGTGACTCAAATTTATGTATAGGCTTTCCACTTTTATTTAAGCTATAATTCGCCAGCCCAAAATACCTCAAATAGTTTCTGTATTTTACCGGAACTCATTAGGGTTACACAAATGGCGCATTGATTTAGTGGTGTGCCCCCTTATTAGTGCGGTACAAGCGTACCCATTTTTATATGATATGAAAGTAAAGGAAAATGCCTGGCAGGCAATAGCATTCAATGCTGTAGTGATGGTAAGTAATGTTTTATGCAAATAATATGATATTTAGGCTTACAAACATAACCTTAATGTACAAGTTAATGTTTCCATATTAACGTGGCTCTATTTAAATCGACTGATGCAGAAAAAAAGTGTAACTCCAAATTCAGATTTATGCCTCCACCCCGGTTTTACATAAATAATGTTTGGCCCCAGTTCTAGGTCCCCATATGCATCTGCCCCTGGCTGAGAGGATGTGTGAGGGGAGGGTCTGGGGTGGTAAATCATTGGTTATTGATATAAAAATGCGTTTGCCATGGAGGTTCACCCATTTTTGTCATCTTTTCCGCACTAGCGGAATTCTTGACGTTTTGGGCACCTATAGGCCTAAACGATGTTATTTTGGGCGGAATAAAGATGTAATGCGTTGTTATCAGTCAAATTCATAATTATAATTAATAATTAAGAGGGCAAAATAAGTAATATGTAGGAATGGATATATAGCGCTTTGCAATGAATATCTTCATAAACTATGCAGAACAACCAAAACCACGAGCGTTGGTACCCTATCATTGCGTGCTCTTTTAAAATAAATTCTTGTTTATTTCTATAATTTGTGAATCAGGCATTAAAACACACTTAGGCCCTAGCAATGTAGGCCTACACAAGTTTGGAACGAGACTTTTATCTTTTGACGCGTATTTCGGTCAAATGCCAAAATTGATTGCTCAATGAATCATGAAATGAGAGCAATACTACTTTGATGATACCGAACTCAAGTGGATATCAGCCAATGAAAAAGTATTCACCGGAAATATATTTGTGGGAGTTGAATATTGTTGAACTCGACAGATATATATTTGGTGGGTCACCGTGGGTGGTCTCATATATAACACTTGTGAGGGCTGTCATATTTGTCGTCGCTTCAATCATATCTTATGATATTTATATATTTATTTATTTATTTATTTATTTATTTATTTATTTATTTATTTATATTTATTTATTTATTTATTTATTTATTTATTTATTTATTTATTTATTTATTTATTTATTTATTTATTTACTTATTTATAATTTATTTATTTATTTATTTAATTATTTATGTATTTATTGACTTATTTATTGACTTATTTATTTTTTATTTATTAATTTATTTATCTATTGACTCATTCATTTCTTGATTTGCTTTGCAGTTGAAACCTACAAGAAGGTATGGGTCAACCTCCGCTCCTGGTTTTTGGCATATTAGAAAATATCAGTGTTTCAGAGTACAAATTTCACAATGAAAGTAGTAGGCCTATAGATCTTCTTCACTTTTTCTTTCCTTTTCTCTTCTCCTTGAGTCCCTTCCCTTTCTCTTCTCCTTCCTCCTTTTCTTCCCTCTTTTTTTTTCTTTCCCCTTTCTCTTCCCTCTTTTTTCCCTTTTTTCTCCTCCTTTTTCTCTTCTCCCCCTTCCCCTTTTTTCTTCCCTCTTTTCCCCTTCCCAATTTTTGACTCTTCTTCCAGGTTTTTTTTTTTCCGGGGGCAGCTTGCACCCCGGCCCCCCCACTGGTTACGCCACTGCTCATATTTAGACCCATTTATACAGACATTAAATCGTGACAATAGTTCAATGGAGTTTACCTATTATGATTTTATTAACTTCGTTAAAGAAATTCTCTAAATTTTGCTTACCTTGGTCAACGGGCAATACTTGTTAACAGTCGGGCAATGCTGTGAATTGTAGAAATATATCTTTCTCCGGTTCATAGTTTTATATTCGAAGCCGCATATATTTTGACGCCCAAAACGTATTCGAAGCCGAATATTCGCCTTCGAATATTCACTTTGAACCAGCCTTAACAGTAGGGATGCCCACTGTCAATACAGTTTCCACTAGAACGATTTTTCATTTACTGTGTGCGTGCACTCACACACGTATTGTCTATGGAGAAACTGATCGATACAAGAAATCCCAGGCCTGTTAAACGGCGTACATACTTGTTTTGATCCAAATGTAGGCCTATATCAGGGTGTTTCAAGAAATTCCTGATTCCACCAGAAAACATTAACCAAACTTTTTCCTCTTTGGTCAGTAAATAGAGAGGACCTTCCTTCATGAAGAGATCAACTTTTTTTAATGAAAAATGTAATGAGATGAGAACTACAGCAGGTTGAAGTGACACCATTCCGTGCATCAGGTGTTCAAACGCAATTATCTCCGAATTTGGAGTGAATCAGACAAGCAAACTTACATACTCATAAAATTTAACTATTTTTGAAGATAAAATGTACAGGATGTTAAGAAATTTAAGAATGTTTAAGCCTACCGCGGCCCATCTCAAATCATGCACTTCCCCGTGCACTTCTCACTACCATGTCCATTTCATATGCTATCCATCATTGCTTCCATGCACACACAGTGTATTGCTCAATGTAGTAAACAGGTAAAGATAACCTTTGAGTTGGAGCAAATTTCTCAAAATTGGTAGTGATTAATGTTACCAAACTTATGGCATGATGAAATATAATAATTTTTGAAGATAAAATGTGCTGACCTTAAAAGATTGAACAATGTTTAAGACTACCGCTATTCAGTTGAAATAATGAACTTAAGATATTTTCCATGGCGGCCATCTATGATCATGCTTGAGGTTTCACCGAACAAACCATGGGTTTTGAGGTCTTATATTTTTTGTTGTATGTCAACAAAATCGATTACATTTTCAGAGTGATCTTATTTTCATGTTGTTATAAACAACTATAATGTTCCAGATAACGCTAGTTAATAAATACATTAAGAAAAAGTACCTTAAAGTTACACTTTCTGTTAGTATTCCTTTTTGGACTTTAACTTTTTAACATGTTCTAGCAGCCCTATATAAAACCGTGACACTCGAAAGGCCATATCTCTGGAATGAAACGTCCGATTAAGATTATTTAAACGCCAAAATGTTTCTTTCATCAATTTCCAGCCAATAAGTTAGGTCTGAATCAATTTAAAAGTACTTCAATTTTTAGTGGACATGGTTATTAACAGGGTGCCAAATACTTGCAAAGGGAAAATGCAATAAAATGCATAGAACAAATGAATTCACAAAGCATTTACTTTGGAATCTCGTATTATGGTAAACATAAACAATACCTTGAGCAAAATAAATTTCAAACGCTGAAATCACATTTACATTGATCAAACAAAATAATATCAACAAAATACTCAAACTCAATTGCACAAAATATTTGAGACAAAGCATATTGAATAGAAAAGTAAATTTGAACATGAAAAATTCATGTACCATAACGGGGTGCCAAATACAGTGTAAATGAGGGAAAATGAAAAAAAATACACAGAAAAAGTGAAAACATGGGTATTTGCACTGCAGTTAGAAATCTCGCTCTGGTCAACATAAACATGATGAACAATACCTTGGTTAGAACGTGATTTAAAATAACTTCAAACACCCAAGATTGATTTTGAACATGCGTGACATCATATTTATAATAAATATAATTGATCAAACAAAGTACTCAAGCGCATGTGAACTGGAATACACAATCTCATTGCACCCAAATCTAGAGAGGCTAATTATACTGAAAAGAAATTATAAGTTAAATGCATGATAGATTTATGTGCCATGAATATATCTTAAATCATATTATTTAGATGAAATATAATTGATCAAACAAAATAATAAAATAAACCCAGTAAACTGGTTTTCACACAAACTCATTGCACAAAATATAATGATGCAAATCATATTGAATAGAAAAATAAATTAAAAGCATGATTGTACCATAACGGGGTGCCAAATACAGTGCAAAGGAAGGAAAATGTAATAAAATGCATATACGAAGTGAAACAAGGGCATTTAAACTGTATACTAATTCCGTTCTGGTAAACATAAACATGATGATCAACGCCTTGAGCAAACCATGGATTTAAGATAACTTCAAACACCCAAATTACATGAAATCATGTTTAGATTAAATACAATTGATCAAACAAATAATATTAACAAAAGGACTCGAACGCATGTGATCTGATTTACACACACTCATTGCACACAACTAGTCCGGTTACCGCACCATAGCTGGACAAGCTATTGACTCAGGACTTATGAGGAGTGTTACCCCCGGTGGGAAAATTATTTTTATTATATTCTTTAATCTTTACTTTGTTCTCTCTCATTTTCTCATTTGACACCATTTGGGGGGTCATACCTTCTTCACATTTCCGGATATGAAGAGGACACAAATATGAATATTGACCCAGGACTTACGAAGAGTGTCACCCCCGGTAAGGAAATAATTTTTAATATAATTATTCTTTACTTTTTCTCTCTCATTTGACACCACTCAGGAGGTCATACCTTCTTTGCATTTGGAGATATGAAAAGGACCTATGTGAATATTGACCCAGGTGTTATGATGAATGTCACCCCGGGTGTGAAAAGTTTTTCATTTAATATATTCTTTACCTTGCTTGTTCTCTTTCATTTGACACCACTTGGGGGGACCTATTATGGCATTTCAAGATATGTCCATTTTGGAATTTCGATAAATGAAAAGGACCCAAAATATTAATATTGACCCATGTCTTATGAGGAGTGTTACCCCCGGTGGGGAAATTATTTTATTATATTCTTTACTTTGTTTTCTTTCAGTTGACACCACACTCAGGGGTCATACCTTCTTGGCATTACAAGATATGAAAGGGACCCAAAATATAAATACTAACCCAGGGCTTATTAGGAGTGTCACCCCCGGTGGGGGAATAATTTGTAATATATTCTTCTTTTTCATTTGACAAAACTCGGGTGGTAATACCTTCTTGGCATTTGGAGATATGAAAAGGACCCGTATGAAAATTGACCCGTGTCTTATGATGAGTGTCACCACCGGATGGGGAAATATTTTTATTATAGTTTGATCAGCTCGTAATCGGCGGGCCTTATAACATCGCGGATTAATATTTAATATTTTGTATTGTGACATCTCGCCAGAAGCATCAGAAATTCATGTATACGTTATTTATTTTCTTTAACACGCACAATATAGACCAACAGGTCAACTATATCACTCTTAACATGGGTCTACTTTTCGGCGTAGTGGTAAAAACTTAACAATTACCACCGATTACGAGCTGGTCAAACTATATATACTTTACTTTTTTCCCTTTCATTTGAAACCAATTGTGGTATTTCGAGATATGGTCATTTCAGACCAAACGGTTAGTCAGTTAGTAAGTAAGTAAGCAAGTAACATACACTATTATAGGCTGATACCATTTCATGGTTCAGCATGCAAAAACATATACTGAATAGAAGTTACAATTTAAATACATGATAGACTCATGCACCATATACAGGGAAATGCATAAATAGACCAAGTGAAACATTTACACTGTAACACTGTATTTAAGAATCTCGTTCTGGTAAACAAAAACAATACCTTGAGCAAAACATGCTTCAAAATAAACTTCAACATTCAATTTTGATTTAAACATGTGTAAAAAAGTACTCAAAGGCAATAAACTGGTATTACACGAACTTATTGCACAAAATGTAATGATGCATATCATATTGAATGGAAAATATAAATCAAAATCATGAATTCATAACGGGGTGCCAAATACAGTGCAAAGGAGGGAAAATGTATAGACCAAATGAAACAAGGGAATTTACACTGTAATTGGGAATCCCGTTCTGGTAAACATGAACAATATACCTTGAGCAAAACATGATTCAAAATAAACTTCAAACACCCAAATTTGATCATATTTATATTGAATATAATTGATCAAACAAATTAATATAAACAAAAGGACTCAAACGCAGTACTGTAAGAATGTATCTCCAACGTTTACTAACAAGACATGATTTTCCACTTTATAAGAAATCATTTCTAACACGTTTTCACCTCTTACGCTTATAAATCTCGATTTTTATTTTGTAAGAACTGTCATCTTATACTTGCACTAACAAAACACGATTTGGTTTTTGTAGCAAATGTCTTTTCATACTAGCTTACACTTACAGACCTGATTTTCATTTGATAAGAAATGACTTCTTTCACTTACATTCACAAAACACAATTTTCATTTCAACAGTATTTAGATTATACGGTTTACCAGAAGGTAGGATAAATATGACATTATATTACAGCTATTGTATGCGGATTCGTTTTTATTTCTCACACGACGATGTTTAGCGTGTTGCTTTATCGTAGCGTAAAAAAAGCGAAATGTATATTTAATATTACAACTGCATATGGTTCCATAACAACACAACGTCTACGGCATTTGAGGAGACGTCTTTTTCGGTGGAAAATATTTTTTTTAAATCTCTCCAAAACTTTAAAGTAATCATTTTCAACAACTAAATATCATAGTCAGGAAAATAATGGTGCCTGTGATAGTGACTGTGAGTACAAAACTTACTTTAGTGGCAGACAAATAATTTGATATGCTTTTCGAGTATTGAGGCATGCATGAATTGTGTTTCTGTATGTTCCTATTGGGTGAATTTGGAGGGTCCTTTTTGGAGGGTAGGTGGGTTCAAATACAGCTTGGCAGACAAAATATTCGAATATAGCATACCCGAATTAACAAAATAAGTCTTTTGCCATCTTGTAACCAAACTTGTTGAACGTAGCTTTATATTTCTAAAATATAACAAGTCTTTGCTGTTTCTCATTAGACTTTGAAAAGTTTGGATATGTTTACTTGTCTCATGATTTATGTCTATCGTCGATAAACTTAAGGCAAATAGTAACTTTAGCATTACAACATAACCTTGACAAATATACTGACAATGGAATACTAATGCATCTTGAGCAAGAACGCTTTTAAAATATGAATGCACACGCTTATTTGCACAAGCTACTAACATGACTAAAATCCATCTTGACGACAGTGCTGATAATTGCTCTTGTCATTTTTGTTCGACTCTGCTATTCCCGCTGCTATTTATGCATTTATTATTTATCATAATGCATGCATTCTTTATTTACGTAGATTTTTCTTTGTACCTTGAGATCCAAATGTGTAGTTTATTTTACCTGTTAAGTGCGTATGTTGTGTGTTAAGCGATATATAAATTTTTATTGATCTGTTACAGCCTATATGTTATCTCAATGTTGAATGGATGCTATCTATTGAAATACACGTCGCACCCAACCTGTAACAAAATGCTAAAGTGAAACAAATTATTGAAGTAAAAAGCAACCGTTTTTCTAACAGCTTCTTATTCTTCATAAAGTCAACTTCTTATTCTAAGAGAAAAATGATTCTATCTGAAACCATCACAATAACCATGTGAAACTGGGTTAATGAGTAACTAGGGCAACTTTATATTAGCTTTAGTTGTGAGTATTGGCACATTCAGTTTTCAAAGCTTTATCAACTTCGATACTGGAAATATGTGTACGTTATCATCTAACTCTCTCCACGCGGATGTCGACTGCAGACTACAAGTTTCATTTTTTTTTTTTATTAAAAATTTGAGAATTGTACATTTTAGTATTTGGAATCAGCATGAAAAATGCATTAAAATGAGTACAAACAAACCTAGTATTGGTTCAATGGTTCTTGGGAGATATATGTATTTTGCAGTACATGCAATTATAAGCAGACCTTAAACCTAGCTGATGACAGGAAGAGAGCAAAGGCAGATGGAGGAAAGGAAGAATGGGCACGCTTAAACAAAGAGGTCTCCAAAAGTGTTAAGGAGGACAAAAGAAACTACATCGAAAGGAAGTGTGTGGAAATGGAAAGATGTAAGGGTGACTCAAAAATAGCTTTTGGTATTGCCAAAGAACTTACTAAGAAGTGGACCCCCCCAGGATGGATGTTATAAATGATGAGAAAGGTAACACTCTTACCGAAAGTGTAGACATCAAAAGGCGATGGGTTCAGTATAGTTCCCAGCTGTTTGAGGCACAAGATGACAAGGTGTATGTACACACAGAAAAATCGGACCTTCATTATGTAAAAAAATACCAAGTATAACGATGTTGTGTATAATGTCGGCAATTTTATACACAGGTTAAGGGATGGGTTTATATGTGTGTAAATGGAGGAGAAATGGGAGGATTTTGGCATGTTTGCTGTGATTGTTTGCCTAGCAATATTGATCACAAGTACACAATTGATGGTGCATATCAAGGACCAAACTCTATAGTTTTATATTTGAGCACGATCACTTCTGTAAGGTCATGGGAAATTATGTAAATCGGCTTTTATATTTGATGTTGCATATCGGCTCACGCACTTTATTTTTGTACCCAGTATTTCACAAAGTCCCTGTACTCTGATGACCCTATGACTTTTTGCTGGTATGTTGAGCACTTTAAACAATTAATTATAGTACTTACCTCCTACTTTAGGAACATGCGTATGTCTTAATGTATGTCGACCATGTCAACAACCCAGTGTAGTTTTACATGGTTGGAAAAGTCTATTTCCTTTCGCTATTTTGCCAATCATAATTCATAAATTGTCCAACTTTTTTGACAAAAAAGAGTTTTACAACTATTCCGCCAGCAAGGAAACACAAATTTATGGGTATCCAGTGCGTCCTTTACGTTTAAATAGTTCAGTTTATTGTCAAGTTGTGCCTCTATACGCCATATTTACGGAATTGATGATACGAGCTGATACGGAATTTTTGAACCCAAATTTCTTGAAATATACATTACCTTTTAACTTCTCGCCACGAAATTGGATTCATAAGAAGGTCAAATACAAGCCTTCCATTATGGCTGGTATCATCATCTCGATTGGTGTCTTGTGTTAGTATTATTCCATATTTTGCTGGTAGAAGTTCAATGAAACCCTCCATAATTCACGACTACTGTCACTTGTGTTATAAACTCGATGTGTTTACTATATTGTCGCTCGGGTCCGCGACTAATCGCAGGGACCAGTCTATCATTAGCTATTCTATACACTTTTCAATAGCCTTATTGTGATGTGTGGGAGTTTTAAAAGCCGAGCCATGAACAAAAATATAATGCGAGCACCCGGGGGCATCAACTTTAGAGGTGACGGTATGTGCCTGTCAATATATGCCCCTCTTTTGAAGCCGACTATACCCGATGACCAGGCACCTTCAGTTTTCAAAATATTATACCCAATGACCCCTTTTTCATTTTGATTGTACATAATTGACCCTTTTTTTATAAAAAAACCCCAACGTTTTGTACTGATATGCGCCTACTTCGCGACGCTTGTACAAAATGTAGGCACATATACCCATCAATTCTAAAGTTGAGTGCCCCGGGGCGAGCGCATACTGCGGGCCAATGAACAATGAGATAGATGAGATAGTGGCTTTTCTGATATCACTTTGAGGAACTGTTGAAGTATAAATCAGTCAACGAGTAGGTGTGTCCAAATTGCACATCTTGAATTGAGACCAAGACATGCTGTTATATCGTTCCGGTTGGTTTATTACCTACCATTGCCTACGAGATGCAGTTCTAAGGTGACAGAGGGACAGGTCTGCAATTCGATTCCACAACCATTCATACCTTTCATCTGTTTTATTGTATTATCGTGCGAATTGCTCCGTGGTACCTTACGGGTACCTGAATTTTATTTGAATGAAGATGACTCTGTCATGCTCGACGTCATATTGCATAATTTCTATACAGTATATGCAATAAACCAACCAGAACAGTATAACAATTGAAATAATAGGCAGTTCTAAGATAGGTTAAGAAGAATATAACGTCATTCTGTATTATTATTCAAGGTTGTAACGTGTGTCTATGCTGTCATGTAGGCCTACCTGGCAACAGACACGCCCCAGTACAAACAGATGAAATTTGTAGAAAAGCGTGATTATGACAAAAACATTAAAAATGATACTTTGAGGTATTGTTTTTTTAATTTTTGTATGGCAGATCATACATACACATGTGCTGAGGTCAAAAAGGTAAAAATTTTGTTTTTGACCCCTGACTCACCTGTCATTCCAAACAACCCCTTAAGTAAAATGTCATCAAAACGTTTTACCAGTTGTTATGTAATTTTAAAATGAACCTATTCGAAAGGCAAAACATATATTGGCGAGATATTTTGCCGAGTTTATGTAGTTTTTACCTATTTCAGGTAAGAATATAGCGCCGACCGAAGCCAATGGCATGGCGGACATGACGTGTATCTGATCGTGTAGCATATGCCTCCTGAAACATCATTCAAATAGGTAGGTTTTGGAGTCATTAAGCTTGAACCAAACTGGAGATTCGTTCGATAAGTCATGCATGGATTTCTCTGAGACATTAAAAATGGCTATTTATTGGCTCATTTGCTAGATTTATCAACATTGAAATTGACATTGCAGCAATCATGCGGGCGATCATGTGCTACGACAATCATTACGGTACGATACTGTACTGCTCACGTCTATTTTGTCCCGTAATAAACTTTTTAGG
Source organism: Amphiura filiformis (assembly GCF_039555335.1). Taxonomy (NCBI): domain Eukaryota; kingdom Metazoa; phylum Echinodermata; class Ophiuroidea; order Amphilepidida; family Amphiuridae; genus Amphiura; species Amphiura filiformis. Next base: position 889,091 of record NW_027305500.1, read on the forward strand.
CTGCGTCTTAAATGCAGCGCCTCAAGTGGTGACCTGTTTTTAATTTAAAATCGTAGCGGCTCTGTCATTGGTTATTATCAAACAAAGCTATCGCCTCAATTCTATACAAACCACGATTAGGGGCACACTTAGAAACTTGCTTGACAAAACTTCGAAATTCTTTTGATATGGTAATCTACAGAAGATCTGTTAAGGAGAATACACGAGGAACTGTTGATTCTTGAAAAATAATCAACGAGCGGAGCGAGTTGATTATTTTCAAGAATCAACAGTTTCGAGTGTATTCTCTGACTTAAACCATTGCTTTATACTAACAATAATATTCTCTAAAGCTGTGAATTCGTAAGTTACTAGTAATAATAAATGGAGAAAGCAAACATGACATTGTTCCACATTTGTAATTTCTTTATCTGTTGATTCGTATTATTGATATATTTACATTTACAAGGTATCTCACGCACGCAAGACTGGACACACCTGTAATTTCTATATCTGTAGATTCGTACATAATTATAATAATGTCCTTCAAGTGATTAGACAATCAATAGCCATGCACTTCTGATGCGTTTAATAGGTCTCTATTTTGCATAACAAGGACAATTGCCATAATAGTTACGGGTTCATATCAAATGGTCAATAACAAATCATTGCAGCGTTGCACTTGCTCTAGAACTCTAGCCAAGAGTTTGCTCACCGAAGCTAGAGTTCTCGAGTAACGTTGCACCTGAAGATAGCTGGACCTGTGTTGCATTCTGTATATTACTACACACAATTTTATTGGAGATCTTCATGATGATTTGTTTTATTTGCCATATACGGAAATTTTCGAAAATACTCAGAAGTAAGGATACTAAGCAATGAAACTTAAGTTCTCCGTGAGATGGTGCAGCGTCGCGCAGCGCGCTTTGTTATGAATGACCACAAAAGAACTAGTAGTGTCACTAACATGCTGAAGGAGCTGGATTGGTGTTCTCTTAAAGATCGTAGAACAGCCAATAGGTTAACCATCCTCCACAAGGCTAGAGAGGGTCTCCTGCCCCTACCGGTCGACGACCTCCTTCTGCCGGTCCAACGTCCTTCGAGGCACTCTCATCAGAACTCATATCAAATTATAACAGCAAATAAGGACTGCTACAAGTACTCGTTCTGGCCAAGGGCAGTACAAGACTGGAACAAACTACCCTACCACATCACCACGATACAAGACTCAAAAGAATTCAAGAAACAAGCAACAAACCACCTAAAGCAACTACAATAAATAGCATTCCGCATGTGCACAACCATTTCCTGTTCGTCTGGCTTCACCTGAAGCGTTGAGCAGTATTGCTACAGATACAGATACAGATATCGAGTGTTCGGTTTAGGAACAACCATGCAATTATGGAAATTATTTGTGATCTTCGTTGAAATGCATCCCGTAATCATAAATTTGGATAATTGCAATTATTCGATGGAATCATTCAAAGGATATACCGTAAACGTTCGCCTAATGGCGCTTTTGGATTCTTAGAAATGTGAGAGCGCCATCCTTGTAAAATCTCAACAGCATTAAGGATACGTGTATGTTAAATTGAGCAACCTGGACATAATGCCTCAGAAAAAAATATCGTGACATGACCCAATACTTCAGGTCACTAGGTTAGTTGCTAGAGCAGCAAATGCTTTGGGGTTTCTTCAGGTATTCTTTCTTAAAGTGCCATTGGACTTAATTTGTAAATCGATTCATACGTTATACCTAACTATTTTTGTAAATCTTTTTATAACATTGTAATTTCTTCATATTTTTTTAAGATTCTTCAGTTCAAAATTACACCCTTCTATTGTCTGACCCGTTAGCTCAGTCGGTAGAGGGTGCGCCTTGAATGGTGAATGGTACTTGTTCGAATCTTGATTGCTGACCCCACTTTTATGTGAAGAAGGGTCAAGAAATGTTTTTGGATTTTGTCCCCATTTTACGAACGAATATTGTGAATTTTTTTTAATTTAATTTTAATTTTCTTATTTTTTTTAGATAAATAGATAGGCACTGCGAACACGGCAACAAAAACCGCTGACAAAATTTGCTCCACCTGCTACCTATCAATGCGTGATATATTCCAAAATAGAACGGCCTCAATGTTTCAAATTGTGTAACTACATTACTTTATTCATTTATGCATTATAAATGATCAGCTATTTTTTCTTTTCTTAACAGTACGACAGCAACTTCGTGACCTCTTTTGTTCGACAGAAAATTTATACGGGTTGGTGAACACGGGTTACGTAACACAATGTTGAAATTTTAGCCGGCAAACGCTTTTTATCAAAATAGCTCCAGAAATGGAAGACACTGGTCGTATATTGCATCATTCATTTACCCTGACCACAGATAAGACATCAAACATTTGTGTAAAGCAACAAATAACCTGTAAAAGTTGAATTAAATGGGAAAAAAAGAAGCTTGAACATGTCCAAAGTAGCTCGGAAAATGAGAAAAATTGCATGTCACGAACACAAAATGTTCATATCATCAAGCAAGAAAAAGCGCCGGAATCAAAATGGGTGTCATGTTATAGAATAACTTAAGTTAGCTTGCCTGAAAATTTCGTGAATTTTGGTTGGGGTATATTCGTAGTCGTATATTGAACATGTTGAAATGTTTATCTTTGTGCGTGACTACTGTCACGCCATATATTGTACGGCCGATGTTTTTCCGGCAAAGAAACTTTCATTGTCAATTGTCCATTGTTGGTTATTTAACTTGAAAATAATACTCCCAACGTTCAAACAATTTTAAAAGTCAGCATAAAGGTTTGTGTTACATTATTTGGACGGTGTTAATTCATTCCAGAAATAGAATACACGAGTGAGGCACTGAGTGGGAATAACATTGCTATTATTGTCACCGAATTAATCATATCTCTGGTATGGCTTAGTGGTAAATACATGTATTTGGAAGTTCGATCTTGGTTCGAACCCCGCAAGGACCTCTCTTTGATTTTTGATTTGATTTTAACTCATATTTTTAAATCCTAGTTTGAATATTTTTATTAAAGCCATACCGTAATATACGATTTCGGGCAAATTTGAAGTTTTGTTATTCCAAAAATTATAACAATATTATTTTATAATAGGCCTATTAGTAGGAAATAACTGTCAGGAAGGTTTTCACGTTACATTTGAAGCAGAAGTAGCGAGATAAAAATGAAAGAAAACACTTAATATCTTGACCGCTTAACTGTGGTGTTCTATGGGGGATTGGTCTAGACAATGAACTTGGCTGATTCCAATTATATTAGGTGTAATCCGAGGTGTAAGTTGAACATTGTGTAAAAATTACAAATATGCCAAAATATTAGGTTTGAAATTCGTGCATCTCATGATTTGATATGTGTGCATAAAAGCTCATAAAATATGTTGCCGATATGGGAGGGGTCTAGTCCAATTAAAAATCGTGAAAATCTGTGTTGACGTTCCTTTATTGTTGTATAATGAATGGATGAAATAAAATTGATTGATTGATTGATTGATTTGATAGGCCTAGGCCTATATACCGGTATATTCTTGAACTTTTAAAAATTACTTAAGTTTGACATGCTTTATTTGATTATATCATATTGAAAGCTACTGAACTTAAATGCATTTTTTTAAAAGATATGAACTCGAATGTAGGATTAGGCTTAAACATGAACAAGAAATAAATCATGAAAAAAGTGGGCCTTCAAGCCGACATTCATTAGGCCTATATTATTAAAGACAAAAGGAAGAGGAAAAAAGAAAAGAAAAACGAACTGAAAAATTCCACATCATCGATAAGATAACATGGGAATCGAACTCTCAACCTTCGGCACTGCACACCTTCGCTCTGTCCACTAAGCCATCGCAACTTGTTCGGGCAAAGGGTATTCTTTTGCTATCTTATTTCTCGTTCAACGTGTTCAAGGATCTCACTCAACAACAATATTTTCAAAACTGCTTGTACTTCAGTTAAATGAGATGATACTACCTTCTTTGACGACTACAATATTTTGTTACACAATAGAGTATTTTGCATTTATAAAATATATAACAATAGACGTTTTTAATTGCTATATTAATCAATATAACATGTATAATAGACAGCGCCGGCTGGGATCCATTTCGTGAAGCATCGTGACACTTGCAACGTGCGCTTCCGGCACGAAGACTCAAAGAACGCAACTTTTCAACCTACGACTAAGGTTGTTCCACCGCTCATTTTCGCTGAAATTTTAATACAAGCTGTGGTTAATTAATGTTTATCACAACAGAAAAGCATTAGACCGGCGTTTCCTCAAAGCTGCAGATATAACCATTTTAGTGATCGTGACATGCATTTTCTCTCATTTTTTAGGCTACTTCGCGCACCAAAAGCATTCATTTTTCCACAATAATTCAACTTTTACACGTTATTCTTTGCCTTATACTCATGTTTCATATCTTATCTATGGGCTCAATATGGAAATGAAGGGAGAAACGACTCGTGTATTCCATTTTTTTGATGTTTTCTAAAAAACCGTATTTGCCACCTGATTTTCAACATTGCGTTACGTAACAGCAGAGGTCACGCCGGTAAAAATTACCGGAAGTGAGCTAAGTTGCTGTCGTACTGTTAAACGGATCGAACCCAAGTAGATCAGACCATTGATCATATAACTGAATACATGAATACAAAAGCCACCTAAGTCCATGCGAAGTTATTTTGAGAGAAAAACCCGTGTATCATTTTAATTCCTTCAGTTAGATTTACCTGGTCAATATGGTAAGTTTTACGTGCAAATGAGTGGATTAACCTGTATTAGGTATGACGATTAGCATTTCAGGGACTTCGTGGGGTTCATTTTAAATTTTGGACTTAGGTGGTTTTTTGAATCATATACAAAGACAACAATGTTAGAATGAGATTACCACTAGTAAGATAATACAAAATAAAGCACACAGGTATGTATAATGTTTATAATGTTGATAAGCATTCTGCCATGTAATATAAACCACACACTTTCCTTTCTTAAACCCATTTTTTGTTCAAAAGTCATTCTCTAGCAATGAATGTGTTACAAGTGGACTTTTATACATACTGGATTTCAATCAATGTGTTACAAGACTCAAATCATGGAATTGGGTGATTCTTTCATACATGCTATTTTTCACATGCCCAATAGACACAGAGAATGAATTTGAGTTGTTCTTTCATGCATATGACAGGCCTATGTATAGCAACAATTTCCCATGCTTAACTCAATTTGGCCAAAGTATGGACTTAGGTGGCTTTTGTATTCATATATTCAACTATCAGACCACGAAGTAGTTACGTAACTCCGTGACGGTATCGGAACCAAGCACTGTTTGTATGGCGATCATTACGATCACGCTATTTTGGTATGCTTTTTTGTGTACTGTTTGTTTCGATCGTGGTTGATTATTTAAGCGCGTGATCCCGTTGACATAGTAACATTACGTAACTTCGATACCGGGCTTCGATACTGAATAGTTGTTGAGTGCACATAATATGGAAAGCCATTGGGGTATTATGTGCCTTCCAAAGCGCCTTATAACATGTTCTCATTGTGTTGTGGAATCCTAGCCAGTATTCAATGATAGCTATAGACGAATCTAAATTCACGGATTCCTACACCTGACTAGCAGCCTTTAGTTGGGTAGCCGTCGGCTACAATGCACTCAAAATGTGAAATGATTCGGCCTTGGCGGAAATTTTAAACTGCATCCATCACCCGTTTTACACCTTAATACATAATAGGCCTAATCGGTTTAACTACACGCGGTATCTATGCATTGATGTACTTGCGAACAAAAGGACTATGTATGAATAGATGCGATGGGATTACCTGCGGAATTATCTCTATTATATATATTATTCTATTAACCCTCCTCGTCCTTGCATCTTCTTTAGGTGTTAGGCGGCTTTTATTTGCACAATTGGGCGCTCAAAACACCAGGTTGGTGCTAGCGGCTACCCAAAGATGTCCGACCAAATCCTGACCATGACTTGGCTCGTTGGATTTGCCTATACGCCGTAGAAGTGACGTAGTTAATCGGATTAACTACCATAGCAATAGATGAATACAATTTTGACTATACCGCCCTGCACTACAATGTTCACGCGGTACCGATGCATTTATGTCAAAGAAAGGCTGATCACACGCACCTGTAAAATAAGTATCTTTGAAAAGAGTGGTATTGTATTCAATCTATGTTTGCTGACATACACAGGTGATTAGTGCAATCTGCTTGTAGTGCAGGGCGGTCTATTCAAAAATTGTATTCATCTATTGCTATGGTAGTTAATCCGATTATGACGTCACTTCTACGGCGTATAGAGGCCTTGCGTTTATCGATTGGCTCCAAACAAAGGATTTGAACCCCGTAATCATGGCGCAGTGCAGTCCGTTCAATCAAATGTTGTCATCAACCTATTTGATCGTAGTGCATTTTGTTATGTGTGTGAGACGAACTGTCGCGGTAGATGCAATCATGCTTTTGTTGAATGCATTTGAGTAGTCCGCCATATTTACGGGATGATACGTCATATGCACAGCCTCTATTCAGTTGGTCGTTGTATGATTTTGTTCGTTCACTCATTCAAATTTTATTTATATCATTTGAAGACTGAACCTATTATGATACATCCTCCGTGGAACAGTTTCAAACAAATATAGCTAGGGATTATTGGGGCAGAGGTTATCTTTTAAATCCTCTTAGAGGGCTATCATTTTTTTCGAAAGGGGGGTCCCAAATTTACAAAAAGTCTGCATCAATAAAATTGCGCACCCCCTATTTCGGCAACAAAAATTGTATGATCCCAAACCCCAAAATTGTATTGAAATCAGTCTTTTTGAATAAAATAACACACTTTCTGTGGTCATCGTGTCACTCCCTACATTTTGGTCATAAAACATTTTATGACCCCCTCCTATTATTCTTTCCAAGACTTTATGACCCCCGTATATTTGGGACCCCCTCCCCTCGAATAAAATGATATACCTCTTATGACCACTGATGCATAGGCAAGGACACTCGCGCGAATTGAAAGACTTGTCGCACGCGACAGTTCGTCTCACACACATAACAAATGCCTATCAAATAGGTTCATTACAACATTTGATTGAATGGATTGAGTTACTCTAAAATGAAACGATAAAGACAAAGAATCATGAAAAAGACACATACAAGATAAAATAATAAAATTATATAAACAATGTTAAAGATAAAATTAAGAAAATAGAGAATAAAATATCCTCAAATCAGATGTGAGAAAAAAAACATTGACAGACATCATAATCTGTCAGAAATTACTGCATGAGATTCGAACCATCAATCTTCTCCACAAGCATGACAAGTTCTCTTTATCCTCGCACTATATTCTAATGCTCTGCTCACTGGGCCACAACGTATCAAGTGAATGACTACCGCATTATCATGAACAAGTTTGTTCGATCTTGTTCATAATTGTATGTGTCGATAGGTTTCACCCTTTAACTACACGTACCCTTAACAGTGATAATAGTAGGCTTTTACCGGCGCTCTCTCATTTCCATGAACTCCATAGCGCCATTAGGCGAACGTTTGCGGTATGACTATCATATGAGACGTTTCTATTCTACACATTCAGCTGCACATTATAACGATTTGCGCATGCTCTAGTACCCCATATGATGTTGCTATTACAAGAAAATTCGATTTGTTTTCAGGTAAACCCCAGGTTTTCCAATACACTAACTTGAAATGCAATACACTAATGAGCGGCGACTGCTGTTTGCCGTGGATATTATTTTACTGCATTTTATCCGTAACGGTTTTTAAATAAAAATTGTGATATATTTAATTTTGAGAATTACAATTATTCTTTATAGGTATAAAGGAACACGTTTAGCCAATTAAGAAGTTAAGATCCAGGTGCTTGTATAGAATATTCAATCACAAGTCTATAACACAATGCTTGTGTAAAATTTCTTTATCTGTGTCAATAATAGAATATTGATTTCAATACAATTGAATACATTTTGAGTTTGTACTTTACCACTGAGCGATATGACTCACAGAGTCAGAGCTGACTTATAACTGTTGCAATCGGATGCTGTAATATTTTCCAAAAGAGTGACATTTTCGGGTAAGTTAAAGTATATTTTAGACTTTTATCATAATCCAAGCAGGTAGACACCCGGGGTAGACATGTACATGTTTGATATTGCAGCCTGCAGCCAGTAAGAAGAAACTTAACAATGGCCTATAGGAACATGGAGCTGTTGGGGTCATACGTTAGCTAATGGTGTAAATGTATCGGCAATGGCTGATGTATAACAACACACGGCTTCATGTTTTACTACAGAGTTTGCGCCTCCTGGACTCCTATCACAAAACATTATACGGATCATGTACGGATGTAACCATAACGTCGCATCGTTTGCTGCAAAAGTAAGGTAAAGAATTATTGTTAAGCTGTTTTTCGATACTTAACAAAAATGTATTTAAACAAACTTCCATGTTCGTTACATTGTTGTTCCCCAAAGGCCCAAAGGTAACGCAAACACTCCCATTTTTAACGTTATAATGGCGTTTTAAAACCGGTACTAAAACGCTTGCAAAACGCCACATTTTACGTTTTTAAAACGTAATATTGAAACGCATTCATAACCAAACTGATATGTTTTTTTAACGTTATAATGGCGTTTTGAAAACATTATATGAAAACGTTACTAAGTATTCAAAACTCCACACTTTTTCGTTTTTAAAACGCAATATTGAAACGTTTTCAAAACCAAAGTGAAACGGTTTTTTAACGTTATAAAAACGTATTTTGGCTAGCTGGGATCTAGCGATCGATTTCTAGCCAATCTTTTCTTGCGTTCGGTGAAATACCAATTGGCCGTCGCTCACCAACGGAGTATGGAGCTGTATGGAAAAAATATTTATAATACAGGGTGTTGACACTGTGCACCGTAGTCACTATTGTGTAATCTAGTGTCCTAACCTAAAAAAAAAAGTTTCAAAATAACAACAACAACAACAAAATATACCGCAAAATATGTCAATACACAACCCACCCACCCTTTTTTTTTTTTTTTGCAAAAAGCACGTTTTGTGATCAAGAATATGCAAGAAATTACCGTGATAAATTCAATACTACATTAACTATATTTCAGATAATAAGATACACAATTAAATTACTTTAAGCCTACAAGGAAATTAGATAAAACACTAAATGTAATTAAGGAAAAATACCTGAATGATGTCCAAATTTGGCTCAAATATACGTTATGGTTCATACTATCGAGTGAGTTTGATATTTTTATGAATGGACTGTAGTATTAATTGTAGCACACATCATTCTGTACATGTCAGCGCTGAACGCATGGTGCCATGTATTGTCAATGGCATTATCGGGCCTTCATTCACTACGAAACAGTGAAATAGTTGGTTAAAATTACATCAGGTGTCGGTTTTTTTAAAGTTTTTATTTTAATTTTTTTGTATGTAATATGTGAGTGGACGCGGCGAATCAGCCGTAAACTCGGCAAATTCTATTCTTGTGAAGGTCGTATTCATAGGTGTATCAATTCGTTGCGACAAGTATCTTATCAAATGCTGTTTAAATCAATCAATAATACTACTGCTGAAGAGGATAATAAGCTTCTACCTATTTCTATAGAATAGTTCTTGTCTTTAGTCGTGTTCACACAGTCGGACTTAAATCACTTATTACCGGTCTTAAATTACGTCGGTAATAGTATCGGATATAAGTGGCAGTGTGAATTAGCGTCGGATATAACTATATCCGACGTAATATAACTATATCCGACGTAACTTGCTTTAAATCCGACAATTTGTTCACACAGTCGGACTTAAATTACGTCGGTAATAGTATCGGATATAAGTGGCAGTGTGAATGAGCGTCGGATATAAAAAAATTACTATATCCGACGTAATGTGCTTTAAATCCGAAAATTTAAGGCTGAAGATGACCAGGGTTAAGAGCTGTTAAGACCGATCGAAACGTTACGTCCGGTAATAGTAATTACGTGTGGACATGCAGCACTATTGGGCTGTCGGATATAACTGTGAGTATATCACTCGCGCAAAATTTTAAGCAGAGTCATAGGCGTAGATCCCGGGGGGATGGCGGGGGGGGGGGGGATAAATTCCCCAATTGCCAGGGGGGATGGTCCATACAATCGCCCCACCACCCCCCAATGTTGACGCCTGATTATGGGTTTCTGACCAAATTAACCTCATATTTGCCCATTTTTGCCCCAAAAGTGCACATTTTCGCGCGCTTCAATTTATTCTACTTTTACACCATTATTTCATCAGTTTAGCTTCAAAATAGCAAAATTTTTCGCGCGCTTCGCGCACAATTGAACCAAAAACTTATTCTGTCGCCAAAAGGTGCTGGATTGACTATACTTGAATTTTTTGTCCAACTCCGTCCCCCCCAATATCAAAAAGAAATCTACGCCACTGAGCAGAGTAATTTACTGCGTGATGTCATCATGGCATGGCTGCATATATTAATATAAATAAACGCAATAGAGGGGTCAATTGGAATGACAAGGGAACATTGGCTATCCTCAAAATTTGGAGAGACGCGGAAAGTATTTCTGGGATAAAAAAAAAAGCTTTGGGAGGAGATAGCCACGCGATTACATGACAAGGGGGATTCCCCATACGGTCGGGGAGCAGATACATGCCAAGATAAAGGCACTGAAAACTCTCCATCACACCCTCCATGATCGGGTGAAAAGTTCAGGCGCAGGAGCAATTGACCATCCTTATTGGGATGACCTACACGAGTTTTTAGGGGTGGGGTAGCAAATGTAAACCTCCAGAGGGCTCAGTGGGGGGGGAACAGTATGGCCCTGGAAGTAGATGGAGATGACATTTATAAAGCCATAAGCATAACAGAAAGGCATGTAATTGGATTTTATATGATGATTAGGGGAGTCCCAAATATACGGAAAGAAAAATAGGGGGGAGTCACAAATGTAGGGAGTCACAACACAACATGACTACAGATAGTGTGTTTATTTTATTCCAAAAGACTGATGCCTGTTGGGGGGTGCAAACGGTGGGGGTCATAAAATCTTTGCTGACGAAATAGGGGAGGTCGCAATTTTATTGAAGCCGACTTTTTGTTAATTTGGGACCCCCCCGAAAAAAATAGCATGATGATGGGAGTCATTGTTATTTTTTTATTTTTGTCATTTTTTCAAAGATGTCCACCATGTTGGGCCTACATGTATAAACTGCGATATAGAGCTAAGTCTACTGTAAAATGTGCCTACTTTGTCAAACTATAATAATAATAATAATAACAATAATAATAATAATAATAATAATAATAATAATAATAATAATAATAATAATAATAATAATAATAATAATAATAGAACCTACATAAAATACAAAATTTGTCTGAATTTTGGAACTTTTGAATTTGCATTTTTCTTACATGACATACCTACTGCATTGTCTGTAATTTTTCTAAAGAGGGGCGTTTAGTATTGAAAGTGAATTTTCAGTGAAAAAATTTAAAATCGGGTTAAATTTTCTGATGATGGTAGAAAGGAGGGATTTATGACCGGTAATAGGCTTATCGGACATAACACGTCGGACATACGCTGGCGAAGTTACACAATTTATCGGATTAATTACCATAGCAATAGGTGAAAACAATTTTGAACATATAGATTGAATACAATACTGGTCTTTTCAAAGATACTAATCTTACAGGTGCAAGTAATCAGCACGATTCACCTATTGCTATGGTAGTTAATCCGATTATTACGTAACTTCGACAGCGTTATAGCGCTATTGCCGACAAATGTGGACGCGCTAAAGGATTAGCTGAAATATTTAATTCGATCGGACATAAGCCTAGATAAAATTATACCGGTAAAAAGTGCATGTGTGAACACAGCTATAGTTTGCTTTGGCTAAATCCTGTTCAAGTGGTAGATAACAAAGCATTGTATTTTGTCTAGGTATGTATAATCAACAATGAACAATGAGAGGATATTTCTGAACCTCGTTGACTTGGGGATGATTTGAAATGACCGCCAATTATGACTGTTGGATATTTATTACCAGAAATGTAGAAAAAGAGACAAATGTAGAATCGATAAAAAATACAATTTTGTCGAAGGAACAGAGTTCAACAAATCATAACCCCGCTTTTGGATATCGTTTGAAGTCAAATGATATACCATTTTAAAGCTTATGGTATATATTTTCTAAACACGAAATAAAACAAAATTGACCGGGGCCGACTTTACGGCTGATTCGCCGCGTCCAGTCACATATGAAGATAACATATTCAAAGCAATATTAATCGTGATATTTTGTCCTAAATACATTTGTTTAGCAATATACGGCTTTCGAAAGGAGTGGATATGTGCAATTAGCCGACCACTGAAAGCCAAACTGGAGTCAGGGTGACTCTATAAGCAGAGTCCAGCCACTCTGCGACTCTATGTCTAAAATGACTCCATATTGGGAGTCATCTGACTCCCTTGAAGAGTCATACATTTTTGACTCCGCGGAAAGGTCACCATTGATGACTCTACACAGGAGTCATTTGACTCCCAATATTGAGTCATTTTAGACATAGAGTCGCGTAGTGACTGGACTCTACTTCTAGAGTAACCCAGACTACATTTAGAGTCACACTGACTCCATTACAGGGTCACTCCGACAGTTCGGAAATAGCACAAAATAATGATACACATAGATGTACATCAAGATAAAAATTCAAAGTATATACCTACCGGAATAGGAGACTTTACTTTAAATTTTACGCCATATAGGCGATCGTCAGACGACAGGATGGAGAAATTTAGGCTGAACCACGATCCCTTAGGAATAGGAGAATATACATTCCATGGTGTCAACAGCCAAAGCATTCCAGAGTCTGACTCTCTTGAAGAGTCATAAATTTCTTGACTCCGTCGGCGACTCTGAATGTAGAGTCAATTGACTCCACCAGTAGAGTCAACTAACTCTCCTGTGACAATCAGGGACTCCTTTTGAGAGTCAGTGCTAGTTTACTCCACTTAGAGAGTCACTTGACTCTAGTCTGGCTATCAGTGACGAGTGTCTGATTATTACATAGTCAATTCACTACACATGGTGAATGGGAGATGTCCTCGAACTTTTTCAAATGTAGCAAAATACGTGAGATTTCGTGCCAATCCATGTCAACTCCAGGGATATGCACCGCAGTACCTCTTCAGATTCATACTCCATTTTGTTTTCCCGTGGCAGCAATTTAAATTTTAGGGGGGTCAGCGTAAAAAATGTGTCGCTACGCGAAAGACGATGTTTGAAGGGCCATAAATGTATAAAGGGAACCCATACATGGCTTTAACACGTCAGTTAGGTTTGCCTACTCCATAGAGTTGTACATGTTCAGCATGTACAACTCTATGCAGTAGGCAAACCTGACTGATATGATGTGTTAAAAATCCATCGAGACCCCAAGCCAATATCTCTCAGATTTGTTGTCCAAGGACATATTTTCAACATACCCGAAGTTGATGGTGGGGCAAAATGTCTGACATTGGTTTCAGGGGGGTCAAAATGTACAAAAAATGTACAATTGGGATTTTACATGTGTAATATCTCGGCTAATAGTATTCTAATATGCTCATTTTGGGAAAAGAGAAATGTCCCACCAAAGGGCTCTAACTGCCAAAAAAAAAATGGACAGTAAATTATTTTTACTTTTGGAGTTCTGACCCCCCGAAGTTGGTCCTGGATGGACGAAGTTGCATTTTGAGGGCCCTATATCTTTTAAGTAAAGTTTTATGGGTTCCCTTTATACATTTATGGCCCCCCCAAACATTGTCTTTCGCGTTGTGACACATTTTTTTTACGCTGACCCCTAAATTTCAAATTGCTGCCACGGGAAAACGAAATAGAGTATGAAGCTCAAATTCTCAGGATTTTACTTTCTCACCAATATCTAACACCACACAGAAAAAGAAAAAAATTGAAGAGGTACTGCGGTGCACATCCCTGGAGTTGACATGGATTGGCTCACAACTAATTTAAATAGATAAGTAGTAGTAAGAGTATGAGCGGCGTGAGCCTCGAATATTCTTACAAACTAGTAGCACCCACCAAAATGCTCATATAAATAGGAAGTGTCCTCTTATGGCCATCTGTCTTGGTCTGAAACTTGCCATCAACTCCAATTTGTTTATCTATAAACCTGTCACCAACTCCAATTCCTTTACCTTTGACAAGAGGTGATCTACATGTAGGGTCATGGCAGGTAAGGGGTGGTGCAATAATTATGTGTACCCCAGGGGTGAATTATAGGGGGGCAAAGATTTTTGGCAGGCCAAAAGGGGGGGGCAAGCATTTTTTTGCAGGTCGAAAGGGGGGGGTCAAGCGATTTTTGGCAGGTCGAAAGGGGGGGGCAAGCAATTTTTGGCACAGATATTTTGGGCACCGTTTCTATATGACGCCCTAAAAAAGCGTAGGAAAACGTTACGAACACGTTCAAATATGCACAATTTCCTGCTCGCTGCGCTCGCATTATATGTTAAGACAATTTAAGGTTTTAAATTCGGGTTCCCCAAAATCTTGCATGTGTAAGGGGGGGGGGGCAAAGATTTTTTGGCACGTCAAAAGGGGGGGGCAAAGGTTTTTTGGCACGTCGAAAGGGGGGGGCAAAGGTTTTTGGCACGGCCAAAGGGGGGCAAGCGATTTTGGCAGACCATTTTGAGAATTCACCCCCGGTACACATAATTATTGCACCACCCCTAACTGGGTAATTCATTGAGCAAGGTAGATGGTCATTGTATGTGTCTAGATTTATAGACTGCGTATGACAGTTTGTTGTTGTTTGACAACCTTAATTACGGGCTATACATTATTTTTCATTTTTGCCTTGCTTTCTTTACTTCTTCCTTAATTTTCTTTCCTGTCTTTTTTTCTTACTTTCATTCTTTCTTTCTTTCTTTTCTTTTCCTTCCTTTCATTCTTTCTTTTCTTTTTTTTTTTTCTTTCCTTTTTTCATTCTTATTTTCCGTCTTTCCATTCTTTCATTCCTTCTTTACTTCTTTGTTTTTCTTTTTTTTATTCTTTCTTTCCTTCTTTCTTTCCTTTTTCCTTCAAAATCCAAACTATTAAAGAGTATCTTAGCTTTAACCAACTAGGTCCCTCACATTGAGATGTTTCAAACATCAGTCAAATATGGTATATATCTCTTGTCACTACTATAATTAAATTGTGGTCTCCTAACAAAAATGATCTGCTTTAGTTTTTGTATGTGAGGTGAAGGTCAGAGTATACTAAGTAGTTGTCTTTGCAAATCCAAAATATTGGGTATTGGTTACACCCACTAATGTTTACAACATCAATCTGTCTCAAATATCTGTTATCGGTCAAGTATGTTACATATTATTCTGTTGTCACTTACTGCTATAATTGAAAGTGTTCTCTTATTGAAAGTCCTCTTAAAAAGACACAATGCAGTTCATATTGCATTGTACAATTTAAATATGGGAAATTCTCGGGGGGCACTTCAATATGAAATGGATATAGGTGTAGGGCTGGCACTTTCGCACTAAGGGGCATTCGGTGCCCGGGGGCCACTCAAATATAATGATGTAAGCATGCGTGACCAAAAAACGCGTGAAAAGGGTGTTTTTTCTTGGTTGAGCACGTTACGCGCGTGACGCGTTAAGGGGGTAAAAAACGGTGATTTTCAAATCGTTTGTAACGCATTTAGGGTACCATTTTAATCCGCTTTTCAAATCTGCTGAAACTACGATTCCGAAAAAAGTTTATTCCAGTGCCGGAATTCCCCGTTCGTAGAAATGTTTACAGCATACTCCAAACCTAGAGTGTCACTCTATTATGCAAATATATTTCATGACGTATTACATGTGATTTACCATGGCCTTGTACTTCTATGTAAAATACTGTTCAGATAAAAATGTGCATATTAATTAATGACGTCATATGAATTATGATGGGTATATAGTTCAGTGGACAGATGGGGAGACGAAAATATCATGTATTTCAAAAAGATTTTCAAGACTTTTGTAGATTCCTCACATTATTTACTACACCTTCTGGTAGATTTTTGAGTTTCCCCTTCTCTGGATTACTTTAGGAAATTATATTTGCGGTAGAAGCATGAAAAGGGGACACGATACCGGGACACGATACTTTAGGTGCCGAATTCGGAACCAAATACGAATACGAATACTGCTTAACGTTGCCTCTGGAATGGATAAATTACGCTGTAGGGCCTATAGGCCTATATTGGTATTTTATATTCTCACAAAACTACTTTACGAGAATCCAATCAGATTCATGTAACAATCTGCGAATCTGAAGGCCTCATGGTACACTCTGAATTCATCGTGTCATTATTTATAATATGTAGACCTTAATGCCTATGATGGGGGGGGGGTAGACTTTTTAGTGTTCAATGACAAGAACTGACAAGTTAGTAGGCCTACAAAAAATTGTTCAAGTTGTCAAAATCCATCAAAACTTGTAAAGTGGGTCAAATTCAGACAAAAACTTGTTTAGGGGTCAAAATTAGACAAAAACTTGTTTAGGGGTCAAAATGAGACAAAAACTTGTTTAGGGGTCACATTTTTGGGGAAAGCGCGCTAAATACTTGCTTAGGGGGTAATTTTGCTCACAGAGGAAAACTTGTTTAGGGGGTGTTCGAAAAAAATTTGGTCACGCATGCGTACACTCTCATATTTGAGTGGCCCCCCGGGATTCGGTGAGAGCAAAATGTACAAAATATGGGGTCATTGGGTGAGAGCATGATTTTTTGGCATTCGGTGAGGGCAAAATTGAAAAAATATGGGGTCATTGGGTGAGAACATGACCTTTTTTTAAATGGAATCTTTGGGTGAGAGCCTAAAAAGCGCCACAGAAACCTCGAAAATCAAATTTTTAATTCTAAATGGCTTCAAATTTCTTTGTTTTGTTTTTTCAAAATAAGTAACAAAATCAGTGATAAATGAAAGTTGCTGTTCAAATTGAACTTGTAAGGGTCTTTGGGTGACAGATCAAATGGAAAAATAGGGGGTCTTCGGGTGACAGAGCATGTGTTCGTAAAAAAATATGGGGTCTTTGGGTGACAGCGATGCTGAAAAAGGGGGTCTTAACAGCCCTACATACGCGTCACCTCCAAAGTTGAGTGCCCCCGGGGGGAAATTATAGCACTGCTGGAAAAAGGTACGGTGTGCTACTAGAACAGTAAAAAAACTAGTTTTGTTTTCAGTGCATATGTTTCTCAATCTCCCAAGCAGGGAAAATCCGTTAGTATTACAGTGCAGCACGGATATGCAATCACACTTAATCTATTTCACAAGAAAATACTATGGTTAGGCAACACAAAATTTAAAATTCGTTTCACGTCCCCATGTTTTTGGAAAAGTGAGGAGGGTTTCCTTGGGTTTTTTGTGGCACAAATGACATTGATATGTAGTAAGTTTCATGTAAAATTGCCATTGCTAGCTGTTTTCAGCATCTCCGAGGAAAACGATGAGGCCCTTTTATATTTTATGATTATGGTGGTTAGACCCCTTAGAGTGCCAGAAAAACACTTGAAATTGATTTATGCTGGCTAGTTAACCTCTTTATCAGCAACAACTTATACAAAGGTATTAAAACCTGAAAATTGAAAAAAAAAATGTAATCCCAGAAAATGAGGAGTGAGGCGGATGTGAAACGAATTAAATGTTTTTACACAATATCATAGTTTTAGAAAAGTCAATCTTTTTAGACACTATAATATAAACTTATTATAGAGTTTTTACAATTATTAGAAAGTGATTCTAAATCCCTCAAACAGGGATAAATATCCTTTATTATAACAGGAACAGCTAGTGTAGAAAGGATATCGGATATGCAATCAATAATTTAATCTATTGCACAATAAAATACTATGATTTTGACACAAATATCATACTAAAGTTTGTTTCAATCTTTTTCAATACTTAATGACAAGATATTGTTTTCAGTGCAAATGTGTTTCTAAATCCCCAAAACAGGACAAATCCTTTAATATAACAGGAACAAGTAGTGTAGCACGGATATACAATCACATTTAATTTAGTTTATTGGCAAATATATTTGCATAATGTCTAAATTCCCCGAGTAGGGATAAAAATCCTTTCCCGGAATCCTTTAGTGTACTACAGGAACAAATAGTATAGCATGGATATGTCATCACATTTAACATGTTTAATCTATTTCACAATAAGGTACTACGATTTTGACACTAATATCACACTTTAAATTACTTTTATCTTTTTCGATATTTAATGACTTATATAGAGTTTTTTCAATGATTAGAAAATGTCTTCCCATGTATATTTCTAGATCCCCAAACAGGGAAAAAGTTTGTAGCGTATAACATGAACAATTAGTGTAGCACGGATATACAATCATTTAATCTATTTCACAATAAAGTAGTAAGGTTTACAAAATATCATAGTTTAAATTTGTCACTCTTTTCTATACTTCAGGTGGTACTACACCCCTGATAAATTTGTGACTATTTTTGCATTTTTCTCAAAAAATAATTACACACTGGTAACAAAAGTTATGTATATTATAGGGGCAAGGAATTCAATTACTACACTGGAATTTCAGTGACTCAAGACAAGCGGTACGTTATTTACGGTCTATCTCGTAATCGCGAAAGCACGCAACGCTCTATCGCGTATACGCGAAGGCACGCGACGCTGGCGTGATTGTTATACACGGCACGATCGAACAATCGGCCCTTATGAATATGCGAGAATTCACAGCATACAATATACGAGAACTTTGACTGGTTGTACGTGGTCTATTACTCTTTCGTCCATGCCTATTTCATACACATGATACACGAGAAAAAAATACCATGATTTTTTTTTTATTCTTATAACCAAATTCTCACTAAAAATTGTGAAAAATCCTACGCGTCGCGTACGCGTTTGAACCCACTGCGAGTATTACGCAGAGTGCATTGTACGTACATTCTCGATACCTTCCGCGTAGTTTTCTAACAGCAAAGAACAAAATGTGGTTCAAGCATACATTAGTTAGGTAATCACCCTAATTATTTCGGATTATTCCCTTTTATTAGTATCATTATTATTATTTTGTTCTTGTGCGAAGATTAGTGAATAAATTATGTTTAAATGCATGCTTGAACCATATTTTGTACTTTGTTCTCAAAATTACATAAAATGACTTAGGCAATTAGCGTAGCGTGCTGACGACATATTTAAATGAAATACTGATTGTTACACAAATATCATACAACTAATTTAAACAGATAAGAACAGTAAGAACACTTAACTAGTTTTGTTTTCAGTGCGTATGTTTTTTAATCTTCCAAACAGGGAAATATCCGTTAGTATAACAGAAACAACTAGACATGTACATAACTGTGGTCTAAGACCACGAACACAGCCGTTGTGTGACCCTTAATGACCTTTGACCCCAAAATCTCTGAACACCCCATTGACAAAGGTGAATGTCAATGCATATGTGCACATGGCGTCACTCTGGTATATGTTATTTGTGCCCGAAGAGGCATTTTGCAGGAATTTCGTTTTAGACCGGAAGTGACCCCTTAATAACCTTTGACCCCAAATAAAAAATTACCACACATACACTGGGTAATAACAATTCATAAACATACCGTTACAATGCTATGTTTTTCTTAGTTAATAAAAATGTTTGAAGGTATTTCGTTTAATACCGGAAGTGACCCCTTAATGACCTTTGACCCAAAATCTGTGAGGACCCCATAGACACTAGGTATTAACAATGCATGTGCGCAATTGGCATCAGTCTCCTATGTAATTTGTGGGAGAAGAAGCATTTTAAAGGTATTTCGTTTTATTCCTTTAATCCCTTAATGACCTTTGACCCCAATTTAAAAAATACGACATATACATTGGATAACCGCAATTCATTTATGAACATACCGTTACTGGCCCATGTTTTTCTTAGCAAATAAAAATTTTTGAAGGTTTTTCGTTTTATACCGGAAATGACCCCTTAATGACCTTTGACCCCAAATCTGTGAGGACCCCATAGACACTGGGTATTAACAATGCATGTGTGCAAGTGGCATCAGTCTCCTATGTATTTTGTGGGAGAAGAAGCATTTTAAAGGTATTTCGTTTTATACAGGAAGTGACCCCTTAATGACATTTGACCCCAATTTAAAAACTACCACGTATACATTGGATAACCACAATTCATTTATGAACATACCGTTACTGGCCCATGTTTTTCTTAGCAAATACAAATTTTGAAGGTTTTTCGTTTTATACCGGAAATGACCCCTTAATGACCTTTGACCCCAAATCTGTGAGGACCCCATAGACACTGGGTAATAACAATGCATGTGTGCAAGTGGCGTCACTGTCCTACGTAATCTGTGGGAGAAGAAGCATTTTGAGTTAAAATCATGTTTTTTACCCCTATGACCCCTACGTGACCTTTGACCCCACAAGTTTCATGTGACATGTAGGGGCATGGTCAATGATAGTTATGACCAAGTTAGGTCAAAATCGGTGTAAGCATGTCAGTGCTAGAGCAAATATAAAGGTCGACAGAAGAAAGAAGAAGAACTAGACTTAGCTGTGGTCTAACCCACGAACACAGCCGTGTTGTGACCCCTAATGACATTTGACCCCAAAATATATGAAAATGCCGATAGACATTGGCTAATGTCAATGCATGGGTGCACGTGGAACCATTTTGCTATGTTACTTGTGGCAGAAGGGACATTTTGAAGGTTTTTCGTCTCAACCGGAAGTGACCCCTTAATGACATTTGACCCCAAATAAAAAAATACCACATATGAATTGGGTAACCACAATTCATGTGTACTGTACCGTTACTGTCCTATGTTTTTCTTAGCATATAAAAATTTTTGAAGGTTTTTCGTTTTATACCGGAAGTGACCCCTTAATGACCTTTGACCCCAAATCTGTGAGGACCCCATAAACACTGGGTAATAGCAATGCATGTGTGCAAGTGGTGTCACTGTCCTACGTAATTTGTGGGAGAAGAAGCATTTTAAAGGTATTTCGTTTTATACCGGAAGTGGCCCTTAATGACCTTTGACCCTAAATAAAAAAATACCATATTTACACAGGGTAACTGCAATTTATGTGTGAACATACCGTTACTGTCCTATGTTTTTCTTAGCAAATAAAAAAAATTGAAGGTTTTTCGTTTTATACCGGAAGTGACCCCTTAATGACATTTGACCCCAAATCTGTGAGGACCCCATAGACACTGGGTAATAACAATTCATGTGTGCAAGTGGTGTCACTGTCCTACGTAATTTGTGGGAGAAGAAGCATTTTAAAGGTATTTCGTTTCATACCGAAAGTGGCCCCTTAATGACCTTTGACCCTAAATAAAAAATACCACATATACACAGGGTAACTACAATTTATGTGTGAACATACCTTTACTGTCCTATGTTTTTCTTAGCAAATAAAAAATTTTGAAGGTTTTTCGTTTTATACCGGAAGTGACCCCTTAATGACCTTTTGACCCCAAATCTGTGAGGACCCCATAGACACTGGGTAATAACAATTCATGTGTGCAAGTGGTGTCACTGTCCTACGTAATTTGTGGGAGAAGAAGCATTTTAAAGGTATTTCGTTTTATACCGGAAGTGGCCCCTTAATGACCTTTGACCCTAAATTAAAAAATACCACATATACACAGGGTAACTGCAATTTATGTGTGAACATACCGTTACTGTCCTATGTTTTTCTTAGCAAATAAAAAAAATTGAAGTTTTTTCGTTTTATACCGGAAGTGACCCCTTAATGACCTTTGACCCCAAATCTGTGAGGACCCCATAGACACAAGATAATAACAATGCATGTGTGCAAGTGGTGTCACTGTCCTACGTAATCTGTGAGAGAAGAAGCATTTTGAGTTGAAATCACGTTTTGACCCCTATGACCCCTGCGTGACCTTTGACCCCACGAGTTTCATATGACATGTAGGGGCATGGTCAATGATGGTTGTGACAAAGTTAGGTCAAAATCGGTGTAAGCATGTAAGTGCTAGAGCAAATGTAGTGGTCGGCAGAAAGAAAGAAGAAAGAAGAAAGAACCTGTAAGAAAAAAGACACAGCCGTGACTAACGTCACGGCTGTGTAACGAGATCTGATTGCGTTCGCCTGCGACCGCGAGGATGCACAGCCAGCAGTGACAAATGAATCTGTGAGAACCGGAAGTGATCGCTTAATTACCTTTGACCCCGCAAAAATATTACATAGTGCTTAGGATGTCATAAGGAATATTCCTGGTGAATTTCAGCTTAATCGGAACGTATACATGGATTTTGATTTTTTTAAATTTTTGATTGACCTTTTGACCCCCTTAATGACCTTGGAAAAAAAAAAAAAAAAAACCTTATGTACACCGACAAAATGCATTGTTCTAATTTTAATTAAAAAATTCTATCATTCTTATTTGTCGAGATAAAAATTCTTAAAGTTATTTAGCTAAAAACAGGAAGTGACCCCTTAATGACCTTTGACCCCAAAAATTAAAATACCATGCATACATCAGGTAACACTGATTCATGTATGATGATTATATTACTCTGGTCTGTTTACATTTTGAGATAAACAATTTTAAATCATTTTTGATAATTTTGGTTTTTGACCGGAAGTAACCCCTTAATGACCTTTGACCCCAAAACTGTAGGCATCCTAAAGACCCTAGCTAGTAGCAATGCATGTGTGCTAATAGCGACTCTCTGCTATGTAATTTGTAAAGACAGTGATTTTTTGAATATTTTTAACACATTTTTCAGACTTTTACCGGAAGTGACCCCTTAATGACCTTTGATCCCAATTCTGTTAACAACTTTTAGACACTGGCTATAGATGATGCATGTGTGTAAGTGACGTCACGGTGCTATGTAATATGTGGGAGGAGAAGCATTTTTAGCGAAAATCCAAGTTTTGGCCATTGACCGGAAGTGGATGACATTTGACCGGAAGTTGATCATGTGACATCTGTGGCACCACCAAACAGTTCTACTGACCAAGTATGGTCAACATGCATGAAAGCATGTGGCTACGATGGCTGATTATGATGTTGACAGAAGAAGAAGAAGAAGAAAGAAAGAAAGAAGAACGCGGTAAAAAGAATGCACAGCGCCGATGGCGGCTGTGCAATTAGCTGTGGTCTAAGACCACGAACACAGCCGTGTTTTGACGCCTTAATGACCTTTGACCTCAAAATATATAAAACGCCCATAGACATTGGCTAATGTCAATGTATGGGTCCAAGTGGCACCACTTTGCTATGTTATTTGTGGCAGAAAGGGGCATTTTGAAGGTTTTTCATCTCAGACCGGAAGTGACCCCTTAATGACCTTTGACCCCAAATGAAAAAATACCACATGTACAATAGGTAAACACAATTCACGTGTGAATATACCATCACCCTCAATGTTTTTCTTAGCAAATAAAAATTTTTGAAGGTTTTTCGTTTTATACCGGAAGTGACCCTTAATGACCTTTGATTCCAAATTTGTGAGGACCCCATAGACAATGGGTAATAACAATGCATGTGTGCAAGTGGCGTCACTGTCATACGTAATTTGTGGGAGAAGAAGCATTTTAAAGGAATTTCGTTTTATACCGGAAGTAGCACCTTAATGACATTTGACCCTAAATAAAAAAATACCACATATGCACAGAGTAACTACAATTTATTTGTGAACATACTGTTACTGTCCTATGTTTTTCTTAGCAAATAAAAATTTTTGAAGGTTTTTCGTTTTATACCGGAAGTGACCCCTTAATGACCTTTGACCCCCAAATCTGTGAGGACCCCATAGACACTGGATAATAACAATGCATGTGTGCAAGTGGTGTCACTCTCCTACGTAATCTGTGAGAGAAGAAGCATTTTGAGTTGAAATCACGTTTTTGACCCCTATGACCCCTGCTTGACCTTTGACCCCACGAATTTCATATGACATGTAGGGGCATGGTCAATGATGGTTGTGACCAAGTTAGGTCAAAATCGGTACAAGCATGTAAGTGCTAGAGCAAATGTAGTGGTCGGCAGAAGAAAGAAGAAGAAGAAGAAAGAACCTGTAAGAAAAAAGACACAGCCGTGACTAACGTCACGGCTGTGTAAGAAGAAGATCCTGTAAGAAAAAAGACACAGCCGTAGTCAACGGCTGTGTAATTAGTGGAGCAAAGGTATGTAATCACACTTAACCTATTTCATAAGAAAATACTATGGTTAGGCCACACGAAATTTAAATTCGTTTCACATCTCCATGTTTTTGGAAACGTGAGGAGGGTGGTGATTTTTTTTTGTGTGTGGCAAAACTGACATTGGTATACAGCAAGTTTCACATGAAATTGACATTGCTAGCTGTTTTTAGCATCTTCGAGGAAACGACGAGGCCCTTTTATATTTTATGATTATGGTGGGTAGACCCCTTAGAGTGCCAGAAAAAACACTTGAAAGTGATTCATGCAGGCTATTTAACCTCTTTATCAGCAAAAACTTATACAAAGGTATTAAAACCTGAAAATTGCAAATTGAAAAAAAATGTAATCCCAGAAAATGAGGAGTGAGGCGGATGTGAAACGAATTAAATGTTTTTACACAATATCATAGTTTTAGAAAAGTCAATCTTTTTAGACACTATAATATAAACTTATTATAGAGTTTTTACAATTATTAGAAAGTGATTCTAAATCCTCAAACAGGGATAAATATCCTTTATTATAACAGGAACAGCTAGTGTAGAAAGGATATCGGATATGCAATCAATAATTTAATCTATTGCACAATAAAATACTATGATTTTGACACAAATATCATACTAAAGTTTGTTTCAATCTTTTTCAATACTTAATGACAAGATATTGTTTTCAGTGCAAATGTGTTTCTAAATCCCCAAAACAGGACAAATCCTTTAATATAACAGGAACAAGTAGTGTAGCACGAATATACAATCACATTTAATTTAGTTAATTGGAAAATATATTTACATAATGTCTAAATTCCCCGAGCAGGGATAAAAATCCTTTAGTGTACTACAGGAACAAATAGTATAGCATGGATATGTCATCACATTTAACATGTTTAATCTATTTCACAATAAGGTACTACGATTTTGACACTAATATCACACTTTAAATTACTTTTATCTTTTTCGATATTTAATGACTTATATAGAGTTTTTTCAATGATTAGAAAATGTCTTCCCATGTATATTTCTAGATCCCCAAACAGGGAAAAAGTTTGTAGCGTATAACATGAACAATTAGTGTAGCACGGATATACAATCATTTAATCTATTTCACAATAAAGTAGTAAGGTTTACAAAATATCATAGTTTAAATTTGTCACTCTTTTTCTATACTTCAGGTGGTACTACACCCCCTGATAAATTTGTGACTATTTTTGCATTTTTCTCAAAAAATAATTACACACTGGTAACAAAAGTTATGTATATTATAGGGGCAAGGAATCCAATTACTACACTGGAATTTCAGTGACTCAAGACAAGCGGTACGTTATTTACGGTCTATCTCGTAATCGCGAAAGCACGCAACGCTCTATCGCGTATACGCGAAGGCACGCGACGCTGGCGTGATTGTTATACACGGCACGATCGAACAATCGGCCCTTATGAATATGCGAGAATTCACAGCATACTGATCCGGAGTGGAGCCCCTAAGGCGGTCTGGTGAATGAACTTCAACACCTTCCGGCAGCTCCTGCATCCAAGTTGATGCCAAACGTATTGCTTCGCTCTCCTTTGGACTACATCAACGAGGCCAAGAGGGGGACTCTGATTACTGGGCAGCTCAGAGTCTCCAAAAAATTTGCCCAGGCACGTGCCCTGGAGAGGTCACTTCAGTGCCACTGCATGCAGTGGCAGAAACAACACGGGATGCAGCAGTTACGAGTGATAAGCCCACACCAATTGACGTAGGTTACTGGTGCTACAGGGTGCATTCGACGGTGGGAGGTATCATCGTGTCCCACTGGTCAGCTACCGCCCACCTAAAGCTGGGCAGTCCCCAGTTAGTAAGGTGCTGACCCGTCACGGTCTGCCTGCTTCACAGGGTGCTTGGAGCTTAGAGTAGCAACTTAACAAACAGACCGCAAACAGTGCACCTGGAAAGCAACAAAGAAACAAGAAATTTCCAGTCTTGCGTTTAGCTAGCTGGAACGTCAGGACCATGTGTCCTGGCATCACAGATGATCTCCGTCTGATTGACGATGCAAGGAAGACAGCCATCATTAATCGCGAGCTCAAAAGACTGAATATTGACATTGCTGGTTTGCAGGAGACAAGGCTCCTCTCTGATGGAAGTCTAAGAGAACAAGACCAACCACGCCAGCATGGAGTCGGGTTTGCAGTGAGGAATACCTTACTCTCTTCAATTGAACCACCTACTGGAGGTACAGAACGTTTCCTCTCACTCCGCCTTTCGACATCTTCAGGCCCGGTGAGCATAATGAACGTTTACGCTCCTACCCTTTGCTCCTCTACTGAGACCAAGGATCAGTTTTATGAGGAACTGGACTCAGCCATCAGATGTATAGCCGCTAACGAGGACTTTATTCCTACTTGGAGACTTCAATGCACGGGTAGGTGCAGATCACAGTGCATGGCCCAGCTGTCTCGGACACTTCGGTGTAGGTAAAATGAATGAAAATGGACAAAGACTGCTTGAGCTATGCTCGTATTACAACCTTTGCATCACCAACACTTTCTTCAGTACAAAACCATGCCACAGAGTGTCTTGGAGACATCCCAGATCCCACCATTGGCATCAGCTGGACCTCATCATCACCAGAAGATCATCTCTGAACTGTGTGAACATCACCGCAGCTACCATAGTGCTGACTGCAATATAGACCACTCATTAGTCAGCAGCAAAGTGCGTATGCAGCCAAAACGTATCCATCACTCTAAGCAGAAGAGGCGTCCACGTATCAACACCACAGGAACAACAATCCCCGCCTTGTGTGAGCACTTTGCTAAATCTATAGAACAATCCCTGCAGGACTGTCCTGAAACACCCACTGTGGAGAGATGGAATTTCCTTAGAGACACTATATATAACACAGCCATGGAGACTTTTGGCAAGAGAAGTAAACAAAATCCTGATTGGTTTGAAGCTAAAATATTGGAGATGGAACCAGTTGTTGAAGCTAAACGATCTGCTCTCATCAACTACAAGAGTGCACCCTCGTAGAAGACACTTGCAACACTTCAAAAGGCAAAGAGAAATGCCCAGAGAACTGCAAGGCGCTCTGCCAACGACTATTGGCTGACCCTCTGTCAGAACATCCAACTGCATGTCAACAGTGGCAATGTCCGTGGTATGTATGAAGGCATCAGAAAAGCGTTTGGGCCCACCACCACCAAGACTGCACCAATAAAGTCATCTGATGGTGCTGTCATTAAAGATCGAAGCAAACAGATGGAAAGATGGGTTGAGCACTACAAGGAGCTCTATTCCCAGGAAAATGTGGTTACCGAAGCTGCATTGAACAGCATTAAGAGGCAGCCAGAAATAGAAGAGCTTGATAACCCACCCTCCCTAGAAGAACTGTGTAAGGCCATCGACTCTCTCTCTAGTGGCAAAGCTCCAGGAAAAGATGCAATCCCTCCCGAGGTCATCAAAGCAGGCAAGAATACACCCCTCCTTCATCACCTTCATGAGCTTCTCTGTCTTTGTTGGCAAGAAGGGATGGTACCTCAGGATATGCGAGACTCTGTTATAGTTACACTCTACAAAAACAAAGGTGACCGCAGCGATTGTAACAACTACCGGGGTATCTCTCTCCTAAGTATAGTTGGGAAGGTCTTTGCCCGGGTAGTCCTCAACAGGTTGCAGACGCTAGCTGAGCGTGTTTATCCTGAATCACAATGTGGCTTCAGGTCTGGGAGGTCAACCATCGATATGATATTTTCCGTACGGCAACTTCAAGAAAAATGTCGGGAGCAGAGACAACCACTCTTCATTGCATTCATCGACCTGACAAAGGCATTCGATCTAGTCAGCAGGAAAGGTCTTTTCACACTACTGGAGAAAATTGGATGCCCACCAAAGCTGCGCAAGATGATCATATCATTCCATGAAGGAATGCATGGCACTGTCCAGTACGATGGCTCCTCCTCTGATGCCTTCCAAATCAGGAGTGGAGTGAAGCAGGGATGTGTGCTTGCTCCTACACTCTTCGGTATCTTTTTCTCTCTGCTACTGACGCATGCTTTCAGCTCATCAGAGGATGGTGTGTATCTCCACACAAGAAGCGATGGAGGTCTGTTTAACCTATCACGTCTCCGAGCAAAGACCAAGGTGCAGAGAGTCCTGATCAGAGATATGCTATTTGCTGATGATGCGGCTTTGACGGCAAAGTCTGAAGCGGATATACAGAGACTCATCAGCAGCTTTGCAGATGCATGTAGAGAATTTGGCCTGACAATCAGTCTGAAGAAGACCAACATTATGGCTCAGGATGCCAGTATTACACCCTGCATCAGTATCAACGACTACATGCTTGAAGTGGTGGAAGTCTTCACTTACCTTGGTTCCAAAATCTCCAACAATCTATCGCTTGACGCAGACTTGAATACACGCATTGGCAAGGCATCTACTGCAATGGCACGTCTCTCAAAGAGAGTATGGGAAAACACCATGCTAACCATCAACACAAAGATGAGGGTGTATCAGGCCTGTGTACTCAGCACTCTTCTCTATGGAAGCGAGGCATGGGCACTATATGCACATCAGGAACAGAGACTGAATGCTTTCCACATGCGCTGCCTCAGACGTATCCTAGGCTTCACATGGCAGGACCATGTCACCAACAAAGCCGTCTTGGAAATAGCTGGCATCTTAAGCATGTTTGCACTCCTGTCACAAAGACGCTTGAGATGGCTTTGACATGTCAGCCGAATGGATGATGGTAGAATCCCAAAAGACCTGCTGTATGCCCAGCTAGAAATCGGCTCTAGACCTGTTGGAAGACCAGCCCTGCGCTTCAAGGACGTCTGCAAGCGAGACATGAAAAATTGTGACATCAACCCATCAAACTGGGAAAGCATGGCTGCAGATCGAAATAGCTGGAAAAATGCCGTCAAAACTGGAGCATGGGTTGGAAACCAGAAGAAGGTCCAGCAGTGGGAAGAGAGAAGAGAGCGAAGACGGCAGGGCTCAGTGTCAGCTCCGCCATCGCAAGAAGTTGTTTTCACTTGCAGCAAATGTAAGAGGATTTGTCGTTCAAGAATTGGACTGCATAGCCACAGCAGGCGATGCAGCCAAACATCAGAGTGACTTAGGGCACAAAACTCCATTGTCTCCCGAGACAGACGGATGCCATGATGATGACTGGTTGTACGTGGTCTGTTACTCTTTCGTCCATGCCTATTTCATACACATGATACACGAGAAAAAAATACCATGATTTTTTTTTTATTCTTATAACCAAATTCTCACTAAAAATTGTGAAAAATCCTACGCGTCGCGTACGCGTTTGAACCCACTGCGAGTATTACGCAGAGTGCATTGTACGTACATTCTCGATACCTTCCGCGTAGTTTTCTAACAGCAAAGAACAAAATGTGGTTCAAGCATACATTAGTTAGGTAATCACCCTAATTATTTCGGATTATTCCCTTTTATTAGTATCATTATCATTATTTTGTTCTTGTGCGAAGATTGGTGAATAAATTATGTTTAAATGCATGCTTGAACCATATTTTGTACTTTGTTCTCAAAATTACATAAAATGACTTAGGCAATTAGCGTAGCGTGCTGACGACATATTTCAATGAAATACTGATTGTTACACAAATATCATACAACTAATTTAAACAGATAAGAACAGTAAGAACACTTAACTAGTTTTGTTTTCAGTGCGTATGTTTTTTAATCTTCCAAACAGGGAAATATCCCTTAGTATAACAGAAACAACTAGACATGTACATAACTGTGGTCTAAGGCCACGAACACAGCCGTTGTGTGACCCTTAATGACCTTTGACCCCAAAATCTCTGAACACCCCATTGACAAAGGTGAATGTCAATGCATATGTGCACATGGCGTCACTCTGGTATATGTTATTTGTGCCCGAAGAGGCATTTTGCAGGAATTTCGTTTTAGACCGGAAGTGACCACTTAATAACCTTTGACCCCAAATAAAAAATTACCACATATACACTGGGTAATAACAATTCATAAACATACCGTTACAATGCTATGTTTTTCTTAGTTAATAAAAATGTTTGAAGGTATTTCGTTTAATACCGGAAGTGACCCCTTAATGACCTTTGACCCAAAATCTGTGAGGACCCCATAGACACTAGGTATTAACAATGCATGTGTGCAATTGGCATCAGTCTCCTATGTAATTTGTGGGAGAAGCATTTTAAAGGTATTTCGTTTTATTCCGGAAGTGACCCCTTATGACCTTTGACCCCAATTTAAAAAATACCACATATACATTGGATAACCACAATTCATTTATGAACATACCGTTACTGGCCCATGTTTTTCTTAGCAAATAAAATTTTTTGAAGGTTTTTCGTTTTATACCGGAAATGACCCCTTAATGACCTTTGACCCCAAATCTGTGAGGACCCCATAGACACTGAGTATTAACAATGCATGTGTGCAAGTGGCATCAGTCTCCTATGTAATTTGTGGGAGAAGAAGCATTTTAAAGGTATTTCGTTTTATACCGGAAGTGACCCCTTAATGACCTTTGACCCCAATTTAAAAAATACCACGTATACATTGGATAACCACAATTCATTTATGAACATACCGTTACTGGCCCATGTTTTTCTTAGCAAATAAAAATTTTTGAAGGTTTTTCGTTTTATACCGGAAGTGACCCCTTAATGACCTTTGACCCCAAATCTGTGAGGACCCCATAGACACTGGGTAATAACAATGCATGTGTGCAAGTGGCGTCACTGTCCTACGTAATCTGTGGGAGAAGAAGCATTTTGAGTTAAAATCATGTTTTTTACCCCTACGACCCCTACGTGACCTTTGACCCCACAAGTTTCATGTGACATGTAGGGGCATGGTCAATGATAGTTATGACCAAGTTAGGTCAAAATCGGTGTAAGCATGTCAGTGCTAGAGCAAATATAAAGGTCGACAGAAGAAAGAAGAAGAAATTATGTGTGAACATACCGTTACTGTCCTCTATGTTTTTCTTAGCAAATAAAAATTTTTGAAGTTTTTTCGTTTTATGCCGGAAGTGACCTCTTAATGACCTTTTACCCCAAATCTGTGAGGACCCCATAGACACTGGATAATATCAATGCATGTGTGCAAGTGGTGTCACTGTCCTACGTAATCTGTGAGAGAAGAAGCATTTTGAGTCACGGCTGTGTAACTAGATATATTGCATCCTTAAAAGGCTGCGAAGTCTAGCCGTGACCTTGAAATGACCTCTGATGACCTTGAAATGACCTTCACCACGTTTTGCATCATATCCACATAACATATACTAATTTTCATTTAAATTGAACAAACTTTGCAATTTGACCCCTTTTGACCTTTGGTTGACCTCGGGTGACCTTGAAGTGACCTCCAATATATGTTGAATCACATCAAGATCACATATATTAATTTTGATTTAAATTGGACAAACTTTAGAATTTGACCCCTTTTGACCTTTGGTTGACCACTGGTGACCTTGAAATGACCTCCACAATATTTTGAATCATATCAAGATCACATATACTAATTTTCATTTAAATTGGACAAACTTTAGAATTTTACCCCTTTTGACCCCAAAACAGACCCCTCATCCATGTTTAAGCCAAATCTGATTACAATCGTATAATGAACATAATGCTAGAGCGCTTTTGGCATTATTCTTACGATCACAGCACTTAATATGCAGAAAATATTGAATTTTAAAGTGATTTTTAGTAATCAACCATTTTTGCCCCCGTATGACCTTGAACTCAAAATCTGTGAGGACCCCATAGACACCAGCTAATGTCAATGAATATGTGTCAGTCGCATCTCCGTACCATATAATCTGTAGGAACAGAAGCATTTTGAAGGTATTTGGTTATGTACCGGAAATACCCCCTTAATGACCTTTGACCCCAAATCTGTGAGGACCCCATAGGCCCCGGCTATAGCCAAGGCCAATGTATAAATCTCATTACTGTACCACGTAATCTGTAGGAGAAGAAGCATTTTTGGTAAAAATCACATATTTAGCCAAAATTACTCATGCGTGACGTTTGACCCCAAATGGGTCATGTCATATGTAAAGGCTGGGATATGATAGTGGAGCTTGTGCTCAAGTTTGGTTATAATCGGTCAAATAATGAAGGAGCTAGAGCAAATTATGTTAAAGGTTGACAGAAAGAAAGAACTAGATATATTGCATCCTTAAAAGGCTGCGAAGTCTAGCCGTGAACTTGAAATGACCTCTGATGACCTTGAAATGACCTTCACCACGTTTTGCATCATATCCACATGACATATACTAATTTTCATTCAAATTAAACAAACTTTGCAATTTGACCACTTTTGACCTTTGGTTGACCTCTGGTGACCTTGAAATGACATCCATTATATTTTGAATCATATCAAGGTCACATATACTAATTTTCATTAAAATTGGACAAACTTTAAATTTAGACCCCTTTTGACCTCTGGTGACCTTGAAATGACCTCCACAATATTTTGAATCATATCAAGATCACATATACTAATTTTCATTTAAATTGGACAAACTTGAGAATTTTACCCCTTTTGACCCCAAAACAGACCCCTCCTCCATGTTTAAGCCAAATCTGATTACAATCCTATATGAACATAATTCTAGAGCCCTTTTGGCATTATTCTTATGATCACAGCACTTAATATGCAGAAAATATTGAATTTTAAATTGATTTTCAGTAATCAAACATTTTTGCCCCCTGTATGACCTTGAACTCAAAATCTGTGAGGACCCCATAGACACCAGCTAATGTCAATGAATATGTGTCAGTCGCATCTCCGTACCATATAATCTGTAGGAAAAGAAGCATTTTGAAGGTATTTGGTTATGTACCGGAAATACCCCCTTAATGACCTTTGACCCAAAATCTGTGAGGACCCCATAGGCCCCGGCTATAGCCAAGGTCAATGTCCAAATCTCAATACTGTACCATGTAATCTGTAGGAGAAGCATTTTTGGTAAAAATCACATTTTAGCCAAAATTACTCATGCGTGACGTTTGACCCCAAATGGGTCATGTCAAATTTAAAGGCTGGGGTAGTGGAGCTTGTGCGCAAGTTTGGTCATAATCGGTCAAATAATGAAGGAGCTAGAGCGAATTATGTTAAATGTTGACAGAAAGAAAGAAGAAGAACTAGATATATTGCATCCTTAGTAAGGCTGCGAAGTCTAGCCGTGACCTTGAAATGACATCTGATGACCTTGAAATGACCTTCACCACATTTTGCATCATATCCACATAACATATACTAATTTTCATTCAAATTGAATAAACTTTGTAATTTGACCCCTTTGACCTTTAGTTGACCTCTCTGGTGACCTTGAAATGACCTCCAATATATTTTGAATCATATCAAGATCACATATACTAATTTTCATCTAAATTGGACAAATATTAGAATTTGACCCTTTTGACCTTTCGTTGACCTCTGGTGACCTTGAAATGACCTCCAATATATTTTGAATCATATCAAGATCACATATACTAATTTTCATTTAAATTGGACAAACTTTAGAATTTTACCCCTTTTGACCCCAAAACAGACCCCTCCTCCATGTTTAAGCCAAATCTGATTACAATCGTATATGAACATAATGCTAGAGCCCTTTTGGCATTATTCTGATGATCACAGCACGTAATATGCAGAAAATATTGAATTTTAAAGTGATTTTCAGTAATCAACCATTTTGTCCCTGTTTGACCTTGAACTCAAAATCTGTGAGGACCCCATAGACACCAACTAATGTCAATGCATATGTGTCAGTCGCATCTCTGTACCATAGAATCTGTAGGAAAAGAAGCATTTTGAAGGTATTTGGTTATGTGCCGGAAATACCCCTTAATGACCTTTGACCCCAAATCTGTGAGGACCCCATAGGCCCCGGCTATAGCCAAGGTAAATGTCCAAATCTCGATACTCTACCATGTAATCTGTAGGAGAAGAAGCATTTTTGGTAAAAATCACATTTTTAGCCAAAATTACTCATGCGTGACGTTTGACCCCAAATGGGTCATGTCATATGTAAAGGCTGGGGTAGTTGAGCTTGTGCGCAAGTTTGGTCATAATCGGTCAAATAATGAAGGAGCTATAGCAAATTATATCAAATGTTGACAGAAAGAAGAAGAAGAACTAGATATATTGCATCCTTAGTAAGGCTGCGAAGTCTAGCCGTGACCTTGAAATGACATCTGATGACCTTGAAATGACCTTCACCACATTTTGCATCATATCCACATAACATATACTAATTTTCATTCAAATTGAATAAACTTTGTAATTTGACCTCTTTTGACCTTTAGTTGACCTCTGGTGACCTTGAAATGACATCCAATATATTTTGAATCATATCAAGATCACATATACTAATTTTCATCTAAATTGGACAAATATTAGAATTTGACCCCTTTTGACCTTTCGTTGACCTCTGGTGACCTTGAAATGACCTCCAATATATTTTGAATCATATCAAGATCACATATACTAATTTTCATTTAAATTGGACAAACTTTAGAATTTTACCCTTTTGACCCCAAAACAGACCCTCCTCCATGTTTAAGCCAAATCTGATTACAATCGTACATGAACATAATGCTAGAGCCCTTTTGGCATTATTCTGATGATCACAGCACGTAATATGCAGAAAATATTGAATTTTAAAGTGATTTTCAGTAATCAACCATTTTTGTTTTTTTTTTGACCTTGAACTCAAAATCTGTGAGGACCCCATAGACACCAAATAATGTCAATGCATATGTATCAGTCGCATCTCTGTACCATAGAATCTGTAGGAAAAGAAGCATTTTGAAGGTATTTGGTTATTTGCCGGAAATACCCCCTTAATGACCTTTGACCCCAAATCTGTGAGGACCCCATAGGCCCCGGCTATAGCCAAGGTCAATGTATAAATCTCATTACTGTACCATGTAATCTGTAGGAGAAGAAGCATTTTTGGTAAAAATCACATTTTTACCCAAAATTACTCATGCATGACGTTTGACCCCAAATGGGTCATGTCAAATGTAAAGGCTGGGGTAGTGGAGCTTGTGCCCAAGTTTGGTCATAATCGGTCAAATAATAAAGGAGCTAGAGCAAATTATGTTAAATGTTGACAGAAGAAGAAGAAGAAGAAGAAGAAACTAGATATATTGCATCCTTAAAAGGCTGCGAAGTCTAGCCGTGACCTTGAAATGACCTTGAAATGACCTTCACCACGTTTTGCATCATATCAAACAACTGTGTGATATTTGACCGCACGATTGTCATGTGACAAAGCGTGGTCACGGGCAGTGATTGCCTGTGGTAAAGTTTTTACGTGTACTTCAAATAATTAATTGGTGTGGCCCCTGCATTGCATACGTGCTCCGTGTAGATTTCGCCAGGCGCACAACACTAAATCCTTCCGCATTTGGTGTAACCCTTCATAGTCCCGGTAAAAAAATAGTGCCTAAGCGAAATATATCGGCGTTCCGGGGGAACCGAATTTTGAGTGACTCTTGGTTGAGTTGATAAAAACGATAGAATAAGAGCTCAACCTTACAAATTTGTTCAGAAAACGTTCCGAATCGAATGTGCATGGGTGACAGGCTCTCGGAACAATAGCATGGCCGTAACTGGGAAGGAGGCTCAAGTGTCTGCTAAAATTCGGGATGGCGCTGTTCAGGGTTTCGTATCTGTCAAGTTTGTCTTAATTTATTTCAAAAAATCAAATTTAAATACAAAATAATATTTAAGACATTTGTGCGATCAAAATATTAATAAATGATTGGAACGTTCTGATAATAATAAGGCTGATAGCACATGCGCCGATGACTGAATACTGAGAAGCCTACTGAGAAAAGTAGTAGGGGAATACAAGTGTATAAAGTGACTTGCCGGAATCATTGCATGGTGAACGGAATTGCTTCAGGGCTTGGTAATAATCCTTAGAAAGCCTATTTAATATTATGTAATGTATAGTGAAGAATGAAAAGGATTAGAACCATAGTGTTGCTTTATCGTAGCAGTTGCCTATACACCGAATACACAGTCATAGTGGGTGATTAGAAAAGGTCGGGGACTCTATAAAATGATGATAAAATCTGTTTGGGCGTTCGCCGGCGCGGCAAATTCGGGATAAATCCTGGCAACTCATCTGGCACACATCAACTCGCCATCATGTTGTTTTCGTGTCAGATGGACGGTGAAGAATAACACAGAATTCCTATGACCGATATAGGCTGATATCGCGTGACTGTTAGCCGATGCAGAGACTGCAGTAATTAAAAAGACCAAAATGACCCACTTAATGACGGTTGATCCGAAATCTATGAAGACCCCTAAACTACATTAGTCAATAAACAGTTGAAGTTAATTTCGTGGAATTCTGTCAAATGCTCTAGGAGAAGAAGGAATGTTGACAGAAAAGTTGACAGAAGAAAGAAATCGCTGAAATGCAAGAGTCCAGCCGTTGCTCG
Organism: Amphiura filiformis; assembly: GCF_039555335.1. Taxonomy (NCBI): domain Eukaryota; kingdom Metazoa; phylum Echinodermata; class Ophiuroidea; order Amphilepidida; family Amphiuridae; genus Amphiura; species Amphiura filiformis. Next base: position 925,835 of record NW_027305500.1, read on the forward strand.
GCTAGACTAAAAATAGTCACGACTAGCAAAAAAAAAATATATATATATATATATATATATATATATATATATGAAACAGGTAGGGGTTCGAACACACACCCGTAGAGAGAGATCAGAGCCACAAGCCGGGGTTCTTACCGCTGCGCTATAGAGGATGCTGAAGTTTTCTGAACAAATTCCAAGTAGTATGTGTTGGTGTTATTGTATAACATTATTGAGGTCGGATCTAAATTGTATAGAACTGATGTATAGTGTTGATGATAGTGGTGGAATTAGCATGATAAAAGCACCCATTCATGGTTGAATATTGTGAATAGATTGGATGAATGTTTTTTTTCTTACCATGTACACTGTAGTATTATGATCAATACCAGTTTATAAAGGACATTTTAGTCAACAATACCGGTCTGACGTAATCCCTGCAGGACTCGGTAATAATCCTTAGAAAGCCTATTTAATATTATGTAATGTATAGTGAAGAATGAAAAGGATTAGAACCATAGTGTTGCTTTATCGTAGCAGTTGCCTATACACCGAATACACAGTCATAGTGGGTGATTAGAAAAGGTCGGGGACTCTATAAAATGATGATAAAATCTGTTTGGGCGTTCGCCGGCGCGGCAAATTCGGGATAAATCCTGGCAACTCATCTGGCACACATCAACTCGCCATCATGTTGTTTTCGTGTCAGATGGACGGTGAAGAATAACACAGAATTCCTATGACCGATATAGGCTGATATCGCGTGACTGTTAGCCGATGCAGAGACTGCAGTAATTAAAAAGACCAAAATGACCCACTTAATGACGGTTGATCCGAAATCTATGAAGACCCCCTAAACTACATTAGTCAATAAACAGTTGAAGTTAATTTCGTGGAATTCTGTCAAATGCTCTAGGAGAAGAAGGAATGTTGACAGAAAAGTTGACAGAAGAAAGAATTCGCTGAAATGCAAGAGTCCAGCCGTTGCTCGGCTAGACTAAAAATAGTCACGACTAGCAAAAAAAAAAAAAAAAAAAAATATATATATATATATATATATATATGAAAACAGGTAGGGGTTCGAACCCACACCCGTAGAGCGAGATCAGAGCCACAAGCCGGGGTTCTTACCGCTGCGCTATAGAGGGATGCTGAAGTTTTCTGAACAAATTCCAAGTAGTATGTGTTGGTGTTATTGTATAACATTATTGAGGTCGGATCTAAATTGTATAGAACTGGTGTATAGTGTTGATGATAGTGGTGGAATTAGCATGATAAAAGCACCCATTCATGGTTGAATATTGTGAATAGATTGGATGAATGTTTTTTTTGCTTACCATGTACACTGTAGTATTATGATCAATACCAGTTTATAAAGGACATTTTAGTCAACAATACCGGTCTGACGTAATCCCTGCAGGACTCGGTAATAATCCTTAGAAAGCCTATTTAATATTATGTAATGTATAGTGAAGAATGAAAAGGATTAGAACCATAGTGTTGCTTTATCGTAGCAGTTGCCTATACACCGAATACACAGTCATAGTGGGTGATTAGAAAAGGTCGGGGACTCTATAAAATGATGATAAAATCTGTTTGGGCGTTCGCCGGCGCGGCAAAGTCAGGATAAATCCTGGCAACTCATCTGGCACACATCAACTCGCCATCATGTTGTTTTCGTGTCAGATGGACGGTGAAGAATAACACAGAATTCCTATGACCGATATAGGCTGATATCGCGTGACTGTTAGCCGATGCAGAGACTGCAGTAATTAAAAAAGAACAAAATGACCCACTTAATGACGGTTGATCCGAAATCTATGAAGACCCCTAAACTACATTAGTCAATAAACAGTTGAAGTTAATTTCGTGGAATTCTGTCAAATGCTCTAGGAGAAGAAGGAATGTTGACAGAAAAGTTGACAGAAGAAAGAAATCGCTGAAATGCAAGAGTCCAGCCGTTGCTCGGCTAGACTAAAAATAGTCACGACTAGCAAAAAAAAAAAAAAAAAAAATATATATATATATATATATATATATATGAAACAGGTAGGGGTTCGAACCCACACCCGTAGAGCGAGATCAGAGCCACAAGCCGGGGTTCTTACCGCTGCGCTATAGAGGGATGCTGAAGTTTTCTGAACAAATTCCAAGTAGTATGTGTTGGTGTTATTGTATAACATTATTGAGGTCGGATCTAAATTGTATAGAACTGATGTATAGTGTTGATGATAGTGGTGGAATTAGCATGATAAAAGCACCCATTCATGGTTGAATATTGTGAATAGATTGGATGAATGTTTTTTTCTTACCATGTACACTGCCTCATTTCAAATATATAGTTTTAGTTTTGGTTTTGGTTTTGGTCACGTGGTTTCCTATTGTCCTGCCTAACCACTTGAATCATAAGATATCGAACTCATTGTTTCTACCTTTTGTTTAAAACCGAACATTTGTGTCAGTCAGTTTCGGTTTTGGTTTCAGTTTCTTATAAGTGGTGTGGATCGTAAAATTATTTGATTTGAAGTTACCTACTCTAAGTATACAAAAGAAATGTTTAAATTTCGCAGTGCAATATTCACGAGCAGAGAAGTCGAACAAAGCAGTCTACATTTGAAAGCATTGATTTAGTTTGAAAGCATTGACTTGAGACTACGAATTAGCCTAAGCTGATTTCACTGTGAAAATATATAGACCATCGAAATATTTCCACAGACATTACAATAGCCACTTGACAGATTATGACTTCATTGATATCAACACTATTATACATAACTCTATTTATGTGCATGTCGCATGACGGAAGATCAATATCATAGAAAGCTGGTTTAAACTAACTTTTATTCAATTTATTTATTGGAGAATAGAGAGAGAGAGATAGAAGAGATCGCCAGGGAAAGAGGGTATCACGTGTGTGTGAGAGGGGGGAGGGGGTAAGGGTCAGGGAGAAAGAGAAACAGAGGGGAGAGAGCATTGGAAGTGGGAAGGGAAGGAGGGGGATAGGGGGGCTCAAGAGTGGAGTGGAATAATAGGGAAGAGTCGATATCGAGTGTGGGGAGGGGGAGGAGGAGGTTATATATAGGTGGCGGAGGGAACATATGTAAGAGGTAGGGGTTGTGCTTACCGGGGAAGAATCTAATTCATAATCAAAACATCTACATCATCATGCATCGTATATATTTCAGACAAATAAACAAAACACCCCCCCACCCCTCAATATATGCACATGATTTCTACATGTAGGCCTAGGTCTCGTATATATCCAACGATGTCTATGCATAACTTATCAAACGAATTTTATGGTGTCATGGAAGTGTGCCATCTACGGCAAAAGTCGCCCGCGTTGATAGATATCGATAATGAAAATGTGAGCACAATAGGCTATTATATACGTATGGTTATAGGCCATTATACTTTTGATTATATATACCCTCTTGTGTCCTCCCAGCACAATAGTGTTATGATTGCATACCAGTTCATCTCCACATTTTAATCCCTTGATTTTTGGTTTCTGAACAATAGAGAAACCAAAACTATATATTTGAAATGAGGGACTGTAGTATTATGATCAATACCAGTTTATAAAGGACATTTTAGTCAACAATACCGGTCTGACGTAATCCCTGCAGGACTCGGTAATAATCCTTAGAAAGCCTATTTAATATTATGTAATGTATAGTGAAGAATGAAAAGGATTAGAACCATAGTGTTGCTTTATCGTAGCAGTTGCCTATACACCGAATACACAGTCATAGTGGGTGATTAGAAAAGGTCGGGGACTCTATAAAATGATGATAAAATCTGTTTGGGCGTTCGCCGGCGCGGCAAATTCGGGATAAATCCTGGCAACTCATCTGGCACACATCAACTCGCCATCATGTTGTTTTCGTGTCAGATGGACGGTGAAGAATAACACAGAATTCCTATGACCGATATAGGCTGATATCGCGTGACTGTTAGCCGATGCAGAGACTGCAGTAATTAAAAAGACCAAAATGACCCACTTAATGACGGTTGATCCGAAATCTATGAAGACCCCTAAACTACATTAGTCAATAAACAGTTGAAGTTAATTTCGTGGAATTCTGTCAAATGCTCTAGGAGAAGAAGGAATGTTGACAGAAAAGTTGACAGAAGAAAGAATTCGCTGAAATGCAAGAGTCCAGCCGTTGCTCGGCTAGACTAAAAATAGTCACGACTAGCAAAAAAAAAAAAAAAAATAAATATATATATATATATATATATATGAAACAGGTAGGGGTTCGAACCCACACCCGTAGAGCGAGATCAGAGCCACAAGCCGGGGTTCTACTGCTGCGCTATAGAGGGATGCTGAAGTTTTCTGAACAAATTCCAAGTAGTATGTGTTGGTGTTATTGTATAACATTATTGAGGTCGGATCTAAATTGTATAGAACTGGTGTATAGTGTTGATGATAGTGGTGGAATTAGCATGATAAAAGCACCCATTCATGGTTGAATATTGTGAATAGATTGGATGAATGTTTTTTTTTCTTACCATGTACACTGTAGTATTATGATCAATACCAGTTTATAAAGGACATTTTAGTCAACAATACCGGTCTGACGTAATCCCTGCAGGACTCGGTAATAATCCTTAGAAAGCCTATTTAATATTATGTAATGTATAGTGAAGAATGAAAAGGATTAGAACCATAGTGTTGCTTTATCGTAGCAGTTGCCTATACACCGAATACACAGTCATAGTGGGTGATTAGAAAAGGTCGGGGACTCTATAAAATGATGATAAAATCTGTTTGGGCGTTCGCCGGCGCGGCAAATTCGGGATAAATCCTGGCAACTCATCTGGCACACATCAACTCGCCATCATGTTGTTTTCGTGTCAGATGGACGGTGAAGAATAACACAGAATTCCTATGACCGATATAGGCTGATATCGCGTGACTGTTAGCCGATGCAGAGACTGCAGTAATTAAAAAGACCAAAATGACCCACTTAATGACGGTTGATCCGAAATCTATGAAGACCCCTAAACTACATTAGTCAATAAACAGTTGAAGTTAATTTCGTGGAATTCTGTCAAATGCTCTAGGAGAAGAAGGAATGTTGACAGAAAAGTTGACAGAAGAAAGAAATCGCTGAAATGCAAGAGTCCAGCCGTTGCTCGGCTAGACTAAAAATAGTCACGACTAGCAAAAAAAAAAAAAAATATATATATATATATATATATATATGAAACAGGTAGGGGTTCGAACCCACACCCGTAGAGCGAGATCAGAGCCACAAGCCGGGGTTCTTACCGCTGCGCTATAGAGGGATGCTGAAGTTTTCTGAACAAATTCCAAGTAGTATGTGTTGGTGTTATTGTATAACATTATTGAGGTCGGATCTAAATTGTATAGAACTGATGTATAGTGTTGATGATAGTGGTGGAATTAGCATGATAAAAGCACCCATTCATGGTTGAATATTGTGAATAGATTGGATGAATGTTTTTTTTTCTTACCATGTACACTGCCTCATTTCAAATATATAGTTTTAGTTTTGGTTTTGGTTTTGGTCACGTGGTTTCCTATTGTCCTGCCTAACCACTTGAATCATAAGATATCGAACTCATTGTTTCTACCTTTTGTTTAAAACCGAACATTTGTGTCAGTCAGTTTCGGTTTTGGTTTCAGTTTCTTATAAGTGGTGTGGATCGTAAAATTATTTGATTTGAAGTTACCTACTCTAAGTATACAAAAGAAATGTTTAAATTTCGCAGTGCAATATTCACGAGCAGAGAAGTCGAACAAAGCAGTCTACATTTGAAAGCATTGATTTAGTTTGAAAGCATTGACTTGAGACTACGAATTAGCCTAAGCTGATTTCACTGTGAAAATATATAGACCATCGAAATATTTCCACAGACATTACAATAGCCACTTGACAGATTATGACTTCATTGATATCAACACTATTATACATAACTCTATTTATGTGCATGTCGCATGACGGAAGATCAATATCATAGAAAGCTGGTTTAAACTAACTTTTATTCAATTTATTTATTGGAGAATAGAGAGAGAGATAGAAGAGATCGCCAGGGAAAGAGGGTATCACGTGTGTGTGAGAGGGGAGGGGGTAAGGGTCAGGGAGAAAGAGAAACAGAGGGGAGAGAGCATTGGAAGTGGGAAGGGAAGGAGGGGGATAGGGGGGCTCAAGAGTGGAGTGGAATAATAGGGAAGAGTCGATATCGAGTGTGGGAGGGGGGAGGGAGGAGGTTATATATAGGTGGCGGAGGAACATAGGTAAGAGGTATGGGTTGTGCTTTCCGGGAATAATCTAATTCATAATCAAATCATCTACATCATCATGCATCGTATATATTTCAGACAAATAAACAAAACACCCCCCCCCCCTCAATATATGCACATGATTTCTACATGTAGGCCTAGGTCTCGTATATATCCAACGATGTCTATGCATAACTTATCAAACGAATTTTATGGTGTCATGGAAGTGTGCCATCTACGGCAAAAAGTCGCCCGCGTTGATAGATATCGATAATGAAAATGTGAGCACAATAGGCTATTATATACGTATGGTTATAGGCCATTATACTTTTGATTATATATACCCTCTTGTGTCCTCCCAGCACAATAGTGTTATGATTGCATACCAGTTCATCTCCACATTTTAATCCCTTGATTTTTGGTTTCTGAACAATAGAGAAACCAAAACTATATATTTGAAATGAGGGACTGTAGTATTATGATCAATACCAGTTTATAAAGGACATTTTAGTCAACAATACCGGTCTGACGTAATCCCTGCAGGACTCGGTAATAATCCTTAGAAAGCCTATTTAATATTATGTAATGTATAGTGAAGAATGAAAAGGATTAGAACCATAGTGTTGCTTTATCGTAGCAGTTGCCTATACACCGAATACACAGTCATAGTGGGTGATTAGAAAAGGTCGGGGACTCTATAAAATGATGATAAAATCTGTTTGGGCGTTCGCCGGCGCGGCAAATTCGATAAATCCTGGCAACTCATCTGGCACACATCAACTCGCCATCATGTTGTTTTCGTGTCAGATGGACGGTGAAGAATAACACAGAATTCCTATGACCGATATAGGCTGATATCGCGTGACTGTTAGCCGATGCAGAGACTGCAGTAATTAAAAAAGACCAAAATGACCCACTTAATGACGGTTGATCCGAAATCTATGAAGACCACCCTAAACTACATTAGTCAATAAACAGTTGAAGTTAATTTCGTGGAATTCTGTCAAATGCTCTAGGAGAAGAAGGAATGTTGACAGAAAAGTTGACAGAAGAAAGAAATCGCTGAAATGCAAGAGTCCAGCCGTTGCTCGGCTAGACTAAAAATAGTCACGACTAGCAAAAAAAAAAAAAAAAATATATATATATATATATATATATATATATATGAAACAGGTAGGGGTTCGAACCCACACCCGTAGAGCGAGATCAGAGCCACAAGCCGGGGTTCTTACCGCTGCGCTATAGAGGGATGCTGAAGTTTTCTGAACAAATTCCAAGTAGTATGTGTTGGTGTTATTGTATAACATTATTGAGGTCGGATCTAAATTGTATAGAACTGATGTATAGTGTTGATGATAGTGGTGGAATTAGCATGATAAAAGCACCCATTCATGGTTGAATATTGTGAATAGATTGGATGAATGTTTTTTTTTCTTACCATGTACACTGTAGTATTATGATCAATACCAGTTTATAAAGGACATTTTAGTCAACAATACCGGTCTGACGTAATCCCTGCAGGACTCGGTAATAATCCTTAGAAAGCCTATTTAATATTATGTAATGTATAGTGAAGAATGAAAAGGATTAGAACCATAGTGTTGCTTTATCGTAGCAGTTGCCTATACACCGAATACACAGTCATAGTGGGTGATTAGAAAAGGTCGGGGACTCTATAAAATGATGATAAAATCTGTTTGGGCGTTCGCCGGCGCGGCAAATTCGGGATAAATCCTGGCAACTCATCTGGCACACATCAACTCGCCATCATGTTGTTTTCGTGTCAGATGGACGGTGAAGAATAACACAGAATTCCTATGACCGATATAGGCTGATATCGCGTGACTGTTAGCCGATGCAGAGACTGCAGTAATTAAAAAAGACCAAAATGACCCACTTAATGACGGTTGATCCGAAATCTATGAAGACCCCCTAAACTACATTAGTCAATAAACAGTTGAAGTTAATTTCGTGGAATTCTGTCAAATGCTCTAGGAGAAGAAGGAATGTTGACAGAAAAGTTGACAGAAGAAAGAATTCGCTGAAATGCAAGAGTCCAGCCGTTGCTCGGCTAGACTAAAAATAGTCACGACTAGCAAAAAAAAAAAAAAAAAATATATATATATATATATATATATATATGAAACAGGTAGGGGTTCGAACCCACACCCGTAGAGCGAGATCAGAGCCACAAGCCGGGGTTCTACTGCTGCGCTATAGAGGGATGCTGAAGTTTTCTGAACAAATTCCAAGTAGTATGTGTTGGTGTTATTGTATAACATTATTGAGGTCGGATCTAAATTGTATAGAACTGGTGTATAGTGTTGATGATAGTGGTGGAATTAGCATGATAAAAGCACCCATTCATGGTTGAATATTGTGAATAGATTGGATGAATGTTTTTTTTTTTACTATGTACACTGTAGTATTATGATCAATACCAGTTTATAAAGGACATTTTAGTCAACAATACCGGTCTGACGTAATCCCTGCAGGACTCGGTAATAATCCTTAGAAAGCCTATTTAATATTATGTAATGTATAGTGAAGAATGAAAAGGATTAGAACCATAGTGTTGCTTTATCGTAGCAGTTGCCTATACACCGAATACACAGTCATAGTGGGTGATTAGAAAAGGTCAGGGACTCTATAAAATGATGATAAAATCTGTTTGGGCGTTCGCCGGCGCGGCAAATTCGGGATAAATCCTGGCAACTCATCTGGCACACATCAACTCGCCATCATGTTGTTTTCGTGTCAGATGGACGGTGAAGAATAACACAGAATTCCTATGACCGATATAGGCTGATATCGCGTGACTGTTAGCCGATGCAGAGACTGCAGTAATTAAAAAAGACCAAAATGACCCACTTAATGACGGTTGATCCGAAATCTATGAAGACCTCCTAAACTATCATTAGTCAATAAACAGTTGAAGTTAATTTCGTGGAATTCTGTCAAATGCTCTAGGAGAAGAAGGAATGTTGACAGAAAAGTTGACAGAAGAAAGAAATCGCTGAAATGCAAGAGTCCAGCCGTTGCTCGGCTAGACTAAAAATAGTCACGACTAGCAAAAAAAAAAAAAAATTATATATATATATATATATATATGAAACAGGTAGGGGTTCGAACCCACACCCGTAGAGCGAGATCAGAGCCACAAGCCGGGGTTCTTACCGCTGCGCTATAGAGGGATGCTGAAGTTTTCTGAACAAATTCCAAGTAGTATGTGTTGGTGTTATTGTATAACATTATTGAGGTCGGATCTAAATTGTATAGAACTGATGTATAGTGTTGATGATAGTGGTGGAATTAGCATGATAAAAGCACCCATTCATGGTTGAATATTGTGAATAGATTGGATGAATGTTTTTTTTTTCTTACCATGTACACTGCCTCATTTCAAATATATAGTTTTAGTTTTGGTTTTGGTTTTGGTCACGTGGTTTCCTATTGTCCTGCCTAACCACTTGAATCATAAGATATCGAACTCATTGTTTCTACCTTTTGTTTAAAACCGAACATTTGTGTCAGTCAGTTTCGGTTTTGGTTTCAGTTTCTTATAAGTGGTGTGGATCGTAAAATTATTTGATTTGAAGTTACCTACTCTAAGTATACAAAAGAAATGTTTAAATTTCGCAGTGCAATATTCACGAGCAGAGAAGTCGAACAAAGCAGTCTACATTTGAAAGCATTGATTTAGTTTGAAAGCATTGACTTGAGACTACGAATTAGCCTAAGCTGATTTCACTGTGAAAATATATAGACCATCGAAATATTTCCACAGACATTACAATAGCCACTTGACAGATTATGACTTCATTGATATCAACACTATTATACATAACTCTATTTATGTGCATGTCGCATGACGGAAGATCAATATCATAGAAAGCTGGTTTAAACTAACTTTTATTCAATTTATTTATTGGAGAATAGAGAGAGAGATAGAAGAGATCGCCAGGGAAAGAGGGTAGATCTCGGTGGGCGCCGGAGCAGAAAAAAAAAAAAAGGGAGAAAGAGAAACAGAGGGGAGAGAGCATTGGAAGTGGGAAGGAAGGAGGGGGATAGGGGGGCTCAAGAGTGGAGTGGAATAATAGGGAAGAGTCGATATCGAGTGTGGGGAGGGGGAGGAGGAGGTTATATATAGGTGGCGGAGGAACATAGGTAAGAGGTATGGGTTGTGCTTTCCGGGGAATAATCTAATTCATAATCAAATCATCTACATCATCATGCATCGTATATATTTCAGACAAATAAACAAAACACACCCCCCACCCCTCAATATATGCACATGATTTCTACATGTAGGCCTAGGTCTCGTATATATCCAACGATGTCTATGCATAACTTATCAAACGAATTTTATGGTGTCATGGAAGTGTGCCATCTACGGCAAAAGTCGCCCGCGTTGATAGATATCGATAATGAAAATGTGAGCACAATAGGCTATTATATACGTATGGTTATAGGCCATTATACTTTTGATTATATATACCCTCTTGTGTCCTCCCAGCACAATAGTGTTATGATTGCATACCAGTTCATCTCCACATTTTAATCCCTTGATTTTTGGTTTCTGAACAATAGAGAAACCAAAACTATATATTTGAAATGAGGGACTGTAGTATTATGATCAATACCAGTTTATAAAGGACATTTTAGTCAACAATACCGGTCTGACGTAATCCCTGCAGGACTCGGTAATAATCCTTAGAAAGCCTATTTAATATTATGTAATGTATAGTGAAGAATGAAAAGGATTAGAACCATAGTGTTGCTTTATCGTAGCAGTTGCCTATACACCGAATACACAGTCATAGTGGGTGATTAGAAAAGGTCGGGGACTCTATAAAATGATGATAAAATCTGTTTGGGCGTTCGCCGGCGCGGCAAATTCGGATAAATCCTGGCAACTCATCTGGCACACATCAACTCGCCATCATGTTGTTTTCGTGTCAGATGGACGGTGAAGAATAACACAGAATTCCTATGACCGATATAGGCTGATATCGCGTGACTGTTAGCCGATGCAGAGACTGCAGTAATTAAAAAAGACCAAAATGACCCACTTAATGACGGTTGATCCGAAATCTATGAAGACCCCTAAACTACATTAGTCAATAAACAGTTGAAGTTAATTTCGTGGAATTCTGTCAAATGCTCTAGGAGAAGAAGGAATGTTGACAGAAAAGTTGACAGAAGAAAGAAATCGCTGAAATGCAAGAGTCCAGCCGTTGCTCGGCTAGACTAAAAATAGTCACGACTAGCAAAAAAATATATATATATATATATATATATATATATATATGAAACAGGTAGGGGTTCGAACCCACACCCGTAGAGCGAGATCAGAGCCACAAGCCGGGGTTCTACCGCTGCGCTATAGAGGATGCTGAAGTTTTCTGAACAAATTCCAAGTAGTATGTGTTGGTGTTATTGTATAACATTATTGAGGTCGGATCTAAATTGTATAGAACTGATGTATAGTGTTGATGATAGTGGTGGAATTAGCATGATAAAAGCACCCATTCATGGTTGAATATTGTGAATAGATTGGATGAATGTTTTTTTTTACCATGTACACTGTAGTATTATGATCAATACCAGTTTATAAAGGACATTTTAGTCAACAATACCGGTCTGACGTAATCCCTGCAGGACTCGGTAATAATCCTTAGAAAGCCTATTTAATATTATGTAATGTATAGTGAAGAATGAAAAGGATTAGAACCATAGTGTTGCTTTATCGTAGCAGTTGCCTATACACCGAATACACAGTCATAGTGGGTGATTAGAAAAGGTCGGGGACTCTATAAAATGATGATAAAATCTGTTTGGGCGTTCGCCGGCGCGGCAAATTCGGGATAAATCCTGGCAACTCATCTGGCACACATCAACTCGCCATCATGTTGTTTTCGTGTCAGATGGACGGTGAAGAATAACACAGAATTCCTATGACCGATATAGGCTGATATCGCGTGACTGTTAGCCGATGCAGAGACTGCAGTAATTAAAAAGACCAAAATGACCCACTTAATGACGGTTGATCCGAAATCTATGAAGACCCCTAAACTACATTAGTCAATAAACAGTTGAAGTTAATTTCGTGGAATTCTGTCAAATGCTCTAGGAGAAGAAGGAATGTTGACAGAAAAGTTGACAGAAGAAAGAATTCGCTGAAATGCAAGAGTCCAGCCGTTGCTCGGCTAGACTAAAAATAGTCACGACTAGCAAAAAAAAAAAAAAATATATATATATATATATATATATATGAAACAGGTAGGGGTTCGAACCCACACCCGTAGAGCGAGATCAGAGCCACAAGCCGGGGTTCTTACCGCTGCGCTATAGAGGGATGCTGAAGTTTTCTGAACAAATTCCAAGTAGTATGTGTTGGTGTTATTGTATAACATTATTGAGGTCGGATCTAAATTGTATAGAACTGGTGTATAGTGTTGATGATAGTGGTGGAATTAGCATGATAAAAGCACCCATTCATGGTTGAATATTGTGAATAGATTGGATGAATGTTTTTTTTTCTTACCATGTACACTGTAGTATTATGATCAATACCAGTTTATAAAGGACATTTTAGTCAACAATACCGGTCTGACGTAATCCCTGCAGGACTCGGTAATAATCCTTAGAAAGCCTATTTAATATTATGTAATGTATAGTGAAGAATGAAAAGGATTAGAACCATAGTGTTGCTTTATCGTAGCAGTTGCCTATACACCGAATACACAGTCATAGTGGGTGATTAGAAAAGGTCGGGGACTCTATAAAATGATGATAAAATCTGTTTGGGCGTTCGCCGGCGCGGCAAATTCGGGATAAATCCTGGCAACTCATCTGGCACACATCAACTCGCCATCATGTTGTTTTCGTGTCAGATGGACGGTGAAGAATAACACAGAATTCCTATGACCGATATAGGCTGATATCGCGTGACTGTTAGCCGATGCAGAGACTGCAGTAATTAAAAAAGACCAAAATGACCCACTTAATGACGGTTGATCCGAAATCTATGAAGACCCCTAAACTACATTAGTCAATAAACAGTTGAAGTTAATTTCGTGGAATTCTGTCAAATGCTCTAGGAGAAGAAGGAATGTTGACAGAAAAGTTGACAGAAGAAAGAAATCGCTGAAATGCAAGAGTCCAGCCGTTGCTCGGCTAGACTAAAAATAGTCACGACTAGCAAAAAAAAAAAAAAAAAAAATATATATATATATATATATATATGAAACAGGTAGGGGTTCGAACCCACACCCGTAGAGCGAGATCAGAGCCACAAGCCGGGGTTCTTACCGCTGCGCTATAGAGGGATGCTGAAGTTTTCTGAACAAATTCCAAGTAGTATGTGTTGGTGTTATTGTATAACATTATTGAGGTCGGATCTAAATTGTATAGAACTGATGTATAGTGTTGATGATAGTGGTGGAATTAGCATGATAAAAGCACCCATTCATGGTTGAATATTGTGAATAGATTGGATGAATGTTTTTTTTTTTTTTTTTTTACACTGTAGTATTATGATCAATACCAGTTTATAAAGGACATTTTAGTCAACAATACCGGTCTGACGTAATCCCTGCAGGACTCGGTAATAATCCTTAGAAAGCCTATTTAATATTATGTAATGTATAGTGAAGAATGAAAAGGATTAGAACCATAGTGTTGCTTTATCGTAGCAGTTGCCTATACACCGAATACACAGTCATAGTGGGTGATTAGAAAAGGTCGGGGACTCTATAAAATGATGATAAAATCTGTTTGGGCGTTCGCCGGCGCGGCAAATTCGGATAAATCCTGGCAACTCATCTGGCACACATCAACTCGCCATCATGTTGTTTTCGTGTCAGATGGACGGTGAAGAATAACACAGAATTCCTATGACCGATATAGGCTGATATCGCGTGACTGTTAGCCGATGCAGAGACTGCAGTAATTAAAAAAGACCAAAATGACCCACTTAATGACGGTTGATCCGAAATCTATGAAGACCCCTAAACTACATTAGTCAATAAACAGTTGAAGTTAATTTCGTGGAATTCTGTCAAATGCTCTAGGAGAAGAAGGAATGTTGACAGAAAAGTTGACAGAAGAAAGAATTCGCTGAAATGCAAGAGTCCAGCCGTTGCTCGGCTAGACTAAAAATAGTCACGACTAGCAAAAAAAAAAATATATATATATATATATATATATATGAAACAGGTAGGGGTTCGAACCCACACCCGTAGAGCGAGATCAGAGCCACAAGCCGGGGTTCTTACCGCTGCGCTATAGAGGGATGCTGAAGTTTTCTGAACAAATTCCAAGTAGTATGTGTTGGTGTTATTGTATAACATTATTGAGGTCGGATCTAAATTGTATAGAACTGGTGTATAGTGTTGATGATAGTGGTGGAATTAGCATGATAAAAGCACCCATTCATGGTTGAATATTGTGAATAGATTGGATGAATGTTTTTTTTTCTTACCATGTACACTGTAGTATTATGATCAATACCAGTTTATAAAGGACATTTTAGTCAACAATACCGGTCTGACGTAATCCCTGCAGGACTCGGTAATAATCCTTAGAAAGCCTATTTAATATTATGTAATGTATAGTGAAGAATGAAAAGGATTAGAACCATAGTGTTGCTTTATCGTAGCAGTTGCCTATACACCGAATACACAGTCATAGTGGGTGATTAGAAAAGGTCGGGGACTCTATAAAATGATGATAAAATCTGTTTGGGCGTTCGCCGGCGGCGGCCAATTCGGGATACATTCTTGCCATTCATCTGGCACACATCAACTCGCCATCATGTTGTTTTCGTGTCAGATGGACGGTGAAGAATAACACAGAATTCCTATGACCGATATAGGCTGATATCGCGTGACTGTTAGCCGATGCAGAGACTGCAGTAATTAAAAGACCAAAATGACCCACTTAATGACGGTTGATCCGAAATCTATGAAGACCCCTAAACTACATTAGTCAATAAACAGTTGAAGTTAATTTCGTGGAATTCTGTCAAATGCTCTAGGAGAAGAAGGAATGTTGACAGAAAAGTTGACAGAAGAAAGAAATCGCTGAAATGCAAGAGTCCAGCCGTTGCTCGGCTAGACTAAAAATAGGCACGCCGAGCAATAAAAAAAAAAAAATATATATATATATATATATATATATGAAACAGGTAGGGGTTCGAACCCACACCCGTAGAGCGAGATCAGAGCCACAAGCCGGGGTTCTTACCGCTGCGCTATAGAGGGATGCTGAAGTTTTCTGAACAAATTCCAAGTAGTATGTGTTGGTGTTATTGTATAACATTATTGAGGTCGGATCTAAATTGTATAGAACTGATGTATAGTGTTGATGATAGTGGTGGAATTAGCATGATAAAAGCACCCATTCATGGTTGAATATTGTGAATAGATTGGATGAATGTTTTTTTTCTTACCATGTACACTGTAGTATTATGATCAATACCAGTTTATAAAGGACATTTTAGTCAACAATACCGGTCTGACGTAATCCCTGCAGGACTCGGTAATAATCCTTAGAAAGCCTATTTAATATTATGTAATGTATAGTGAAGAATGAAAAGGATTAGAACCATAGTGTTGCTTTATCGTAGCAGTTGCCTATACACCGAATACACAGTCATAGTGGGTGATTAGAAAAGGTCGGGGACTCTATAAAATGATGATAAAATCTGTTTGGGCGTTCGCCGGCGCGGCAAATTCGGGATAAATCCTGGCAACTCATCTGGCACACATCAACTCGCCATCATGTTGTTTTCGTGTCAGATGGACGGTGAAGAATAACACAGAATTCC
The DNA here is from genome assembly GCF_039555335.1 of Amphiura filiformis. Lineage (NCBI taxonomy): Eukaryota > Metazoa > Echinodermata > Ophiuroidea > Amphilepidida > Amphiuridae > Amphiura > Amphiura filiformis. The sequence goes on from NW_027305500.1 coordinate 941,905, forward strand.
TATGACCGATATAGGCTGATATCGCGTGACTGTTAGCCGATGCAGAGACTGCAGTAATTAAAAGACCAAAATGACCCACTTAATGACGGTTGATCCGAAATCTATGAAGACCCCTAAACTACATTAGTCAATAAACAGTTGAAGTTAATTTCGTGGAATTCTGTCAAATGCTCTAGGAGAAGAAGGAATGTTGACAGAAAAGTTGACAGAAGAAAGAAATCGCTGAAATGCAAGAGTCCAGCCGTTGCTCGGCTAGACTAAGAAATCGCCCAGAAACAGGAGTCTAGCCGCCGCTCGGCTAGACTAACTAGATATATTGCATCCTTAGTAAGGCTGCGAAGTCTAGCCGTGACCTTGAAATGACATCTGATGACCTTGAAATGACCTTCACCACATTTTGCATCATATCCACATAACATATACTAATTTTCATTCAAATTGAATAAACTTTGTAATTTGACCCCTTTTGACCTTTAGTTGACTTCTGGTGACCTTGAAATGACCTCCAATATATTTTGAATCATATCAAGATCACATATACTAATTTTCATCTAAATTGGACAAATATTAGAATTTGACCCCTTTGACCTTTCGTTGACCTCTGGTGACCTTGAAATGACCTCCAATATATTTTGAATCATATCAAGATCACATATACTAATTTTCATTTAAATTGGACAAACTTTAGAATTTTACCCCTTTTGACCCCAAAACAGACCCTCCTCCATGTTTAAGCCAAATCTGATTACAATCGTATATGAACATAATGCTAGAGCCCTTTTGGCATTATTCTGATGATCACAGCACGTAATATGCAGAAAATATTGAATTTTAAAGTGATTTTCAGTAATCAACCATTTTTGTCCCCTGTTTGACCTTGAACTCAAAATCTGTGAGGACCCCATAGACACCAACTAATGTCAATGCATATGTGTCAGTCGCATCTCTGTACCATAGAATCTGTAGGAAAAGAAGCATTTTGAAGGTATTTGGTTATGTGCCGGAAATACCCCCTTAATGACCTTTGACCCCAAATCTGTGAGGACCCCATAGGCCCCGGCTATAGCCAAGGTAAATGTCCAAATCTCGATACTCTACCATGTAATCTGTAGGAGAAGAAGCATTTTTGGTAAAAATCACATTTTTAGCCAAAATTACTCATGCGTGACGTTTGACCCCAAATGGGTCATGTCATATGTACAGGCTGGGGTAGTTGAGCTTGTGCGCAAGTTTGGTCATAATCGGTCAAATAATGAAGGAGCTAGAGCAAATTATATCAAATGTTGACAGAAAGAAGAAGAAAGAAACTACTGGGATTCAAGAGTCTAGCCGCCGCTCGGCTAGACTAACTAGATATATTGCATCCTTAGTAAGGCTGCGAAGTCTAGCCGTGACCTTGAAATGACATCTGATGACCTTGAAATGACCTTCACCACATTTTGCATCATATCCACATAACATATACTAATTTTCATTCAAATTGAATAAACTTTGTAATTTGACCCCTTTTGACCTTTAGTTGACTTCTGGTGACCTTGAAATGACCTCCAATATATTTTGAATCATATCAAGATCACATATACTAATTTTCATCTAAATTGGACAAATATTAGAATTTGACCCCTTTTGACCTTTCGTTGACCTCTGGTGACCTTGAAATGACCTCCAATATATTTTGAATCATATCAAGATCACATATACTAATTTTCATTTAAATTGGACAAACTTTAGAATTTTACCCCTTTTGACCCCAAAACATCCTCCATGTTTAAGCCAAATCTGATTACAATCGTATATGAACATAATGCTAGAGCCCTTTTGGCATTATTCTGATGATCACAGCACGTAATATGCAGAAAATATTGAATTTTAAAGTGATTTTCAGTAATCAACCATTTTTGTCCCCTGTTTGACCTTGAACTCAAAATCTGTGAGGACCCCATAGACACCAACTAATGTCAATGCATATGTGTCAGTCGCATCTCTGTACCATAGAATCTGTAGGAAAAGAAGCATTTTGAAGGTATTTGGTTATGTGCCGGAAATACCCCCTTAATGACCTTTGACCCCAAATCTGTGAGGACCCCATAGGCCCCGGCTATAGCCAAGGTAAATGTCCAAATCTCGATACTCTACCATGTAATCTGTAGGAGAAGAAGCATTTTTGGTAAAAATCACATTTTTAGCCAAAATTACTCATGCGTGACGTTTGACCCCAAATGGGTCATGTCATATGTACAGGCTGGGGTAGTTGAGCTTGTGCACAAATTTGGTCATAATCGGTCAAATAATGAAGGAGCTATAGCAAATTATATCAAATGTTGACAGAAAGAAGAACTAGATATATTGCATCCTTAGTAAGGCTGCGAAGTCTAGCCGTGACCTTGAAATGACCTCTGATGACCTGGAAATGACCTTCACCACATATTTTGCATCATATCCACATAACGTATACTAATTTCCATTCAAATTGAACAAACTTTACAATTTGACCCCTTTTGACCTTTGGTTGACCTCTGGTGACCTTGAAATGACATCCATTATATTTTGAATCATATCAAGATTACATACACTAATTTTCATTTAAATTGGACAAACTTTAGAACTTGACCCTTTTGACCTTTGGTTGACCTCTGGTGACCTTGAAATGACCTCCAATATATTTTGAATCATATCAAGATCACATATACTAATTTTCATTTCAATCGGACAAACTTTAGAATTTTACTCCTTTTGACTCCAAAACAGACCCTTCCTCCATGTTTAAGCCACATCTGATTACAATCGTATATGAACATAATGCTAGAGCCCTTTTGGCATTATTCGGATGATCACAGCACGTAATATGCAGAAAATATTGAATTTTAAAGTGATTTTCAGGAATCAACCATTTTTGTCCCCTGTATGACCTTGAAATCAAAATCTGTGAGGACCCCATAGACACCAGCTAATGTCAATGCATATGTGTTAGTCGCATCTCTGTACCATAGAATCTGTAGGAAAAGAAGCATTTTGAAGGTATTTGGTTATGTGCCGGAAATACCACCTTAATGACCTTTGACCCCAAATCTGTGAGGACCCCATAGGCCCCGGCTATAGCCAAGGTCAATGTATAAATCTCATTACTGTACCACGTAATCTGTAGGAGAAGAAGCATTTTTGGTAAAAATCACATTTTTAGCCAAAATTACTCATGCATGACGTTTGACCCCAAATGGGTCATGTCAAATGTAAAGGCTGGGGTAATGGAGCTTGTGCCCAAGTTTGGTCATAATCGGTCAAATAATAAAGGAGCTAGAGCAAATTATGTTAAATGTTGACAGAAAGAGGAAGAAGAAGAAGAAGAAGAAGAAGAAGAAGAAGAAGAAGAAAGAAACTACTGGGAAACAGAAGTCTAGCCGCCGCTCGGCTAGACTAAGAACGAGATCTGATTGGTTGCGGTCACCTGCGACCGCGAGCACAGCCACCAGGCGGTTTTGTTGATAACCGGAAGTGATCCCTTAATAACCTTTGACCCCGCAAAATATTACATACTGCTCAGGATGTCATAAGGAATATTCCTGGTGAATTCCAGCTTAATCGGAATTTATAAATGGATTTTGATTTTTTTAAATTTATGATTGACCTTTTGACCCCTTAATGACGTTTGACCTCAATGAAAAAAAAAACCTTATGTACACCGACAAAATGCATTGTTCCAATTTTAATTAAAAATTCTACTTTGTTTAGTTGTCGAGATAAAAATTCTTAAAGTTATTTAGCTAAAAACAGGAAGTGACCCCTTAATGACCTTTGACCCCCAAAATAAAAATACCATGCATACACCAGGTAGCACTAATTCATGTATGATGATTATATTACTCTGGTCTGTTTACATTTTGAGATACATTTTTTAAAACTTTTTTGATAATTTTGATTTTTGACCGGAAGTAACCCCTTAATGACCTTTGACCCCAAAACTGTAGGCATCCTAAAGACCCTAGCTAGTAGCGATGCATGTGTGCTAATGGCGACTCTCTGCTATGTAATATGTAAAGACAGTGATTTTTTGAATATTTTTTACAAATTTTTCAGACTTTTACCGGAAGTGACCCCTTAATGACCTTTGATCCCAATTCTGTGAAGGACTTTTAGACACTGGCCATAGATGATGCATGTGTGCAAGTGACGTTACGATGCTATGTAATATGTGGAAGAAGAAGCATTTTTAGTGAAAATCACATTTTTGGTCATTGACCGGAAGTGGATGATCTTTGACCGGAAATTGATCATGTGACATTTGTAGCAAGTGCCAGTGATGAGTGTGTCTAAGTTTGGTTGAAATCCATGAAAGTATGTCGGAGCTAGAGCAATTTGTAAATTTCCAGAGGGGGGGTCGGCAAAATGTTGACAGAAAGAAGAACGCGGTAAAAACAATGCACAGCGCCGATGGCGGCTGTGCAAAGAAACTACTGGGATTCAAGAGTCTAGCCGCCGCTCGGCTAGACTAACTAGATATATTGCATCCTTAGTAAGGCTGCGAAGTCTAGCCGTGACCTTGAAATGACATCTGATGACCTTGAAATGACCTTCACCACATTTTGCATCATATCCACATAACATATACTAATTTTCATTCAAATTGAATAAACTTTGTAATTTGACCCCTTTTGACCTTTAGTTGACCTCTGGTGACCTTGAAATGACCTCCAATATATTTTGAATCATATCAAGATCACATATACTAATTTTCATCTAAATTGGACAAATATTAGAATTTGACCCCTTTTGACCTTTCGTTGACCTCTGGTGACCTTGAAATGACCTCCAATATATTTTGAATCATATCAAGATCACATATACTAATTTTCATTTAAATTGGACAAACTTTAGAATTTTACCCCTTTTGACCCCAAAACAGACCCCTCCTCCATGTTTAAGCCAAATCTGATTAGTCTAGCCGAGCGGCGGCTAGACTCCTGTTTTTGGGCGATTTCTTAGTCTAGCCGAGCGGCGGCTAGACTCCTGTTTCCCAGTAGTTTCTTTCTTCTTCTTCTTCTTCTTCTTCTTCTTTCTGTCAACATTTAACATAATTTGCTCTAGCTCCTTTATTATTTGACCGATTATGACCAAACTTGGGCACAAGCTCCACTACCCCAGCTTTTAAATTTGACATGACCCATTTGGGGTCAAACGTCATGCATGAGTAATTTTGGCTAAAAATGTGATTTTTACCAAAAATGCTTCTTCTCCTACAGATTACGTGGTACAGTAATGAGATTTATACATTGACCTTGGCTATAGCCGGGGCCTATGGGGTCCTCACAGATTTGGGGTCAAAGGTCATTAAGGTGGTATTTCCGGCACATAACCAAATACCTTCAAAATGCTTCTTTTCCTACAGATTCTATGGTACAGAGATGCGACTGACACATATGCATTGACATTAGTTGGTGTCTATGGGGTCCTCACAGATTTTGAGTTCAAGGTCATACAGGGGACAAAAATGGTTGATTACTGATAATCACTTTAAAATACAATATTTTCTGCATATTACGTGCTGTGATCATCCGAATAATGCCAAAAGGGCTCTAGCATTATGTTCATGTACGATTGTAATCAGATTTGGCTTAAACATGGAGGAGGGTCTGTTTTGGGGTCAAAAGGGTAAAATTCTAAAGTTTGTCCAATTTAAATGAAAATTAGTATATGTGATCTTGATATGATTCAAAATATATTGGAGGTCATTTCAAGGTCACCAGAGGTCAACGAAAGGTCAAAAGGGGTCAAATTCTAATATTTGTCCAATTTAGATGAAAATTAGTATATGTGATCTTGATATGATTCAAACTATATTGGAGGTCATTTCAAGGTCACCAGAGGTCAACTAAAGGTCAAAAGGGGTCAAATTACAAAGTTTATTCAATTTGAATGAAAATTAGTATATGTTATGTGGATATGATGCAAAATGTGGTGAAGGTCATTTCAAGGTCATCAGATGTCATTTCAAGGTCACGGCTAGACTTCGCAGCCTTACTAAGGATGCAATATATCTAGTTTCTTCTTCTTCTTCTTCTGTCAACATTTAACCTAATTTGCTCTAGCTCCTTCATTATTTGACCGATTATGACCAAACTTGGGCACAAGCTCCACTACCCCAGCCTTTAAATTTGACATGACCCATTTGGGGTCAAACGTCACGCATGAGTAATTTTGGCTAAAAATGTGATTTTTACCCAAAATGCTTCTTCTCCTACAGATTACGTGGTACAGTAATGAGATTTATACATTGACCTTGGCTATAGCCGGGGCCTATGGGGTCCTCACAGATTTGGGGTCAAAGGTCATTAAGGGGTATTTCCGGTACATAACCAAGTACCTTCAAAATGCTTCTTTTCCTACAGATTCTATGGTGCGGAGATGCGACTGACACATATTCATTGACATTATCTGGTGTCTATGGGGTCCTCACAGATTTTGAGTTCAAGGTCATACAGGGGACAAAAATTGTTGATTACTGAAAATCACTTTAAAATCCAATATTTTCTGCATATTAAGTGCTGTGATCATAAGAATAATGCCAAAAGGGCTCTAGCATTATGTTCATATACGATTGTAATCAGATTTGGCTTAAACATGGAGGAGGGTCTGTTTTGGGGTCAAAAGGGTAAAATTCTAAAGTTTGTCCAATTTAAATGAAAATTAGTATATGTGATCTTGAAATGATGCTAAATATTGTGGAGGTCATTTCAAGGTCACCAGAGGTCAACCAAAGGTCAAAAGGGGTCAAATAGCAAAGTTTGTTCAATTTGAATGAAAATTAGTATATGTTATGTGGATATGATGCAAAACGTGTTGAAGGTCATTTCAAGGTCATCAGAGGTCATTTCAAGGTCACGGCTAGACTTCGCAGCCTTTTAAGGATGCAATATATCTAGTTACAATTGTATATGAACATAATGCTAGAGCCCTTTTGGCATTATTCTGATGATCACAGCACGTAATATGCAGAAAATATTGAAAATAAAGTGATTTTCAGTAATAAACCATTTTTGCCCCCTGTATGACCTTGAACTCAAAATCTGTGAGGACCCCATAGACACCAGCTTAAGTCAATGAATATGTATCAGTCCCTCTCCGTACCATATAATCTGTAGCAAAAGAAGCATTTTGAAGGTATTTGGTTATGTACCGGAAATACCCCCTTAATGACATTTGACCCCAAATCTGTGAGGACCCCATAGACCCCGGCTATAGCCAAGGACAATGTGCAAATCTCAATACTGTACCATGTAATCTGTAGGAGAAGAAGCATTTTTGGTAAAAATCACATTTTTAGCCAAAATTACTCATGCGTGACGCTTGACCCCAAATGGGTCATGTCAAATGTAAAAGCTGGGGTAGTAGAGCTTGTGCGCAAGTTTGGTCATAATCGGTCAAATAATGAAGGAGCTGGAGCAAATTATATCAAATGTTGACAGAAAGAAGAAGAAGAAAGAAACTACTGGGATTCAAGAGTCTAGCCGCCGCTCGGCTAGACTAACTAGATATATTGCATCCTTAGTAAGGCTGCGAAGTCTAGCCGTGACCTTGAAATGACATCTGATGACCTTGGAATGACCTTCACCACATTTTGCATCATATCCACATAACATGTACTAATTTTCATTCAAATTGAATAAACTTTGTAATTTGACCCATTTTGACCTTTAGTTGACCTCTGGTGACCTTGAAATGACCTCCAATATATTTTGAATCATATCAAGATCACATATACTAATTTTCATCTAAATTGGACAAATATTAGAATTTGACCCCTTTGACCTTTCGTTGACCTCTGGTGACCTTGAAATGACCTCCAATATATTTTGAATCATATCAAGATCACATATACTAATTTTCATTTAAATTGGACAAACTTTAGAATTTTACCCTTTTGACCCCAAAACAGACCCCTCCTCCATGTTTAAGCCAAATCTGATTACAATCGTATATGAACATAATGCTAGAGCCCTTTTGGCATTATTCTGATGATCACAGCACGTAATATGCAGAAAATATTGAATTTTAAAGTGATTTTCAGTAATAAACCATTTTTGCCCCCTGTATGACCTTGAACTCAAAATCTGTGAGGACCCCATAGACACCAGCTTAAGTCAATGAATATGTATCAGTCCCATCTCCGTACCATATAATCTGTAGCAAAAGAAGCATTTTGAAGGTATTTGGTTATGTACCGGAAATACCCCCTTAATGACATTTGACCCCAAATCTGTGAGGACCCCATAGGCCCCGGCTATAGCCAAGGTCAATGTGCAAATCTCAATACTGTACCATGTAAAATCTGTAGGAGAAGCATTTTTGGTAAAAATCACATTTTTAGCCAAAATTACTCATGCGCGACGCTTGACCCCAAATGGGTCATGTCAAATGTAAAAGCTGGGGTAGTAGAGCTTGTGCGCAAGTTTGGTCATAATCGGTCAAATAATGAAGGGGCTAGAGCAAATTATATCAAATGTTGACAGAAAGAAGAAGAACTAGATATATTGCATCCTTAAAAGGCTGCGAAGTCTAGCCGTGACCTTCAAATGACCTTGAAATGACCTTCACCACGTTTTGCATCATATCAACAACTGTGTGATATTTGACCGCACGATTGTCATGTGACAAAGCGTGGTCACGGGCAGTGATTGTCTGTGGTAAAGTTTGATATTTTACATGTACTTCAAATAATTAATTGGTGTGGCCCCTGCATTGCATACGTGCTCCGTGTCGATTTCGCCAGGCGCACAACACTAAATCCTTCCGCATTTGGTGTAACCCTTCATAGTCCCGGTAAAAAAATAGTGCCTAAGCGAAATATATCGGCGTTCCGAGGGAACCGAATTTTGAGTGACTCTTGGTTGAGTTGATAGTTGATAAAAACGATAGAATAGGAGCTCAACCTTACAAATTTGTTCAGAAAACGTTCCGAATCGAATGTGCATGGGCTCTCGGAACAATAGCATGGCCGTAACTGGGAAGGAGGCGCGAGTGTCTGCTAAAATTCGGGATGGCGCTGTTCAGGGTTTCGTATCTGTCAAGTTTGTCTTAATTTATTTAAATACAAAATAATATTTAAGACATTTGTGCGATCAAAATATTAATAAATGATTGGAACGTTCTGATAATAATCAGGCTGATAGCACATGCGCCGATGACTGCATACTGAGAAGCCTACTGAGAAAAGTAGTAGGGGAATACAAGTGTTGAAAGTGACTTGCCGGAATCATTGCATGGTGAACGGAATTGCTTCAGGGCTTGGTAATAATCCTTAGAAAGCCTATTTAATATTATGTAATGTATAGTGAAGAATGAAAAGGATTAGAACCATAGTGTTGCTTTATCGTAGCAGTTGCCTATACACCGAATACACAGTCATAGTGGGTGATTAGAAAAGGTCGGGGACTCTATAAAACGATGATAAAATCTGTTTGGGCGTTCGCCGGCGCGGCAAATTCGGGATAAATCCTGGCAACTCATCTGGCACACATCAACTCGCCATCATGTTGTTTTCGTGTCAGATGGACGGTGAAGAATAACACAGAATTCCTATGACCGGTATAGGCTCTTATCGCGTGACTGATAGCCGATGCAGAGACTGCAGTAATTAAAAGACCAAAATGACCCACTTAATGACGGTTGATCTAAAATCTGTGAAGACCCCCTAAACTACATTAGTCAATAAACAGTTTGAGTAAATTTCGTGGAATTCTGTCAACTGCTCTAGGAGAAGAAGGGAATTGCGCTAAATTGAAAAAGCGTGAAGAGATACAAGAGTCTAGCCGCCGCTCGGCTAGACTAAGAAAGAAACTACTGGGATTCAAGAGTCTAGCCGCCGCTCGGCTAGACTAAGAAGAAAGAAACTACTGGATTCAAGAGTCTAGCCGCCGCTCGGCTAGACTAAAGAAACTACTGGGATTCAAGAGAGTCTAGCCGCCGCTCGGCTAGACTAAGAAGAAGAAGAAGAAGAAGAAGAAGAAGAAGAAGAAGAAGAAGAAGAAGAAGAAGAAGAAGAAGAAGAAGAAGAAGAAGAAGAAGAAGAAGAAGAAGAAGAAGAAGAAGAAGAAGAAGAAGAAGAAGAAGAAGAAGAAGAAGAAGAAGAAGAAGAAGAAGAAGAAGAAGAAGAAGAAGAAGAAGAAGAAGAAAGAAACCGCTGAGAAACAGGAGTCTAGCCGTCGCTCGGCTAGACTAAGAAGAAGATCCTGTAAGAAAAAAGACACAGCCGTAGTCAACGGCTGTGTAATTAGTGCAGCAAAGGTATGGAATCACACTTAACCTATTTCATAAGAACATACTATGGTTAGGCCACACGAAATTTAAATTCGTTTCACATCTCCATGTTTTTGGAAACGTGAGGAGGGTGGTGATTTTTTTTTTGTGTGTGTGTGGCAAAACTGACATTGGTATACAGCAAGTTTCACGTGAAATTGCCATTGCTAGCTGTTTTCAGCATCTTCGAGGAAACGACGAGGCCCTTTTATATTTTATGATTATGGTGGGTAGACCCCTTAGAGTGCCAGAAAAACACTTGAAAGTGATTTATGCTGGTTAATTAACTTCTTTATCAGCAAAACTTATAAAAAGGTATTAAAACCTGAAAATTGAAAATTGAAAAAACTAGTAATCCCAGAAAATGAGGAGTGAGGCGGATGTGAAACGAATTAAATGTTTTTACACAATATCATAGTTTTAGAAAAGTCAATCTTTTTAGAAACTATAATATAAACTTATTATAGAGTTTTTACAATTATTAGAAAGTGATTCTAAATCCCTCAAACAGGGACAAAAATCCTTTATTATAACAGGAACAGCTAGTGTAGAAAGGATATCGGATATGCAATCAATAATTTAATCTATTGCACAATAAAATACTATGATTTTGACAGAAATATCATACTAAAGTTTGTTTCAATCTTTTTCGATACTTAATGACAAGATATTGTTTTCAGTGCAAATGTGTTTCTAAATCCCCAAAACAGGAAAAATCCTTTAATATAACAGGAACAAGTAGTGTAGCACGGATATACAATCACATTTAATTTAGTTTATTGGCAAATATATTTGCATAATGTCTAAATTCCCCGAGCAGGGATAAAAATCCTTCAGTGTACTACAGGAACAAATAGTAAAGCATGGATATGTCATCACATTTAACATGTTTAATCTATTTCACAATAAAGTACTACGATTTTGACACTAATAATTATCACACTTTAATTAGCTTGATCTTTTTCGATACTTAATGACTTATATAGAGTTTTTACAATGATTAGAAAATGTCTTCTCATGTGTATTTCTAGATCCCCAAACAGGGGAAAAGTTTGTAGCGTATAACAGGATCATTTAGCAGTCCGGTCCGACTGCCTGATCAGGAAATACTGCCGAATCAGGCAGCATGGTATCCCACAATGCAATGCTCTATTTCAAATAGAGCATCTTTTAATATACCGTTATTTCTTGGTTTAGAGTAAAGAAGTAGGTAAAATATATAAAATTATCAATGGATGTACAATTTTCATCAATTTTAGTTAAAATAAAGTTAATTTGCATATGAAGACCTGAGCGCAAGAAGACAGTAAGTCCACTTGGCCCCTCAACATGTATACACTCAAGTTGCGTATAGTTTCGTATAGTTTTGTAATGTTTTATACATGTTCAGGGACCAAAACAAATCTTTCACAACCTTTCATGATGTTTTCACCCGGGAACATGTATTAAACATTATAAAACCCTAAGAAACTATACGTAACTTTAGTGTATACATGTTGAGGGGCCAAGTGGACTTACGGTCTTCTTGCGCTCAGGTCTTCATATATAAATCAAATTTTTAAAAAACCGTTAGAAATTGTTTTGTTATTTAAATTATTTTCCTCACGGTGGAATTTTTTTTCGCCCGGTGAAAAATTGGCAACTTACATGGAGCTCATGTGTGTCAAAGTAAAATTTCCACCGATTTTTTATAAAATCACCATGAACAATTTAGTCCTTAGTCTGTCAAATTCGGAAGGGTTACCAAAGCTTGTGTTGCCTGACTCGGCAACATGCTGCCTGATTCGGCAGTACTTCCTGATCAGGCAGTCGGACCGGACTGTTTAGTGTAGCACGGATATGCAATCATTTAATCTATTTCACAATAAAATAGTATGGTTTGCAAAATATCATAGTTTAAATTTGTCACTCTTTTTCTACACTTCAGGTGGTACTACACCCCCTGATAAATTTGTGACTATTTTTGTATTTTTCTCAAAAAATAATAACACACGGGTAACAAAAGTTATGTATATTATAGTGACTCAAGACAAGCGGTACGTTATTTATGATAAGAAAAGAGGTACCGCTAGACTGTACCTCATTTCTTAACATATATAATGAACCACTTGTTTTAAATCACTGAAATTTCAGTGAAGTAGTTGGATTCCTTGCCCTTATAATATACATAACTTTTGTCACCAGTGTGTGGTTATTTTTTGAAAAAATGCAAAATTAGTCACTCAATTTATCAGGGGGTGTAGTACCACCTTAACATTATAATGATTACAGTTGATTAACATAATATGTTACAAACGCTTTCTTCAAGATTGTTCTATAATGACACAAAACTTATCACCTATTGTTTTCCTCGATCATATTAGATCACATTTGCATGTTTGGAGTCACAGCGATTCTACACCGATTAGAAATTGAACCTTTGGTGAACTACCCAGCAAACACAAAACGTTTGGACATCTGAAAAGGTTGCCAGAAAACGTTTAAATGTCGGGTTATTTTAAGGGCACATAAAGGGTATAAAACGTTTTCATAACATTAAGAAAACATTTTTAATAACCTAATAATATTCTAACATAATGTTATAAAATGTTGCCAAAATATTTGGCAAAGTATGTTTGCAAAAAATATTTTACAATAACATTTTTAAAACATTGTTGTAGTGTATTTTCATACAAAATGTTTTAAAACGTTTTCATGACCTTTATATAATCCGACATTTAATGTTGTTAAAACGTTTTTATCTAAACCAAAACCCGAAATATATCCTGTTTAAAACGTTTTGAAAACATTATTGGGTTTGCTGGGTATGTATATGGGATATGCAGTCACATTTTGATCTATATATTTTAGCATGTTCAGATTGATACGCATATATCATACTTAAATTTGTTTTACGCTTTTTCGTCACTTAATCAAAATTTATTATAGTGTTTTTACAATATTAGAAAATACATGTATCATCGTAGATGTGTTTTTAAATTAATTTCCCAAACAGAACAGAAAATCGTTCAGTATAACAGGAGCAAATAAACTGGCATCATATCTTAAAATCCTCTCCATAAAAGTGAACAAAAATTGCGTACAGGATTACTTCAATACTCTACTCTAAACGTCAATAACCAAACAGTTGTCCAACTAACACAACAGCAAAATGCACTGACATGGAACACCTTCCAGGACCACATTCACAGCCTAGCAGATTTCTTTTGCTTGGTTCCAATTATTCGCGTGTACATGAACAAAGATTACACACAGGATTACTTCAATACTCTATTCTAAACACATGTCAGTAACCAAGCACGGAACAGCTTCCGGGACCACATTCACAGGCGAATAATTGGAACCCAGCAAAAGAAATCTGTTGAGCTGTGAATGTGGTCCAGGAAGGTGTTCCATGTCAGTGCATTTTGCTGATGGACAACGGCTTGGTTACTGACATGTGTTTAGAGTAGAGTATTGAAGTAATCCTGTGTGTATTTTTTGTTCATTTTTATAGACAGGATTTTAAGATATGACCTTGTGAAAAATTCTAAGTTTCTTTTTGAGACCAGTTTAGTATAGCAGGAATCGTCGGGTTCATCACATAGTGACATATCGTAAGTATTCAAGGTACCCTCTTGTACTATTTTACTTGGAATTTTAGCTTAATAATTAATGCGTCACTATGTCAAAAGGAAACGATCTTCTACAATACGCCAGCGACTCTCATAGTCAGTGTGTAATACACTTTTCCGTATGTTTACTGCAAAATACGTCATGATGTGAAAACACAAAATTGATTTCTGACGATACTTCCGGTTGCATGCACTACGCAAAATGTATATAAAAGTGTCGTATAATATTCCGAAGAAATCTGCATCACATAATCACGCATTATGTGACGTATTATTCATACGGCACTATGTCATACAGCGATTTCTACCTTTTTGTTAACCATTTTCTTACCATACGTCAATTAGTTTTTATTACTTTAATTACTAATTAGTTACTTAATGTTCAGCTTTGGGACTTGGCGTAATTGAAGAGAACGATATTCAAAACCGTAAGACCAGAAATTGCAAAAATGACTTAAAATAACGACATGTCATTATGGAATAAACCCGACAGGGTGTGCAACCACATTCTATTTCACAGTAAAATGCTATGATGGTTACATAAATATCACACTTTAATTTTTGATTTGTTCACACTTTTTCGACACTTAATGACTTATACAGAGTTTTTACAAGAAAATATCTTCAAAATCTGAAAGTTTTAATTGATTATGATAAATAATTCAGTGATTTTGTATAATAAACTAATCAAGCTACATGGTACTGTCCATTTGACTGTGCATTGTTTTCTCTTATACAAATCGTGTTGATCTTGAATTCCCCGATTACATACGCGTAGACTGACTTTGTTCTTTTTTATGCTCCGCATAGGCGGAGAAGATGGTATAGAGGAATGGGTTAAGTGAAGAATTGATTGGGAGTATGAACACCACGGACCACGTGTACATTTGCAATGGAATGACAGCCAGACCTGTTTGGGACAAGATCCCCATTATGACAATGGGCATCCAGCACAGAAAATCAGTTCCCACTATAATCGCCATTTTCATCGCCATCTTAATTTCGTCTGCCATATCCACTTCACGTTTAACACTTTTCCGTGATAGTTTCAACTTAACAAATATCATTGTATAGCACACAGATATTATAAGAAAACAGAACAGATTCACACCCAGAAATAGGGCAATAGAAAAGTACCAAGCTGGTTTTGAGCCAGTCGCAACAGGCAGATCAAAGGATTTACCCCCATAGTCGGGTCCCCCCACGTCAGATTTCAATGTTGTGAAATCTGTTGGACGGGTGATTAAAGGTAAGCCAATACAAACATCAGAGAGATCATAAAGATTGGATTCGGGGTCCGCATATATTATTGGTGTTAAACTGATTGATATAGCTATGACCCACAGGGTTCCTATAACTACACGAACTGAAGTATGGCGTAAATGCATTTGACTGAACGGGAAAACAATGCACATACATCTATCTATTGCAATCACAGTTATGAAAAATACTGAGCCTTCACTTGAGAGTATTGACATAAATCCAGCCAGCTTACAAACCATACTAGCACGCCACGCATCGGAGTATTCAAAATAACGGTCGCCATAGTAGATGTCTACGCCTGCGAGTATAAGCATGTAACTCCCCATTAAGAAATCAGATAGCGCTAGGTTAAACACAAGGAAAGAGAGCACAGCTTTTATATTGGAGTGCTTATTTTTCTCCCTGCAGCGCAGTACGATTACAAGTATATTGCCGAGACATGCGCTAAGACCGAGGATCCACATCGAGATACGTAGAAAGGTATTCTGCATAAGACTGCCGCACATGAAGAGTGGTGGCTGTGGCTCCAACGTTATACATTCGTCTAAGCCATTAAAAAAGCAACACAGTCGATGGTCATCTACATACCTGGAACAATAAATATCATTAAACCTAACCTTGTCAAATTAACATTAATGTTAAAAAATCATAATCAAAAATGTCTACCTAGCTCTACCTCTTCCAGCCTACCAGACCGACGTCACAAAACCAAGTACAATGCATCATATGGATGCCGCTACAAGACCCTGAACAGCAGGCCCATACCAAACTAGAATGGAGGAGGATGACTCCAAGGAAGCAAAAGGGCCGCATCCCAGAAACGGACTGGAGACTTAAAGGTCAACAGCATCACCCCACCCCCATTACTCCAAATAAGTTGAGTTTTTATACCTTTTTTTATACTTACTTTGGAAATAAGCCTTTTTTCGTAGATATCTATTCAACCATACCCTAGTATTAAGAGGATGCTAAAATCACGAAATACCCCTTTAAATTAAAGTCAAAGGTCGAAATACTAAAAAACGCAGTTATTATTGCCTAGTGGTTGTTATTGTTTAATTTGCTGCTTGCAGGGCTACGTTTTAATAGTCAGAATATTACTTTACACTGCAAAAGACATATTGTGCTCAACATTGAGTAAAAAGGTCACAACTCAACAAATGAGCAAAAATTTACTCAATGTTGAGTAATTTTTTACTCATTTGTTGAGTTTTACCTATATCAGCTCAATGTTGAGAAATTTACTCATTTGTTGATTTGTGACCTTTTTACTCAATATTGAGTAAAATATTTTTTGCAGTGTACCATGGCGGTATTTGCCTACATATTGTTGAGAGTTATTTTCTTAATTGAATAGGCCCATATCTTAATATTTTTACTTACAGCGTCTGAATTCCATTGGCCACATCACGAAAACCACCGTCCGCAACCAGGATATGACCAGCATCCATGTCTCCTTTCACCAAAACTCTGAATGTTCATAATTCCCACAATAATACGTTTAGGTTTCATTTAACAACATGAACTGTTTAGTTCAACATGTTCAAATAATTTGAAAAAATAATAAATAATAAATAATTTGAAAAATGTACAAATTTCAGAGTAACATGCAGAAACGAAATGTGTTCTATTAGTGTGGACGTTGAAGAGGTCAAACAGTGGCTACCCGGTAGTAATTGGTAAAAAGCTGATTTTTGCACCAGACAAGCAGAATATATCATATATCATCATATCCAAAATCCGAAAAAATCCTCCTTGGGGAATTTGTTTTATCCAAGATGGCCTCCAAAATGGCCGCCACAACATATAATTAGCTGTATCTTAGCTTCTAAAGCAGATATGATGACGATTTTAGTGTCTTTGAATAGGATTAAGAGGTCAGAGAATTCAAATTTGTACAAATCTAACACACTGATGTCTTCAATCACACTGAAATCCAAGATGGCCGCCAAAATGGACGCCACAACATATAACTAGCTGTATTTTAGCTTCTAAATCAGATATGATGATGATTTTAGTGTCTTTGAATAGGTTTAAGAAGTCAGAGAATTCAAATTTGTACAAATCTAACACACTGATGTCTTCAATCACATTGAAATTCAAGATGGCCGCCAAAATCCCACCACCACATATGATTAGATATATCTCCGCTTCTGAAGCAGATATGATGATGATTTTAGTGTCCTTGAATATATTTCAGAGTTCAAAGAATTCAAATTTGTACGTATCTAAAACACTGAAGTCTTCATTCACACTGGAATCCAAGATGGCCGCCAAAATGGCCGCCACGCCCACCTGTTATGCTTAGGTATATTTTGGCTTATGAAGCAGATATGATAATGATTTTAGTGTCTTTGAATATGTTTTAGGTGACGCATAAGTCAATTTTGTATTTTTCTTCATAAGTATATGTCTTTACTGACACTGCAATCCAACATGGCCCTCAATATTGCTAAAATCAAACATGATTAGCTAATTATCTCAGCTTCTGAAGCCAATATAATGGTGATTTTAATCTTTGAATAGGTTTTTAAGAGAATGTAGATTTTAATAGTCAGAGAATTGTTGCAATTTCTTAAAACCCGGGCTTATAACACTTAAGTTCAAGTCGCAATAGAATTCCAAGTAGCTGCCGCCACATATGAATATATATCTCAGCTTCTGAAGTAAAAGACTTCAGTGTTTTAGATACGTACAAATTTGAATTCTTTGAACTCTGAAATATATTCAAGGACACTAAAATCATCATCATATCTGCTTCAGAAGCGGAGATATATCTAATCATATGTGGTGGTGGGATTTTGGCGGCCATCTTGAATTTCAGTGTGATTGAAAACATCAGTGTGTTAGATTTGTACAAATTTGAATTCTCTGACTTTTTAAACCTATTCAAAGACACTAAAATCATCATCATATCTGCTTCAGAAGCTAATATACAGCTAATTATATGTTGTGGCGGCCATTTTGGCGGCCATCTTGAATTTCAGTGTGATTGAAAACATCAGTGTCTTAGATTTGTACAAATTTGAATTCTACGACCTCTTAAACCTATTCAAAGACACTAAAATCCTCATCATATCTGCTTTAGAAGCTAATATACAGCTAATTATATGTTGTGGCGGCCATTTTGGCGGCCATCTTGAATTTCAGTGTGATTGAAAACATCAGTGTCTTAGATTTGTACAAATTTGAATTCTACGACCTCTTAAACCTATTCAAAGACACTAAAATCCTCATCATATCTGCTTTAGAAGCTAAGATACAGCTAATTATATGTTGTGGCGGCCATTTTGGTGGCCATCTTGGATAAAACAAATTCCCCATGGAGGATTTCTTCGGATTTTGGATATGATGTTTTATGGTGTATTCTGCTTGTCTGGTGCAAAAATCAGCTTTTTACCAATTTTTTCCGGGTCAAAATGTCCAACGACCATACTATATCATTATTCTACAGTTTTGATGAAAAGTTTTCTTTTTCATCCGCTGCACATCGATTTTTCCACACAGTATAGTCCCAAAAAACGAGGGCGCATATGTACAACGTATGTAACTTTAAAATTGTGGTCTTTACACATCAGTGGCTTTAAAACAAAAAGTCGAAACTCATCATAATTTATGCTTAAATTTTGGCCATTTGGGCATCAACTTTCTACTCTTAATTGATAATGATGTCTTTTCACTGTGAGAGCTTTCATTGAAAACTGTGTTATAGAGAATTAGTGGTATTTACTTACAATATTTCAAGTCTTGACAAACCATCAAACGCACCCTTCTCAATTTCTTCAATAGGAACTTCGAATAAAAATCTACAGACATTGAAAATAAAAACAAAATCCCTATTTGACATAAAATGACAATTTGAATGACTTCTCCTCCAGTTTTAAGCATTTATTAACACAATTTATTTTTTTTACGCTTGCGCTGGGACCACTGAATGGGTCTTTAAGAGCTCTTGAACATAATTTTTTAGAAGTGGCTCTATACCTCAAAAAATAGATTTTTCTGATATTTTGTGCAATGATGCATGTTAGGGTGTTGACTACTTGTGTGACTAAAAAATTCAAAAATCGGCTCGTTGCCATGGAAACGGCCAAAACCCAGATTCTGTCATTTTGGGCCAAATTGGCAGTGAAATTAGTTAAAAAACATGTTATTTCAAGTGTTCGCTGCAACTAAGCCATATAATGCTGGTACATTACATTAAGTTTTTGTAAAAGGACATCTATTCATCTGATGATCAGCATATTTAGAGGTCAATAAGTTATTCTTAAGGGTACGTGCAGAGCCCATCTGCCAGGTGTATTTTCACTTTTTCATAAAATGTCATTTTAGCACCTAAAATATCATCATGAAAATCAACAACCCGGTGTTGCCAGGATTTTGTCCATTCTAGTGTGGGTAGTACAAGCTAGGTACTTTACATTTTAGTAAAAATCAGCTTGGGCAAATGTTACTTCTAAATACAGTGTTGCCAGAAAAACCGGTATTTTTGCAAATTGACATTTTGTCAAATTACGCCTTTTTGTCACAATTTTGTGCATTTTGACAAATATTTTCCTTCAAGGTGAATCCAAACAACTTTTTCGTCTTTGTAAATATCTAAATACTGAAAATTCAAAATTAGTGTTGCCAGAATTCTTGATAAAACACCCAATATTAGTATTTTACTGATAGTATGATTTGTTGTTGATGGTTTGATTGGGAAATGCTTATTTCTAATTTTCATACATCGAATGTACATAGTATAGATTGTTATATGAATGTTTAAACACCTGAGCACAAAGTAAGTGTTGCCAGAATTCTTGATAAAACACCCAAAATCATAATGCCATGATCCAGTCCTCTCACGCTAAAGTTGACAACGTCAAAATTTGGTTTACTATCATCAATAACTTGTCCTAAAAAGCGTATTCAAATTGTAAAAACCCCACGGTTCTAGTATTATCTAGTGCAAAGTTATAGTCAGGGTAATTATGGGTATTAATTTTATTCTTTGTTTTCTATTGAATTTTGAACTGGTCACTCAAACCTTACTGGACTGGATCAATAATAATCAAAAATATTGATATCAATTTCAGCAATAATTAAAAAATATATAAATATCGTTATCAATAATAAACAAAAATATTATCATCAATATCAAAAATATTAACATCAATAATATCAATAATAAACAAAAATATTAACATCAATATCAATAATTATCAAAAATATTAATATTAATATCAATATAATCAAAAATATTAATATCAATATCAATAATAATCAAGAATATTAATATCAATATCAATAATAATCAAAATATTAATATCAATATCAATAATAATCAAAACTATTAATATCGATATCAATATCAATAATAATCAAAAATATTAATATGAATATGAATAATCAAAACTATTAATATGAATAATAATCAAAAATATATATCAATATCAATAATAATCAAAAATATTAATATCAATAATAATCAAAAATATTGATATCAATTTCAGTAATAATTAAAAAAATATATCGTTATCAATAATAAACGAAAATATTATCATCAATATCAAAATAAACAAAAACATTGACATCAATAATATCAATAATAATCAAAAATATTAACATCAATATCAATAATTATCAAAATATTAATATTAATATCAAAAATAATCAAAATATAAATATCAATATCAATAATAATCAAGAATATTAATATCAATATCAATAATAATCAAAATATTAATATCCATATCAATAATAATCAAAATATTAATATCTATATCAATAATAATGAGAATATTAATATCAAAATCAATAATGATCAAATATATTAACATCAATATCAATAAAAAATCAAAAATATTAATATTGATATCAATAATCAAAAATATTAATATGAATATGAATAATATTCAAAAATATTAATATCAATATCAATAATAATCAAAAATAGTAATACTAATATTAAGATTTTGATATTGTTGATATTGATATTGATATTAATATTTTTGATTATTATTGATATTAATATTTTGCTTATTATTGATATTAATATTAATATTTTGCTTATTATTGATATTGATATAAATATTTGTGATTGTTATTGATATTGATGTTAATATTTTTGATTATTATTGATAGTTTTGTTTATCAGTGTTATTGATATTGGTATTAATATTTTTAAATATTATTGATATATTGATGTGAATATTTTTGATTATTATTGATAATAACCCGGCCTAGAACTACGAAGTACCACCCCAAGATTTCTTATCCGTCATAAAAAATGCGCGCATTTACGCCCCGACCTAAACTAATCATAGATCCATCCTTTGCGCTCATTTTAGTGTAAAAATGTTTACCAGCACCTTACCTGGGGGTAGGACCGGCTGTCAAAGATGACCATAGAGGGGGTGTTGGTGAGGGCCACCAATGGTTTCTACAGTAAAATAAATTATTTTCATTTCGCTCATGTAAAATTATTATAAGGTATTGACTTTTTACTTGTTAGTTTGAGGAGAAAATTCGGTCAAATTGCATTTTTTGTAGAATTTTAGCCGAAAATCAATTTTGCCAATACTTTTGTAAATAACTGAAATTTTCCAAATTTGCATGGGCGCCCTCACATTATGACGTCACAGCGACATTAGATGAGAGAAATGTTTGTACTTATTGGTATCACTGGGGTAGAGGAGACCCATAGCTATACATTGATATGACGTTTATAATTGAAAATTAGGGGTTGCAACCCCCCCTTCGTAGTCCGTGTTACAAAATATGGCTCAGTAGTTCTAGGGTTAATGTTAATATTTTTGATGATTGTTGATAATGATGTTAATATATTTGATATTATTAATATTATTGATGACAGTAAACCAAATTGATGTTAATACTTTTGATTATTATTTATATCGATATTAATAGTTTTGATTAGTATTGATAATGATGTTAATAGGCCTACATTGATATTATTATTAATATTGATGATAGTAAAAAAATTTGATGTTGGATCATGGCACATATACATATATATATATATATATATATATATATATATATATATATGATTTTGGGTGTTTTATCAAGAATTCTGGCAACACTTACTTTGTGCTCAGGTGTTTAAACATTCATATAACAATCTATACTATGTACATTCGATGTATGAAAATTAGAAATAAGCATTTCCTAACCAAACCATCAACACAAAATCACTAAAATGCTAATATTGGGTGTTTTATCAAGAATTCTGGCAACACTAATTTTGAATTTTCATTGTTTAGATATTTACAAAGACGAAAAAGTGTTGTTTGGATTCACCTTGAAGGAAAATATTTGTCAAAATGCACAAAATTGTGACAAAAAAGGCGTAATTTGACAAAATGTCAATTTGGCAACACTGTATTTAGAAGTAACATTTGCCCAAGCTGATTTTTATTAAAATGTAAAGTACCTAGCTTTTACTACCCACACTAGAATGGACAAAATCCTGGGAACACCGGGTTGTTGATTTTCATGATGATATTTTAGGTGCTAAAATGACATTTTATGAAAAGTGAAAATACACCTGACAGATGGGCTCTGCACGTACCCTTAAGAATAACTTATTGACCTCTAAATATGCTGATCATCAGATGAATAGATGTCCTTTCACAAGAACTTAATGTGATGTACCAGCAATATATGGCTTAGATACAGCGAACACTTGAAATAACATGTTTTTTCACTAATTTCACTGCCAATTTGGCCCAAAATGTCAGAATCTGGGTTTTGGCCGTTTCCATGGCAACGAGCCGATTTTTGAATTTTTTTTAGTCACACAAGTAGTCAACACCCTAACATGCATCATTGCACAAAATATCAGAAAAATCTATTTTTTGAGGTATAGAGCCACTTCTGAAAAATTATGTTCAAGAGCTCTTAATTATCATTATATTATTATTAACAAAATTATTAAATCAAAATCGGATAAATTTTCTGTGTTTGACCTACGATGTGCCCAAATTTCAACCTTTTTCTAATCACTCCAGATTGGTTGTAGGTAGGTCAAACTATATAATATCTGAATACCTGTAATCCTGAGGATTATTTTGGTATGGCTTTTAGCTAAATCGGAGCAGTTTTGAGTTTTGACCCTTTGACCTCATAATTTCTGTTATTGTTCAAGGGTGCCCATTGGATGTTCAACATGTTAGGCATCAACTTCAAACAGGAAAATGTTAGTCACACGCAACTTTACACTAAAGGGGAAATAACTAAAGGCGTCTACTGGACTAAAAGGTTAATACTCACAATCCCTTCAACAACGCAAGTTCTTCAAAAGATTGACTTTCCAAAATGGATATTTTTGTTGATGACAAATCTCTGAAATCAAACATTGTATGGAATATAATTTACTTCTCAACTTTTCTTATATTAATAGTACAAATGTGTAAAAAAAAAACCCAAAACAACAACTAGATATGCTGCGGTCTGCAAAGACCACAAAGTCCAGCCGTGACCTTCAAATGACCACTGATGACCTTGAAATGACTTTGGAAAACATTTTTTTCGTGAAAAATGGTAAAGTTTCATAACAGTCCACTTAATAACATCACATATACTAATTTTCATCCAAATTGGACAAACTGTAGAATTTTACCCATTTTTACCCCAAAACACACCCCTCCTCCATGTTTAAGGTGGCACGCAGGATCACTCAAAGTGTTTTTATATTGTATTCTAAAACGAAGAAAAAATTTGCAATTTTAGTCGTCAATTTGGATACTTAGGGTAAGTATATAGTTATGGTGGGCTGAAAAAACGCCGTGCTAGTTGGATTCCCTGCTTCATTTCCTTTCTGAAAATGTGCACTTTTATGTATTATTATCATTACTTTTAAAGATACAATGGATAACAATGTCTAAAATTTCCCACTTTGAGAAAGTGGGTTAACCACTTATTTTACTTAATTTGACTGGGCTAAAGTAATAAGATTTATTTATTTATGTATATACAGGGTGAGTCAAAAAAAGTGCAATAGAGCACAGAATCGATATTTATGTAAGAACCACGTTGAACTTATTGAAAGTTTCTATAAATGCCACACTCAATACGCACCCGTTGTGAAAAAATAAAGTCAATCACATCTACCGTTTAATTTTTATGAGTCCTTTTGTTACGATAACCAATTTCATTATCTGTCCACGAGGTACCATGCATTTTGAATGAGAGCACACAATGCACGATAAAGGCACCGGCTCTAAAACTGACATTAACTTAAATAAGGTTGATTTTTGCGTTATTTCAATTTCTTTTTTCTGTTCAAACAAACTTTCTAACATTACATTAAGTCCTTCATACCTCACTCGACTTCAACGCCAGTTTTTTTAAATCCCAATATGTCCAACTTACTGGATATTTTATAATTCACACCACTTCAATTTGCGCTCATTTCATTTCGACATTTGAAAAAAATCCGCCTACAAATGTGTATGTTTTTGATAGAGAATAAACATCTTTAAAGTAAAGGTAAAATGAAAATAACAACAAATAATGTGTCTTTTCCTTAAACAAGAACAAGGAAAATAACAATCTGGGTGCTCCATTTTATTTCAATGCCAATGAGGTTAAGAAAATAGCAGTTGTTCCAAATCTACCTTACACAGAGTGGGATGATATTCAATTTTTAGATGTTTCTTGGACAAATATTAAAATTGGGTATCGCTATAAAATGTGTCATAAAAACAAAACGGTAAATGCTAATTCCTTCACACAAGGTCACTAATGGATATATCATTTATAAAATGTTTTAAAACCTAAAAGGTTCAAATCGGTTTTAAATAAAAATGGATTCTTTTCTCTATTGCACTTTTTTTGACTCACCCTGTATAAGTAGTTTTTTGTTTTAATTCCCTATAAAAACTCACAGCCATGTTAAATTGTGCAAGCCATCGAAGGTCCTGGGTTCAATGCGCGTTATGTTGTTCCTGCTCAGGGATCTGTATTTGAATACCAATTGTTGTGTGTGCATATTATTATTATTATAGAAGTTGACATTTTCTTGCTGGTATAAAAATAAGTTGAGGGATAACATTATTGTAACGTTAAAATGACATGGACACTTATTTCACTTTCATCATTTCGTGAGAAGTTCATGTTTATTTTGTTTTTTGAACTGAAATCCAATCTATACATGGACCACTGAATCAAATGAACCATGCATAAATCAACAAATTTACTTATGTTCTTTAGGAAATACAGCGATTTTTAGGGTGCGAGTATGTAACAGTTAATCATCCCTAGACAAAAGAGACTTATGACAATCGCTACATTTCCTAAACAACGTATGTAACTTTAAAGTAAAAAAGTTTCAATTTAAAGGCTTGCAAGTAAACGAAGGACCCAAACTAGCTCAGGTACCAGAAACACTGGTATTGCAACAATAATATTATTTAAAAAGAATAAAAATTTCCATTGCAAAACTACTTAAGACATTGTGAACTAGATCTTTAGAAAACAATGTATTACACAATTAAATTAATTCATTCAATAATTCCTTACAAAGTTATAAGACCTGCAAGTCCTTTGAATGCGCCACGATCCAATGATGAAACATTACTTCCCGACAGTTCCCTGTTAAAGAAAACTAATTTCATTATGTTTCTGAAAGTTAAAACTGACTTTCAGCACAACAAATTCAAATAACCTTAAACTAAGTCCAATGATGCTATGTTGGTCTTGCCCTTTTGTTGACCATTGGCCACTTTTTGTCTAATGAGGGCGTTGTATAAGATTGGCAATAATATTCCAGTCCTTGATCGCGATTTAGTTCTAGCGATTTTTATTGGCCTCCGTCACTAAACGAGGTTTTGTGGCTTGTTCAGTTGACTTGTGCTCCTTCAGTCTATCTCAAAGTTGTCTACTTACCTGGCCGATGTACAAACTTGTACACACGCCACAGGGAATCTCCTAAACCGTCTGTTGGTGTGATCCTTGGGTGAGACTAACAGATTCCTGAGCGTATTTTGTTGTCTGAAGCTTGTAGCAACACCATAGGATTGAAAAATACGCTTGAGTTTCATCGATAATGCTTCTATATAGGGTAGGGTGATTAAATATCCTTGGCTTTAGTATGGCTTTAGTATGAGGGTCAGGTATGTTTTTGTCATTTGACTAGACCGAAAAACCAGTTGCGATAACCACAATGTTCCAGCACACTTGATATGCTCAACTTACCTTTCCCTTTCCTCGGGGTACGTCAACGCGATAACGAAGCCACATGAATGATTTAACATGTGAATTGGGTAAATTGCGTAAGGTGGTGATCTCAAAATGTTCCATAAACATATTTGCAATAACCGGACTGACCGGGCTACCCATAGCACAACCCCACATTGTTGATAATATTGTCCTCGAATAACAAAGCAGGTAGTCTCTCTTTCTCTCTAAGTTCACAATGCATACAGATATGTAGGTGTGGTTCGTATAAGAGTATACCATCAAATGCGGTCAGCGGCATCCCTAGTAGCCTCTGTGATGCTCAGGCCTGTGATAATATTGATGTTGTCAAGCCAGCGCGCTGCAGGTCTGCCTCGTACAATCGCGCCATTAGCTATGGGGAGAAAATTGGGGTAATTCGGGTCCTTGCCGACGGTGCGCGGAGATGAACAAAAACTGTTCTGCATCTCATCTTTAGCGGCTTGCAATCGACGCGTTTTACTATGAAGCTTGTCAAATTACGCATGCCTCGAGAGATAAACCGATTACCCCCAATTTTGCTCAATGCCTGTATCAAGACGGCGGTCGAGTCCCGCTTCTCCTTCTCTTAAATTCTGTGAGGAGTCCGCAAAGTGCGTGAACGCGTAAATACTTTTATGAACTTTTAGAAGCCCGTACAACGATGGCACACAATGATGATAAGGGGTATAACTTGGAGTATTTATAATCAGACAGATTACCCTCCGACTTAAAGTCTTTCAGTATTCTGATACTTGGTAGGGGCTTTCGTAAGTTTAACATAGGCCTACATATCCAGGGATGCAAATTGTGCGGGAGCGGGGAGCACCGCTCCTAGGAAATGACAGTCAAGATTGAGGAAATAATGCCTCAGTGGAAGAAAAAAGAAAGAGAGGAAAAAGAGGGAGGGAGAAGAAAAGAAAAGAGGAGAGGAAGAGGGGAAAAGAGGAGTGAAAGAGGAAAGAGAAAAGAAGAGGAGTGAGGTTGAGGTAGAAGATTACGTAGAGGAAAACAGATATCAGCAAAGAGAGCTGTGAGGCAGTGAAGCTACTGAATGGAAGAGAGGAAATCTCAAGACACTGGCTGTGCAACAATTTGGAGGAATTCACGTGATTGTTCAAGAAATAATAGCAAAAAAGAGGAAGGTGTTGGTGTATTATGGAAATTGGGTTATAATGCATGTATGAGGAAATTTACAATTCATCACCAGAGGTATTCAATGTAATATAACAGGAAAAAGAAGTTGGGCGAAGGCAGGTGAAAACACTGGGCACATAACTGAGAAAATTTATTGAGAAGCGGCAATCATATCTGAGTAAATTTATAGAGCGGCGGCAATGAGGATTTTATGGGAACATGAAGGAATTCAGTGTATCAATACCGGGATTAATACTAATGCCAGTGAGGAGAGGACGACCTGGAAAATATTGAGGAAATTTAAAAAGAAGAACCATAAAGCACTGAACAAATTGTGCTCCATCTGACAAAAAATGAAAGAGGAATGGGGGGGGCAAAGGAAAAGAAAAGGGGAAATGAGCCTGTGTCCCACCAAAATTGACCCCAAACTAGTGTAAAAATTTACGCATATTGTCCAGATAGAGCATTTTTGGAAGCTCAAAGACTTAACATAATGTTGCTCCAAATATACACGCTATGTTACCATTCTCATCTTTTGAAGTGCAGAATAAATGTATGTCTGGTATGATTGAGGAAATCATACTGTTCAGAGTCAAGTACAATAGTAGCCATGCCTTTGTCTACCGGCAAGATGGTAATACAACGGTACTTTATTATTCTCAATGCATCCCGTTCCTCTTTCGAGATGTTATTTTTTAGGTTTAGCAGATTTCAACACATAACACCTTATGCGTGATCATAATCAATACCATTGATCTTGTTGTATTGAAGACGCTTTATTGCGTATTCAGTCTCAGTGATAATGTCCTCCTCGACGGGTATATCCTTTGGTGACGGGGAAAATTCAGTCATTTTGGAAAAGAGAAACTTCCACGAGGATCAATTCACAACGCACTTGTCCTTGTTAAAGTTGGTATCCTTGGTCGAATTTTGCATCAAGCGGCGGTAATTTCAAGTTTTCGGGAGGTGATTTCAATCGCTTAAGGGGGTACTACACCCCTGCCCAATTTTGTGCCTATTTTTGCACATACCTCGAGATTAAAACAAGCAAATTGAGCAGACTAAACAGCATTTGAGAGCTCAGACTATGCCCTTGACGTTGATGTAAGCATTATGTCACAACGGTATTTTCTAATTGCCACAGAGGGCGCTTTTCACTTGCACAATTTTTTTTGAGACAGGCTGTAGTGAAATAAACTCATGCTGCTAGCTTAACGCAGAATGGCACAGTTCAACTTCTGTATGTTTTAAAAATTTGAGCCTTCCAAGTTTCATTCTCTTGAACTTTTAAGGAAATTTGCGCAGACTATAGGGGTGGGTGATTATTGTATCTTGTATTGCAGGTTATGTTTCTCAGATAAATCCTTTTAGTAACACAGTGTAAGGGGATTTACATTTACAAGCATTTATGGCGCCATTCACAAAGATACCATGGCGCTTACAAAAATATACACAAAAAGTCAAATAACAAGAGAACAGTTCAAGGATATAACTAACAAGATTTACTTACAATGAAAATGTAGTCCTTGCGACATTTTGTATGATTAAATCGTCCCAACCATACAGACATCGTGTAAACAGACGATCTTCTTCATAAAGACAGTCACAGCCACGTGGACATCGCTTAGTATCTATGGAGATACAATATATTATAATATGAAAATGTGCAATCAATCGAGAAACCAACTTTTGCGAATCCAAAAAATAGGTTTTGCAACCTATAAACCTGGTTTATCGATTAAGGTTTTGCAACCTATAAATCTGGTTGATAGAATAATTATTTTCGAAAAGCCTAAAGTATTGCAATCAAGAATTCAGGTTTTTGACCGATTAACCCGACTTATCGATTAATTGCATAATTGGCTTACCGTTGAATGTGGAATTATTCTCGAAAAACATAGTTTCAATCGAAAACATTTGGCTCGGAAAAGTAGGTTCATCGATCGAAAAACCTGGTTTCTCGATTAATTGTACATTGCATTAGGAAATGAATTTGGAGAAAACCTTCTGTTGATAAAATACTATGCTGAGCCATCAGCCTGGATGGCTCACGCTCCAGTAATTTCAGATGATTGAGCTCAGTAATAAATCAAAGAATGTCTTCCAATTCATGAAAACAAATTGATAATCAGCTTATCGGATTAAAAGCTTAGAGGGAAGGTCTTGCTGCTCAGCGAGTGTTTGTAATTATCAGAAGGTTTTCTCCAAACTCATTCTCTAATGGGCTTGTCCTATATACTTGTCAGCTGTTTCTAATTTACATGTCATCAGTATTGCCTAGATATGCTTTGATAATATAATTAGGCTTGATGTTGTACCTACCTTGTGCAATTGGATACTGTAAACGCATTTTATCATTTTTAAGTTGCTTCAAGTGGAAGTTTTTATTCTTGAGACTCACGCACAACATAATGTATAAAATATATTAATTTTAATTCTTCTACACACTCGCTATGAATTAAGCAATGCAGTTTTTGCCAAAGCTCACTACCATTCTTAAGATGCTGTGAACTACCAAATCACAACAGTTTAAAATAATTAATAACCTTTAAGTATAAGACATTTACCAGTGGCCTAGCCAGTGGGGGCCAGGGGGGCCCGCTTAAATTAATGTCACTTCCAAAAGCATCTGGGCCGAATGAAATGCAACACTGGGCGTATGTCAGGCCGTTCAATTAGTGTTGACAGTATGCACCACTGAAATGCATGGGTTCGAACCCTGTGTATAACACCTCTTGGCCCCCATCTTTATTTTTAGAACCTTGTTTCCTGTTCCGCATGGAATAGGGATATTTGTGTTCACTCGAATGTTTTTTATTTTGTCCCAAAAGAAAATGTTCCTGATCATCAGACTTGTAGTCGATAAATTGTCCATTTCTTTGAACAAACATTTTGAACGATACTGGAAAGGTTTAACGCTACAACTACAACTACAAACTCGCATTCATACGACCATAATGTCAGACATGGAAAAAACAGTCAAACGTACTATGGCAAATGTCATTTGCTTTGGGGCTGTTACATAAGTGCTCCCCATGAACAAACAAACAATACATTTTTAAAATTAAAAGTATAGGCCTAGATTACCGCATCGTAGTTCATCATCCCCCAGGGGACAGTCGTTGATTCCGTCACAAACAACATATAATGGTACGCACTGTTGTACTCCTATGGATGGATCCAAGTTACACTTGCACGATTCAGGACAGCTTATGTTCACTTTAGTACATGAAACAAGTAAAAAAAATCACAACATTCAGTGTTAGTATATACGTAAGGGGCCATTGTGAGATTTCACACAAATTGCGCCCTCAATTTCAGTCAAAGTCAAGCTTTTAACATGTTTGTCTATCAGCATCTGAAATAGTTGAGCTAAAATTAACGTCTTTCATGAAAAAATCTATGATTTTGTAATTATTAAAAGTGTATTTCGTGATGCACATCATCATTCCCCCACTTTTCTCAAAAAGGTTGAGATTTTTATATCACTGGAAACCTCTGGCCAAATAAAGTTTATGTACAAAATATTTCCTGCAGATTAATTCGTTTTGTGAAATTTGAATTTCGTTCTTGTATAACAGAACGAAATTACAACATATTGTCTATAAAGCAGTGTAATACACATAAGCATGCATAATTCGCATACGCAAAATCGGAATCAACTAAAATTTTGGAAATAAGCTTTTTTCGTGGATATCTACTGATAAATGTCATAAAAAGAGGATGCTAGGATCACGAAATACTCCTTTTATATATATCTGAATCCAGACAATAATTTCTCCAGACAGTTCTAGAAGATAAGCATAACCATGCTCAATCTATCAGAGTAAAGTCAAATTTGTCTATTTGATTTTCTCAAGAAATTTCTCGATCACAGAATATAGTAAATACATTACCACACCCCAATTCATCCGCTAAATTAAGGCAATCATTGTAGCCGTTGCATGCCGAGTCTTCTGTTGCACAAAACCCACGTCCACAATCGATATCTGTATGCTCACAAAGTCCTGCAAGAATATCATGGAGCAATGACGTAGATTTCTTTTTTGGAATTGGGTTTTGGAATATTTCCAAGAAATGGTAATGCAAAGTTTAAAAACCAAATATCACACGTAAAGCTGTAAGCACTTGTTCATTGTCATTCTGGGCTCAAAATGTTCTTTTGAAAGTTAAAATATAACATATTTGCACAACATAAGGAATTAAAGCTGGGAAGCTTCAAATTGCAGAAATCAGAAACTGTGACTTTAAATATTGTCATGAATAATGAATGCAAATGTTTTAATTCTAAACAAAAACTTAAAGCATTAAACATAATATTGCACAGTATCAAAAATAAGAAGCTACAAGCTCATCACTTAATCATGTCTTTTGTTGTTGTTGTTGTTGTTGTTTTTTTGCTGGGTTTTTTTTGGGGGTGTTTTTGAAAAGTTTAACATAATTGCATAAAGAATTAAAGCTGAATGTTACAGCAATTCAATTTCAGGAATCCATTGTTACATCCACTGTGTATTCAATGTGAAGGCAACTTAAAAGTTATATTCAGGTGCCGATTGTTCACCTTAAGGGAAGGGGTATGAACGTTTGGACAGTATTTATTGTGGGACATTAGAGCACATCAGACATATCGAATTGCATTCTGAATACGAAGAATGTCCTTCTAATATCAAATAATTTTGATTTTTTGAAATTCGCAATTTAATACACATTTTATGGCAAATCATTAAAAATTGATATTTTTGATATTTAACAGTACTCGAAGTAAACTTTATAAATCTGATGATTTATACTTAAAGTGTATGTAGGTGGGATGAAAAGAAGACGATCAATTGAAAATTTTGACCTTTCGTATTGATATGGATTTTTTTTCCAAAAACACCAAAAAAAAATTAGGTCTTTTGGGGAAAAAATCCATATCTTCAATATGAAAGGTCAAAATTTTCAATTGACCGTCGGCTTTTCCTCCCAGCTACATACACTTTAAGAATATATCATTAGATTTATATAATTTACTTCGAGGACTGTTATATATCAAAATTTGAAAAATATCAAATTTTTATAATTTGTCATAAAATTTGTATTATATTGTGATTTTCAAAAATGAAAATTATTTGATATCAGAAAGACATGCTTCGTATTCAGAATGCAATTCGATAGGTCTGAGGTGCTCTCATGTCCCACAAAAAATACTGTCGAAACGCAATAAACGCTCATTCTAGATCCCTTAACACCGTCTGATTATAAAATAGATAATGAGGACCAAATTTAATGAGATACAGAAACTTTAGGAAGAGGTGAGCGAGTATGAAAAAAGCGCCTATTGTTGAAATTATATAATCGTCCATTATTTCGCGACCAGTTAAGGGAAGGGGTATGAACGTTTGGACAATATTTATTGTGGGACCTTAGAGTACATCAGACATATCGAATTGCATTCTGAATACGACGAATGTCCTTCTGATATCAAATAATTTTGATTTTTTGAAATTCGCAATGTAATACACATTTTATGGCAAATCATTAAAATTGATATTTTGATATTTAACAGTACTTGAAATAAACTTTATAAATCTGATGATTTATACTTAAAGTGTATGTAGGTGGAATGAAAAGCCGACGATCAATTGAAAATTTTGACCTTACGTATTGAAGATATGGATTTTTTTCCCAAAACACCAACAAAAAAATAGGTCTTTTTGGGAAACAAATCCATATCTTCAATATAAAAGGTCAAAATTTTCAATTGATCGTCGGCTTTTCCTCCCAGCTACATACACTTTAAGAATATATCATTAGATTTATAAAATTTATTTCGAGAACTGTTATATATCAAAAATTTGAAAAATATCAAATTTTAATAATTTGTCATAAAATTTGTATTATATCGTGAATTTCAAAAATGAAAATTGTTTGATATCAGAAAGACATGCTCTCATGTCCCACAAAAAATACTGTCGAAACGCCATAAACGCTCATTCTAGATCCCTTAACCGAATCAAATAAAATTTGCGTATAATAATCATGCACAAAACTATGAGCTACGCGCTTTAAAATTAATTGATTCCGATCTCTATTTCTCGATTAATGTCCAAATTTATACACTGGGTAATTTTTCTTGACACCCTGTATTTTGCTTATATATACATTTTAGGCGACATTTACTGACCGGAATAGTGCAAATGGCAGCCATTTTGACTATTTCAATGTCAAGCAATGAGGCATTGATTGAAGTTAATCTGTTTGTATATTTTGCTTATGCATTTTAGGCAAAAATGGTGGCATTTACTATATATAAAGATATCAAAACATTATTTTTTACAACGAATGTAAGTTCATACGTGATGGTGATAAACAATTTTTAGAAGTTTAAACTTAAATATTCGATGTGTGACACACATCCTCATTAGAAGAAGTCCTATGATGTTGTGATGGACTTGCCCTTTTGTTGACCATTGACGACTTTTGGTCGAATGAGGGTGTTGTATTAGGTTGGTAATTCCAGTCCTTGATCGCGATTTAGTTCTGGCGATTTCTCAAAGATCCCACGCCAACAAAGAAAAAATCAGGTGTGGTTTACGAGATTCCCTGCGGCGAATGTACCCGTTATTATATCGGCCTGACCGGTAGACAACTAGGAGATAGACTGAAGAAGTCAACTGCCCCCAGCCGCAACCCTCTGCTGTCGCGGAGCATAAAACAGATTCTCGCCACAACATTGACTTTGAATCCACAAAAGTGTTAGCCAAGGATGATAGAGAGTACCACTGTTTAGTGCGTGAGGCCATCCAGATCAAGAAGAAATCGCCAGAACTAAATCGCGATCAAGGACTGGAACAAAAGGGCAAGTCCATCACAACATTATAGGTCTTCTTCTGATGAGGATGTGTGTCACCCCATCGAAAATTCAAGGTTAGTTGATTTCTTTGTGCTGAAAGTCAGTTTAAACTTCTAGAAACTTCTTTTAACTGGAACAGTGCAAATGGCAGCCATTTTGACTATTTCAATGTCAAGTGATGAGACATTGACTGAAGTTAATCTGTTTGCATATTTTGCTTATACATTTTTGGCGAAAATGGCGGCCCGGGATGGCGGCAT
This sequence comes from Amphiura filiformis, assembly GCF_039555335.1. Taxonomy (NCBI): domain Eukaryota; kingdom Metazoa; phylum Echinodermata; class Ophiuroidea; order Amphilepidida; family Amphiuridae; genus Amphiura; species Amphiura filiformis. The sequence continues at coordinate 976,503 of NW_027305500.1, forward strand.
TTATTTCAAAACGTTTTTCAATGGTTTTTAACAAGTACAGTGCAAATGACTCCGGTATTAGCGTTTGGGCTGTATTTTTGTGGGACATGGGAGCACATCAGACATCGAATTGCATTCTGAATACGACGAATGTCCTTCTGATATTAAGATAATTTTGATTTTTTGAAGTTCGCGATATAAAACACATTTTATGGCAAATGATTAAAAATTGATATTTTTTATATTTAATAGTCCTCAAAGTAAACTTTATAAATCTAATGATATGTACTTAAAAGTGTATGTAACTGGGATGAAAAGCCGACGATCAATTGAACATTTTGACCTTTCGTAATGAAGATAAGGATTTTTCTTATGGATATATTTCGTAATCTAAAAGTACACCTATATTTTTTTTGTTTTTCTTATGGATATATTTCTTAATCTAAAAGCACAGCTATATTTTTGGTTTCAAAAACGTGATAATCTATGATCTGACCTACCTGTCCCGTTGAAATCTGGAAGTTTTCGTAGTAGAAAATATGTGGAAAATATGCACTTAAAAGTGTATGTAGGTGGATGATATGGTATGTAGCTGGGATGATATAATATGTATGATATGATATGTACATACGATACTTAAAAGTGTATGTAGCTGGGATGAAAAGCCGACGATCAATTGAAAATTGTGGCCTTTCGTATTAACGATATTTTTTTTTTGGTTTTAAAAACGTGATAATCTATGACCTGACCTACCTGTACCGTTGAAATGTGGAAGTTTTCGTAGTTGTAAGAAAAACCCTTGTCTTCTACCGGACCTATCAGATTGAAATCTCATCCACATTTCCGATCCTTTAGACGTCACAGTTCGCAACTTCACCAGCCCTGTCAATGAGGCTATTGTAGTACTAGCATTAGTGGAGTCCCCGATCATGAAGAAATCATAACCACTTTCAACATCAAAGGCCAGGATAGATACGAGGATATTAGTCGATTCGAGAGCCATAATATGCCATTCACAGTCGATATCGTCTCCGTATTTGGCGGGATACCCGGGGGAGCTCAGATTACGTGGATTATTGTCGAACAAATAGATTTTCTTAGCGCCGCATTGACCTGTCAAAATCAGCGGTGTTTTTAGCATAAATAGGTTATACATATAATATTTTATTACACAGGAGGTCACCGTAACAGTATTTTGTCTTGTTTTGCTTTTCTAGGTTGATTATTTCTTGTCAAATGCAGGTTCTTAAATTCAGCAACATTATACAATGATTGTTTATTTAAATCTCGGCCCATGACAAGTTTGACATTTGTGCTACTAAAAACATGGTGATATTGGCAATTTTCTAATTTCCCTCAATACAAGGTATCTTGCTAAAAAAGAAGAAAGAACTCGAGGACAAAGTTTTGTGCAGGTATTATTTTATTAAAAGAGCTTATAGCACCATAGACCATATGATAACACACACCAAATCGACAGCTTCTTATCCCTCCATGCTATATGAAAAAAAAATCTGTTTCGCATCTGACGTCACCTGCAATAGATGATACAATTTTGAATATATCGCCCTGCACTACAACGTTCACACAGTACTTATGCATTGAACCATAGATGTCAAAGAAAGGCTAATCACTCGCACCTGTAAGATCACCTCTTTGAAAAGAGCGGTATTGTATTCAATCTATGTTTGCTGACATACACAGGTGATTAGTGCCATCTATTCAAAAATTGTATTCATCTATTCCTATGGTAGTTAATCCGATTATTACGGCACTTCTACGGCGAATATAACCTACCACAATCTTCCTCGTCCGACCCACCAGCAGGACAGAATCTGATGCCATCACACTTCATAGTTTGAGGCAGGCAAATTAGTCCAGTCATCCCAGTGCAAGTAAATTGCTGTATCTCACATGTAACTGATATTTAAACGAACATTATTAAAAAGAGTCTTAAAGCTTTCTCTCATATATGTAACGAAAGTGAAATAAGCTAGTAACTTCTGCGTGAAAGCCTTTATTGCTCATTATCATAATTATCAATCCCTTTTAAAAAAAAAGAAGGTTGTTCCATATTTTGGTGAAGCAAATAATATAATCTTTCTCTCATAAATGTAGCGAAAGTGAAATAATAAGCTAATAACTTCTGCGTGAAAGCCTTTGTTCATCATTATCATAATTATTAACCCCTTTTAAAAAAGAAGGTTGTTCCATATTTTGGTGAAGCAAATTATAGTTAAATATGAACAGTTTTAAGCAAACATACGTTACAAACAGACTAGCACACTTGAATTGAAGTTTCAACAATAAACTTTAATAATAATGAATGCCTATCCTGTGTCCTCGCATCACCACCAAATATATGCATATATGTGACGTGTCATGTCAAAAGGAGACACTTTTGGGCAGGATCGTAAATGGAGAAATAGCCAAATATCTGCCCGGGGGTGATTTTTTCACAATTTGGGTTTGCTGCAAATTTGTGATGTTATTAAGAGTAGTATTGCGTACCAATCAAAGAAAATCAAAAATAGTTGGCAGACTTCAAAAATGGAATTTCTTCTTACTTTATATCAGGATGCAACTTTGGTCAAAGTCTACAAAAATCAAAATTATTTCATCACTGCACCTTCGTTACCATAGCAACGGCCAAAACATCAAAATGACCGGTTTTAGACTATTTCGGCACTTTTACAAGGCTAAAAAAATAACAAGTTTCAGGATTCACCATATAAAGGAAAAATAGAAGTAAACCTTGAGAGTTCCACGACATAATTGGCAACATCTAAGCTTTCTAAAATACAGTTTTTTAACAAACAGTCTGTCCTACTTGGGATATTCCATTGTTTCAAATAGGGTGTTTTTCGTAATTTTTGACTTTCTGAAATATAGCAATATTCAATGAGCTGTAACCACCAAAGTGGTGCTTTTTATATGTTATATTTTCCAGTGTGGCTGGACTAGATAGTACTGTACCCAAATAAATAAAAAAAAGTTCTGGTAATTTTAATATAGACAAACAGTGTTGCCATAAAGATAGGTATTTTTCCATAAAATAAGAGTTAGTAGACCAGGTTAAAAATGTTACCACACATGAAAGGAAACATTCTCACATAGTTTTTCTGGACCAGTTTTTCATGAGCAACAAGAATTTATGAGGTAAAAATAAAAACCATGTATCGTGAGAACTTCCTGGGAGGGCGCTTTATTCAAAATGGCTGCCAAAATCCAATGAAAAGCTACTATACGTTTAAAAAGGTCGCATAAAAGATAAAAGTGACTAGATTTCGGATTTGTATTGATGAAAGTAATGTATAACTATGTCAAGGTATTAATAGAATGGTACCAACAGGTCACAGTTGGGGAACGCTTTTCAAAATGGCCGCCAAAATCCAATGAAAAGCATATATATGGTTAAAATAGTCACTTATGAGGTATGATTGCAGTGGCGTAACGTCATAGGGGGGGGTTACATGGCACCCAATCGATCTGAATTTTAAGAATCCCAAAAACGGACTGCCACCCATATTGGTTGGTGCCCCTCCCATATGATAACTGGTGCTACGCCACTGTATATGCTTGACCAGATTTTGGTTAAGCATTGATAGCAGTAATGTAAATATACGTCAAGATATTAATAGAAGGTGCCAGGAGGTCACAGCTGAGGGCACTTTTCAAAATGTCGGACCAACATAGTACACCGTTAAACTTAAAATAGTTACTTAAAAAGAGGTATAATTGACCAGATCTTGAATTAATATTGATCCCAGTACAGTAAAATTAAGTCAATGTAATAATAGGAAGATACCGGGGGTCAGTTGAGGTTGCCTTTCAAAATGGCCACCAAAAAGAGCTGCATGATATCAGCCACAAAGCCACAGATAAAAGTGTTAAGAAAGAAAGTTGTCTTTGATAAGAAAATGTAATAGTTGTCTTTGATGAATCATTCAATAGTTGTCTTTGATCATTGTCACCTCTTAGCAAGTGTTTCAGAGTGCTATATAGCGAGCTACAAAGTGCTATATAACGAGTCAAGATGGCTAATAATTATGATCACCAAATCTCCAAAATGACCACCAGAGAATTGTCCCTATGTATTGACTATTGACAAAGGGCAGGATATTTACTTCATACTCTTCTTGGTTTCACTGAATTCTTTTATTGTGTGTTTATCTTCGAGATCACTCACATCGATATCACTACATGAAGAAAATTATTCTTCATTATCTAGCCTAAGTTTTGACATTATTTTGTTGCATTTTGATGATGTTCTTCTAGAAAAAAGGGGGACATTGGGTAGCCGCAACCAAAAAGGGGGGTCATCGGGTATGACTTTAAAAAAAAGGGGGGTCATCGGGTATGACTTTTAAAAAAAGGGGGTCATCGGGTATTAGTCGACTTTAAAAGAGGGTTGACAGGCACATACCGTCGCTTACAAAGTTGAGTGGCCCCCCTGGGGTAAGGATACTTTCTTAGTGCAGTATATTTAGTTAATATGTTGCCCTTTGTGAACATAAATTATTCCTGTGGACATTTTAGTGGTCATCTTGACTTGGCGACTCGTTCTTTTGCACCCTCAAAACGATAACTTAGAGGTGACAATGATTGAAGACTACGATTACATCAAAGACAACTATTTCAATGTTTCAAATATTTTTTTCAATAACATTATCTGAGGCTTTGTGGCTGATTATACTGTACTTTGATAAATATTAATCCAAATTCAGTTCAATTATGCCTCTTAAGTGACGGTGTACCATATATATAAGCTTTTCATTGGATTTGGCAGCCATTTTGAAAAGCGTCCTCAACTGTGACCTCCTGGTAGCTACCTATTGAAATCTTAATTTATCGTTACATTACTGTCATCAATACTTAAACCAAAATCTGGTCAATTATACATCATAATTGACTATGGTAACCGTATAATGCTTTTCTTTGAATTTTGGTGGCCATTTTGAAAAGCGTCCCCAACTGTGACCTCCTGGTAGCTTCTTATTAATATACCGACTTATTTATACATTACTTTCATAAATACAAATCCATAATCTAACAAATTCTATCTTTTATCCGCCTATTTTAAGAGCATAATTGCTTTTCATTGGATTTTGGCAGCCATTTTGAAAAAAAAGCGCCCTCACAGGAAAGTTTTCAGGATACAGGATTTTTACCTTATACATTCTTGTTCCTCAGTTTCTCCTTTCATGTGTGGGACCTAGCTCATTTTTAACCTGGTCTATTTGGCCGTTTTTCAGCATAGCTGTATGATAGGTAATAACAAGATGAGCAACAGCTTCACTGAGAGACGTTTTTTCTGGCAACACTGTCATTAAAATATTATCAAATCGTGTCTCACTTTACGGTGTATTGATGCCAATTTCTTTTGGTACATTATCAACCCTAATCAGGATTTTCAGTGCAGTAAATGCTCAAAATCCATATTTTTCCACACTACCTTATAATGTCAACAATCCTAAAAAGTTCAAAGTTTCTGGCAACACTGCTCTCCAGTAAAACAATTACCAGAACTTTTTTTCTATAGATAGGTAGACCAATACCTTATCTACCTACCCTGCAAAAAATAATTTAAAAAAAGCACCACTTTGGAGGTTACGTCATTTTTAAAAAGATCATTTTTTTCATAATTAAATTAATGAAAAACACCCCTATTTTACAAAATGGTATCTACCATATTGAAATAATTAATTGTTTTGTTTACTTCATTTTTGGAAAGGACAAGGATGGATACTTCATTGTATGGGAGAAGATTATTTTAATTCATGTTCTTCATACAGAAATATGACCTAATATTTAAGCATTTTTCCAGTTGTGAAAAGGGTAAAAATAGTGAAAATTGGGTCAATTCATATTTTGGCCGTTACCATGGTAACCATAGATGAAGAGGTAAAATTTTAACCAAATTTATACATGTTGACTCAATGTCTAACCATGTGCAATGTATAAAGAAAATCGATTTTTTGAAGTCTGCCACCACATCTTTGATTTTTATACACAAGGTCTCTTAATGTTTAAAATATTGTCTGATAGTTTCAGACCGGAATATAACTGGCATCTTGTATTTTTTGAGACATTTTTCAAGGTAATTCCTACTCTCAACATTGTCAATAATATTTTTAAAGGCCGATATCTCAATTTCCAATTTTATAATACCATAACTTACCAACTCGATATCTTTGCTTAGGAATGTCCGATTTCATTGGGGAAAACGGTGTTGTGGAGCAAAATATCTCTATATTTAAGATATGTAAAAACCTCAAAATTGAAAACCTGCCCAAAAGTGTCTCCTTTTGACATGACACGTCACATATAAACCACATAATGAAACACGAAGAAACACAAGACAAGTAGATGTCGTGTCAAAGGTCATATGACACGACATCCCCCAAAAGGGGCGCTAGTCTGTTGTAACTACTAAGAAGCACACATAGAGTAATTGCATGCAAAGATATTGAGATAAGAACTTCCTAAAACTCACAATTAGTGTCTTTATGACGTTCTTCCATAAATATTTCAAATCCTTTATCATTTACATACTCATCACTGAACAGTCTTAACCACATTTCATTGCCTGATGATACCACAGTAGCTGGAGCATTTGAACCAGCCATATCATCAAACAACAGGTACGACGAGTTATTAGGATCGGATCCATAACCCATGGAGAAGAAGTCAAACCTGTATTAAAGCGGTGAACAAAATTATTTCAACGTGTTTTGTTACTGATGACCCAAGTCACCCCACCGATTACTACACTGTAGGCCTATATGAAAAGACTATGCAGTTAATCCACTCTCATAGGTTCCAAACACGGAGTTAATGTAAAGAAGCTAAATGAGGAGCAAAAATTTAATTGTAATGAAAAAACCAAATAGTGAATGTTTTAATGCACTTCAAGAGATGCAAAATAATAAAAGCCCGGGTCTGAAGCTAAATTCAACAACAACAGAAGCTACGTGGATTGGATTTTGTAAAACAAGTCAAAGAATGATGCATATTTTTTAAGATGGAAATTGCACCCAAATAATAACTGTTAAATCACCCCGGGTAAATCACTAGGTGTATATTTTAGTAGTACTATGTCTGCAAATGAGATACCTGAAAACTGAGAGGGAAAGATAATGAAGATTCAAAATATTATTCAAGCATGGGAAAAGAGAGACCTGACAATGGTCGGCAAAATAACTGTGACAAAGGGTCTACTCTCGTCGCAATTAACATATTGTATCTACCAGAACATGTAACAAAATAAATTACTAAAGTAATACGGCCTTTTTCCCATTTGTATGGGTGGTAAAGGGACAGAAAAAAGAGAAGAAAGATTTTGATAAATGGACACTTTTTGATATATAATTATCCTCGTTATTAACGAGATTGACGTATAATTATCATCAAAACATTGAATAAAAATCGTACATACATGTGATTTTGATTTTTATGCTCAATTTTCTTGCTATTCTAATCGAGTTTTAACCTAGAATGTTTTTGTAAGAGCAATTTAAAATAAATATAACCAATCCTTCCAAACCATCGAATTTAAATCTTCTATCCTACTCCGGTCTAGGTGGAAGGTCAGTCTAATATTAACTTAAGTCATTTGGTCACTAATTTGAGCGTTCAGTGCACCGGGAAAAAAGTATTTTTCTAGCAAACACAAGACGTGTGACAGAAAACGTTCAAATGGGTAAAAACGTTATAATAATTTTAGAAAATATTTTTGCAAACTTGACCTAAACATTCTAACCAAGGTCATTTCAATGTCATGGCTGGACTTCTTGGTCCTAATAAGATCGCAGTATATCCAGCTAGCCTCGGGTCCAGTGCTCCTTCATGCGCAGGCTGATTTTGATCATTATTGTGTTTTGACGAATCCAAGTGTGTGGAAATATTGGATCCAAAACATAATAATGATAAAATTGGATGCTTTACGCCCAATATTTATTGGTCTCTCTATGAGTTGGACTCGACTAACACGACCAATAAATATGGGCTCAATCGATCCAATTTTATATCAAACTTGGTCACAAGCATCACTGTCCAAAATGTAATGATATGTAACCAGTTTTGGGTCAAAGGTCACCCAAGCTACTCCTTCCACAAAATGTCATGGCTCAGAGTTGGGACTTGCATACATACATTAAACTTCGCTGGTGCACAAAAGTTAATCTTCGATTTGGGATCAACGGTCATTTACGGGGCACTTCCGGTCATTTAAGAAATAGCTTCAAAATGTTACTTCTCGCACAAATTATGTAGTACAGAGACCTCAGCGAGTGTACAAAAGTTAGTCTCCGATTTTGTTCAAAGGTCATTAAGAGGTCATTTCTGGTTATTTACGAAATAGCTTCAAAATACTATTTTTCGCACATATTCGGTAGTACAGAGCTGGGAATTGACATTAGCTGGTGCACAACAGTTTAAGTCCGATTTGGGGTCAAAGGTCATTTAGGGGTCACTTGCACAAAGTTAGTACAGAGTTGCGACGTGCGTATACACTGACCGTAGCTGATGCACAGAAGTTAAATTCCTAATATGGGTCAGAGGTCATTTAGAGGTCATTTCTGCTTAACGGCTATACGGCTAGGTTCTGATCTACAGCCTGTCTAAAAAAAATGTGCAAGTGAAAAGCGCCCTCTGTGGCAATTAGAAACTATCGTTGTGACATAATGCTTACATCAACGTCAAGGAGATATTCTTAGGTCTCAAATGCCGTTTAGTCTGTTCAATTTGCTTGTTTTAATCTCGAGATATGCTTACTTAACAACGAAAGGGTAAAATCACAATTGTGCCACTTTTACTAGGGAAGAGGGCTGTACATGTAAATCAATGATAGCATCAAGTTTATCAAGAACGCATCAATTACACAACAATACAAAATTGCAAGTTTTAATGTTTTATCATTATAAAGGTATAATGATTCTCTTTTTCCACTAACGACCAATTAAACGATAAATAAATATTTCACATCCTGCTGTAAAATTAAATACATGTGCATGTCAATGATTTTACCATGGTGAATACTGTTCTTTTTGTCATTCAAGACATGTTAAAAAACAAACAAATATTACACACTTATAGGTTAATGAACTTTGACAAGTTCATGAAATTTGACAAATTAATGAAATTAAACAAAATAATGCACGCGCGCTGGTGTTGATGCGTCTCATGCACGGGGATTGTGCATTAGACGCCTCAATATAAGCTATCATTGATTTACATGTACAGCCCTATTCCCTAGTAAAAAGTGGCACAATTGTGATTTTACCCTTTCGTTCTTAACTAAGCATATCTCAAGATTAAAAAGAGCAAATTGAACAGAACAAACGGTATTTAAGAGCTAAGACTGTGCCCTTGACGTTGATGTAAGCATCATGTCACAACGGTATTTTCTAATCGCCAAAGAGGGCGCTTTTTACTTGCACAATTTTTTTTTGAGACAGGCTGTATAGCGAGATCTAGTTAAAACTGTTTTCTTATTCAAAAGACCACTTTATATATAGTATGCAGTGTATATACAAGAAAACAACAGGTTGCCAGGGTGATGGCGTAGCGTTTCTAGAATGGAGTACAGTCAATGAATACATTACCCCTCTTCGGTACGGAAGTCGAGGAAAGTGAGAACAATCCGATAATCTGAGTGTGCTGTTATAAACCACACACAAGTAGTAAGATGAGGGTACTGCACTGGATAACCAGGGGATCGAAGCATGTATGTACCGCCTAGCTGTTGTAAAAACAATCGGGTCTCGCCACAAGGCGCTGTATACACGTATAAAAAAAGCAGAAGCACTAAATTAATGAGAGATTCACATTTTAAACCCACAGTCTGCAGGTGGAAATATATTATAGAAAGCCTATCTAGATATTAAAGAGGCATTTCGTGATTCAGAGCCTTAATCCCCACTTTTCTCAAAAAATGATAAGATTTTTATACCGCTGGAAACCTCTCGCTACATAATGTTTATTTACAAAAAGTTCTTGCAGATTAATTCGTTCAGCCAAAATATGGTCAAAATTTGAATTATGTTCTTCTAGTACAATAGAACGAAATTACAACACAGTGGCCTATGGAGCAGTGTAATATACATAAATATACATAACTCGCAAACGCTAAATCGGAATCAACTGATATTTGGGGAACAAGCTTTTTTCGTAGATATCTATTAAAATGTCATAAAAAGTGGCTGCTAGGACCACAAATATTCCTTTCAGATAGGACCGTCTTTGTTTTCATAGCTTTAACTATAACTACATACATACATAACTACGGAAAGCTAGGAGTGGCGTTCTTACCACAAATGCGTTCGTCCGTAAAAGAGGCACAGTCTGCTTTACCATCACATATGAGACGAGAATCTATACATTCTCCTGAACTGCATTGCAATTCAGTTGGGCTGCAAACCCCTAGCGACACAAGAAAGGAACAATTGAATATAATTTGACACGATTGCATTTATCAATTTAGGGAATAAAAGTTTCAACCATGCTTTGTTTTCTTTCGACTTGAATTCTAATTCTAATTAGAAATATTAATACAACACACTAATGAAAAAAAAAATAGAATGTTAATGTTGATTCTTACCGCAACCAATTTCATCTCCGTATTCTGGACAATTAGGAACGCCATCACACACAGTTGTAGCATTCACGCAATCTAGACCCGAAAAACAGGAGAATGTGCCTATGTCGCAAACTGCATAGAAAATTAAGCCAGAGTAAGAGTAAGCTAGGAAACACATTAATAAGCGGATATGTAAGTATTGTTTTATTTTCATGGAATTTAAAAAAAAAGCTAAATCTCATACGGGCCTTAAAGGCTTAATGTACGATCTTTTAAATTTTTAGATTTTTCTTTTTCTTCCAAAATGATAATATGCAATCATTATGAAATTTCTCTATATATTTGGACGAGAAAAACATTGGAAATTTGCAAAGAAACATCATAAACCTCACCTCTATCACTCGAAATATCTCGCACTTTTTAGATTAGGACGCCGAGTGCTACCCCAGACTTAGTCTCCTACGCAGCCAGTTTGGTTATGCTCCCTCCACATGTGTGGAGGGAGCGTAACCAAACTGGCTTCGTAGGAGATTAAGATTTGCGATCGTTCCGACATATTATCATAATCTGAAAAATTATAATAATATGTCGGACCAACAGGAAATCATCCCGTTTTACTACAAATAGGGCGAATTTGACAGTTTGCTCATAGATGTAAGTTGGAACATGTGTACGTATTACAAATATGCCAAAAAATCAGTTTTGAAAAAAAAAATAAGGTATATTCTGAAAAAAAAATCGTACATTAAGGCTTTAATTAAAGATTGAGTTCAACACCCATGTCAACCATTGTTTATACCATGAGATGTTAGGATAGAACCTCTAGATCACTGCTAGCGATGGTATTGGACGCAACATCCCCCTGAGCACTACCTGTCGATCTAACGTTGCCTCTGATTGGTCAATTATGTGATATATTTACTTTAATCACCAATCAGAATGGAGTTTTGCAAATAATTCACCTCAACTTTTTGCGTGGTGAAATTGTTCTAACAATGTTGCTGATTGGCCCAATTGATGATGAAAACTTCTTTTTGGCCAATCAGCAGGTAGTTCTCATGGGGTTAACATGTCAGTTTTACTATTTGAATTAGTTTCTTTATATTTGTTTTACCGACTGGATGCTATGTACCATCAAAATAAGTTTTAAGTTTATAGAGCCAATAAAACTTTCGTTGACAAAAGTAAATCGCGAAAGCAAGTAACACTTATTGTGGCGCGAGAACCGCATAATATGATGAATATTGCAATACCTTTGTCCTGATATTGCTCAAATTCCAGCCAAAAGGAGTCATCGTTAACTTGAGAATTGCTTTGCATAACAATCCACATCCTGTTTGCGATAGATGTCATAACAGTCGGTGTAACTCCTCCATCGCGTGTAAAAATTATTGACGTAGAATTTATGACGTCATGACCATTTCCTATGGAAACGTAATTCTGCCATTTTTTATACACGGCAAATAATTGAAACGTTATGGAGATCCGGTGGTCTGTTGCAGCTGTGAAAAACCAGACGCAGTCTATGCCATATTGTGATAATATAGGGTATGAAAGGTTGTAGCTTACACTGTAGGTAGATAAGTCAATTTGTTGATCACCACACCTTTCTATATAAATGGCACAAGGACAAAACAACAATGCTCATTTAAGATTTACCGTACGGTCTACTCACGTTATCAAATTGGAAGATTAAAATACAGTACAGAAGTCTTTACAGAACTTACCGATGGCGACGACCTACACGAGTGCTGTGACAAGGGTCTGTGTCACTATTAAAGGGGGATGGCCCGATTTAATTTTATGAAGTTTTCATCTTGATTGAATGACCTTGACAACCAACCCCAGCTAAAAACGTAATTTGTTTTAACCCCAATAGAATACTTAATTAATATGGTCGACCAAAAGGGGCACTTTTCCCCAATGGCATCCAAACTAAACATCTGTCAGCCCTAAGAGAGTTAATTAGCAGCTTTTTTCTGATACCAAACATTTGACCATTTCTGGTAAAATCTGGGGGATGCACAGTGTCAACACCCTGTATTATAAATATTTTTTCCATACAGCTCAATACTCCGTTGAAATCAATATTCTATTATTAACACAGATAAAGAAAGTGCATATGCATTGTGTTATAGGACTTGCACCTGGAACTTAACTGAATGGGCTAAACGCGTTCCTTTATACCTATAAAGTATAATTGTCATTCTCAAAATTAAATATATCTCAATTTTTACTTTGGATTTCAAAATTTTTACTTTAAAAATGCAGTAAAAGATATCCACAGCAAGCTGCAAGGCCCCGATAATTAGTGTATTGCTTTTCGAGTGAGTGTACTGGAAACAAAACCCTGGTTTTACCTGAAAACAAATATTTTTTCTTGTAATAGAAACATCATATGGGGTACTAGAGCATGCACAAATCGTAATAATGTGTAGAATATAGAAACGCTGTGGTATCTCAGATGATAGTCATGGTATGCTTAGCCTGAGTCGCTCGGCCTATCTCGAACAAAATCGCGATGCGTAGCTGTTAAAAAACGAGAGGATTCGCTGTACTATCACGGCAATTTTTGACACGAAGATATAGGGATGATGACGATGTGGGATAATTTTTGCTGAATCATTACGTTATTCTTGACAAATACCTGTGAGGTTTTGTTTTGTTTGAAGCCAACTGAATCCCGATCGTTAATATATTCAAGCCGGATCGATCAAATCTAATGGCTTAAATTAGGCAGCCTGCACTTCCAAAAATTAACAATATATTACTCACTGAGTCGCTGGCCTGAGTGCTACCTTGTCTGGTATTACCATCGAGATATAATTTTTTCGCATTTTAAACCTTTTTATTCAAAGATAAATCATCTAGCAATAATTCTAGTCCTTATAACGATCGGTAACAACAAGATAAACAAAGATGTTAAAACAATAGAAGGGTTCACAAACCGCAATTCGATTCGTCTGAATACCCAGGACAGTTCGATATACCGTCACAAATAGCTGCGTCCTCCAAACATATACCACCTGATTTACATTCAGTCTTGCCTTCGCCACAGCCATCTAAAACCCACGAAGAAAGGAAAATATAATATGCGTAAATTCGTCGGCTGTATTCCATAGTGGCGTATAGTGAGGCATCGCGAATAAACAACTTTTCGAGAAAATCGGGTTTGAAGAAATACCAATTTAAAATCGAGTTGTGTAAATCAGACATTCATCATATTTTGAAAATGATGTGAAATTTCGGTAGATAACTAAATAGAGTTTATTTCTATATATTTTTCAAAGTAAATAAATACATAATATTGTTGGCAAACTGACAACAATAAGTATAAAACTATACGTCACAAAAAATGAGCTAATTATGACTGATGAGACCAAAAAAATGACCAAAAATCACTATACGCCACTATGGAATACAGCCGACGAATTCCACATATCGCTGTACTATATAGCGTTATGCAGAATTCAGTGAAATCTTAAAAGATTTAAGTTTGACAGATTTCTCTTAATTGTTGATTTTTACTAGTATTATGAAAGAATGAAAACACGCGGTCTTTTTTGTTCTTGCCGCTGCGAAAACTACCACATTGCAATTGGACAAGGCAGTTAAAGGAGGATTTCGTGATCCTAGCATCCTCTTTTTATGACATTTTCAGTACATATCCACGAAAAAGGCTATTCCCAAAATTTCAGTTGATTCTGATTTTGCGTTTGCGAGTTATGCATGATTATGTGTATTACACTGCTCCATATACAATGCTTTGTAATTTCGTTCTGGTGCACCAGAACGAAATTCAATTTCACGATATCTTTGCAAAACGAATTAATCTGCAAGAAATATTTTGTACATAAACATTATGTAGCCAGAGGTTTCCAGTGATATAAAAATCTCAACTTTTTTTGAGAAAAGTGGGGGATGAGGCTGTGGATCACGAAATGCCCCTTTAAAAGACTTTGTTTTGGGGTGCAAACTTTGCACGGTGTGCATCGTTAGCCATAGGGGCCATTATACGTTGGAAAAAATCTACAATGCTTTGCGGCATCATCCAAGCAGAATGCAAACGCTGCATTTAAGGTTAGCGAAGGGTTTTTCATGCGCTTAATTTCAGAGGGGCGTAAGTTCATAACAGAAACGGCCATGTACAAAATGAACAACCGTACCGGGACGCGGGCCTAATTATAATAGAATATCGATCCACGTTAAATACATGAAACTTGGCTTAGCTTGTGCCCGGAGCTCGTGAGTCGGGGGGGCACAAGCCGTTTTCGGCAATTTTCATGAGGATTTTTTGATCGATTGGGAGCACTTCCTCTGACCATCATGCCCGCCCCATGAAGCTACACAACCGTCTGGAAAATGTGTTGATTTTGAATTTTTATAGCCTTGATATCTTTGATGAAATAAATCAATGCTGCTATATTCCCCTGATAACAATGTAATAGGGTACAACAATAACATCAACAACAATATCAAAAAGTAATTATTTGTTAATCGAATTTGGTCAACAAGACAGACTTAGCAGGCCTACAAATTTCTGAATTATATTCAGATTCGTAGTCCAACGCTCTATCCACTCGGCCATACATCAGCTTACGCAATTGTTTGTCTTCGAAGCGGATATATAATTATAATTTGATGCAATGACGTGATTGAAATCGCGTCCGCATAATGGCTCTTAGAATAAACACGCATCTCGGGGCTAAAATTTTGGACAAACTGATGGAGAAAAACCTCGGTTTTTTTTGCAATACTAGTTTCGATTTGGAGTAAAAATCAAATGGGATAGCAATTGGCAGAATGTTGAGGAATAATGTAGGCATTCAGATGTCTAAATTAACGTCTCGTAATCATGATATCGATAATTTCACAAACTAGTTTTTTTCTCATGCAAGATTCTCCAAACTTTTCTCCCAAAACGAGCTTCTAAAATTGAATCAGTACTATATTTAGTTCTAATAAATGGTGACATTATTCTTTGATCGGTTTGTAGCACAATACAAAAAAGGAAAAAGCAATCACTCGGTATGGTTTTATACGGGGCACATATTTGAAAAAAAAATAGCATGGGACGCGTTTTTGGTCTCTTTTGCATGGTGCGTAAAAAGGATATAAACGAAGAAAACGGATTCTAAACAATTGTATAAACACACAAAAATAATGTAAATCTACATCCAAAGCACCAACATTTCTTGCACTGCGATATTTAATTGCTGAGAAAACTTGGTTTTAGAGAATAACTTTATACGTCTTTTATACGTTTTTTATACGTTTCTTTGTGAACCCTTAACAAATTTAAACTCACACATTGAACCTTTCCACAACACGTACTGAGCTCCACAACGCGTTGCGAGCTGTCCATGTTAAACGCGTTGTAAAAACTGGCAACTCGTTGCATGACCACAAAAATATGATAACCAATCACGACAATGCTTTACTGGGGTCTTTTGGTCTACTATTAAAGGCTTATTACGCCGTGATTGGTTATCATATTTGTTTGGTCTTGTAGCTAGCAACGCGTTGTGAGCTCACAATGTGTTGTGGAATGTTGTGAGTTTGAATTTGTAGAAATACAGGGTTCGCGTTCTGATTGGATGATAACGTAAGGCGTTGTGGAATTTTTGCAACCTGTTGTCCCAATCCGTATTTGCCCTTAAATTCTCCTGCATTTCCAACTGTTTCTCGTCACAAGATGGTGCCATGGCAATGAAATAAGTTAAAAGTTGCTTTAGAACACATTGCACCTGTGGTGGAAGCACTTTTAAACACATTACACGCGTTCTTAATTTGCTTTTTCTTTGGACGATATATTCTTCCACTTCCGTGTAGGGCCGTGTATAAAGTGAATTCCTGTTAATTAAAGCCAAATTGTAACATTTCCATAAGAGTTAGAATTGTATTTCTCTTCCACACAATGTTATAGCTTTTACGATCAGATACTAATAAACATACGTTCTTCTTTTTATTCCTACCAATGAGAGGAACAACTTGCAGTATATTACAACATGATAGAATACATTTTATATTTTGGCCCCCATTATGAACTTTGACCCCTCATTGGAAGCATAGGGGGCATAGATTTATCATAGTTTTATCATTTGAGGTGTAATGATGCCAAAAATCATTGGATCCACTAATGTAGCAAGACAAAATGCTAACTCAAATATCACCCCATAGCGCCCTGTACTATCCGACGCGTAAGGCGTGCCGTCCAAAGTATTCAGCAATATATTGCTGAAGTCCTCAGTTAACTTTAGCAATCTACTGAGGCATCGAGAAAGAAATATTGAGGAATCAAATAATGTATTCCACAGTGATAAATACGATGGTTGAGGATGCCTCAACTATATGTGACCGTCCACGGCGAATGAGCCGTAAATTCCTCCCCCGGTCAATTTTGTTTAATTTCGTGTTTAAAAATAAACATCATAAACTTAAAATGGTATATCATTTGACTTCAAACGATATCCAGAAGCAGGGTTATGGTTTGTTAAACTTTGCTCCTTCAACAAAATTATAGCTTTTACGTTTTTACATGTGTCTCTTTTTCCACATTGTTGGCAATAAATATCAAACAGTCATAATTGGCGGTCATTTCAAATCATCCCCAAGTCAACGAGGTTTAAGAAAGTTCTCTCATTGTTAATTGTTGGTTATGCATACCTGTACAAAATACAATGCCTGGTAACCCACCACTTGAACAGGATTTAGCATTATAAGCAAACAAAGACCAGAGCTATTAAAAGTTCTATAGCCATCTAAGGTAGAAGCTTATTATCCACTTCAACAATAGGATTATTGATTAGTTTTGACTATCGAAATGAGACGGATGTCGGGCCAGCTTAAGTTACCGATGAATATGACCTTCGTACATATTTTACACCGTAACTCGGAATACAATTTAGGGAATTTACGGCTCATTTGTGCTGCCGGGTCACATATGTATGGAGTAGTGATAAACCATTTTTGAGGAAGTCAGACTTGAATTTTGCGGATCCAAAATTGATGAAGTAACTGAGGACTTCACTAATGGTGAATTTGTCCGTGTCAGAAAGAAATCATTTAACAATAGTTAATTATTCTGCTCATAGGCCCTAAATTAATTTGAATGAAGAAAAATGAAATCGAATGCTTACAATTCAAAAAAGAAATTGGGATTGCGATCCAATTTCGTGCGAAAAAGAATGACACTTTTTTCAAATGTACGCACATGTGAAATTGGGCGGGAAAACCGATATAAATATGTCATTCATTCAATTAAATTCATTTATTCAGATATGATTTTCACATTATGATAAATACAATATTTTCAAAATATATAAACAACAAAAAAAAACAAATTTAAATTAAATGTATACATAATGAAATGTGTCTAATTATATAATTAGATAGCATATGTGACCCGGCAGCACAAACGAGCCGTAAATTCCCTAAATTGTATTCTGAGTTATGGTGTAAAATGTGTAGGAAGGTCGTATTCATCGGTCACTAAAGCTGGCGGCGACATCTGTCTTATTTTGATAGTCACAACACCAATCAATAATCCTATTATTGAAGTGGATAATAAGCTTCTACCTTAGATGGCTATAGAACTTTTAATAACTCTGGTCTTTGTTTGCTTTTGCTAAATCCTTTTCAAGTGGTGGGTTATTTGTATAGGTATGCATAACCAACAATTAACAATGAGAGAACCTTCTTAAACCTCGTTGACTTGGGGATGATTTGAAATGACCGCCAATTATGACTGTTTGATATTTATTGCCAGCAATGTGGAAAAAGAGACACACATAGAAACGAAAAAAGCTATAATTTTGTTGAAGGAGCAAAGTTTAACTAACCATAACTCCGCTTCTGGATATCGTTTGAAGTCAAATGATATACCATTTTTAAGTTTATGATGTTTATTTTTAAACACGAAATAAAACAAAATTGACCGGGAGAGGAATTTACGGCTCATTCGCCGTGGACGGTCACATATCACAAACACAATTTCCAAAATCATACAATAGAATAGGATAAGATCTGTCAGGACAGGGATAATACAATGCAGGAGAGAATCGATTCATGAAAAGCATATTATGATGCCTATATAACCAAAAGCATGCATCGTGCAAACAAGGGAAGAGGCCTACGCATCATACACTGGAACATGGAAACATTCAAACATTACAAACTAGCGCACGAGATCAAATTAATGATGCTTAATCGTATTCTTAATATATCAATATACAGGGGAGAGAAGAATTACGCATCGCACACTAGCACAATTAAACATGAATTTACAAATGGAAACATTACACGCATAGGCAGATATACCAGAGTAAAAACTCCGGACATATCTGCCTGTGCGGGACTCGAACCCCAGACCTCTCGCTTGTCGGGCGAGCGCTCTTACCACTGAGCTACACAGACTGTCCCTGATAAACAGGACTCAAGTCTGGTACTTATGGATATGAGCAGTCATGCGGGGTAAACAGTACAAACAACACATTACATACCAGTGTACGAGATCGCTCTTCCCTTGTTTGCATGATTATATTAGGCCGGCGGGTAAGCATCATTAATTGATCTCGTACACTGGTATGTAATGTGTTGTTTGCGTGTAATGTTTCCATTTGTAAATTCATGTTTAATTGTGCTAGTGTGCGATGCGTAATTCTTCTTTCCCCTGTACATGCATCGTGATTTGAGCCATTCACCTGTACTGTTCCTCTGGCGAATCTTGATTTGGAATCTTCCTCCATAATACCATACAGTACAAAGTGTCGTGTGAGTTAACCACATTTCGTTGCCATCCGCCAAGTAAATAGTCCCCGGTGTCACTCTGTTTACAAGCGTGGCTATGACAGAGTCTTCATCGGAAGGATCCAGACCATTTCCAACAGTGAATACATCGCCTCTTGGACTGACGGCGAAATAAATGATTTCAAGTTGGATTCTAGATCCTGCTATGCCACTTACTTGCCATAAGCAAGCTGAATTACAAATATAGGCAGAGGGCCATCTACTTGATTGCAGAAAGATCTCTTCCGTTGCATTTGTGAGATTACGAAAATGCCAACCACATATATCCCCTAGTATTGAAAGAAAACGAGATTCATTTTGTAAATGAGTAAAGGCTTTGACGTTGGCAATCCATCATAATCGGTCATTTCAAGTGACCATTTGTTAGAAACGCAAAACTTGTAGAAAGCAGTTTCGGTTTTCATTTCAGTTTGTTACATGATCATATCAGGTTTGAAATTACATTGATCAAAGTATACAAAATGAGTTTTTAAATTTCACAGGGCAAATATTCAGGAGCAGAAAAGTCGAACAAGTCAGTCTATAATGAAAGATTGGTTTAATGGCCGAATAATCCTAGAATTATTTCCCTGTTAAAAATATAGACCATCAAAATATTTTCGCCGAGATTACAAAATAATATAGGCCTACACTCGAGTGTCTATTAGTATGCATATCGTATGGAAGAGGATAGATTGAAGCTATATTACTTCCAGTATTATAATTCGTTATGAATTCGGCAGACGGCCGAATCCGGATTCGGCTTTTGGTAAATTCATTTTTGGCATGCATTATTTTTGAATTAGAGAACAAGGGATCAATGCTTTACCTATAGAGGGCAGCATATCGATTTTTTAACGGTTATCGTCTTTGTCCGTACTGCGAGTCACCGTTAGCTAACGCTGTATGCCGCCCTCTTTTGAATACTTACTATGCTGTTATCATCTGATCTCCGTTAAAAAATTGATATGCTGCCCTCTATTATGTATAGCATTGATCCCTTATTCTCAAATTCAAATGTAATGAATGCGTCAAATGAATTTACCAAAAGCCGAATCCGGATTCGGCCGTCTGCCGAATTCATAACGAATAGGCTAGTTGAATTTATTCAAGTTTTTTATTGCTTGAAAGAAATGACAGGAGAGAGAGAGTAGGAGGAGTGAGAGAAAGAGAGAGGGAGAGAGAGAGTCTCCAATAGTGTCTCCATTTCTCTACTTACTACAATGTCTTTCATCAGTGAAATCATAACATTGCGCTGAACCATCGCAGATTTGATCTTGGGTGATACATGATTTATCAGGGCACATAAAGTCACCTCCCTGATCATCTCCATTATCACACTCTAAATTAATAATAAGGTCAACTTTATTTTACATTCTTTAAAAAAAACCAGCAGTAAACGAATGCAGGAAATTGCTCGAATTTTTAGAATCTTTAATTTTTTAAACAAAAACTTACACATATTACAGGAATTTGGCCTATTATGCTTATCGAAAAAGCAGGAACACGTCTTCTTTTATTAGCATTATTATTAGCATGCATATTACAGGAGAATAAATGTTATAAGATAGACAGAATTAATTATATTGATAATATATTTTCCTTTGTGCTGATGTCGAGCATATCTAGGCATAACAGCTGAAATCTAGGAGATAACCAGGCCGTTGCAACTTCTATACTAAACAAAAAAAAATTTCATATTAGACTTTAAAAATCTTTTTTTTTTTTCAATTGAGCACAATCTGGCAGTTGATGTTGTTGTTGCAAACTGTGCGCGCAGTAATAAAACAATAATTTGTTTTAAATATTTTGTTTTTCTGATGACTTGCAGTTAATGTAAGATTTCTATTTGTGTGGCTATAGTGTAAATGATGATGATGATGACGACGACGATGATGATGATGATGATGATGATGATGATGATGATGGTGATGATGATGATGGTGTAGATGATGATGATGATGATGATTATGATGATGGTGTTGTTGTTGTTGTTGTTGTTGTTGTTGATGATGATGATGGTGATGTTGTTGTTGATGTTGATGATGATGATGATGATGATGATGGTGATGGTGATGTTGTTGTTGTTGTTGTTGTTGTTGTTGATGATGATGATGATGATGATGATGATGATGATGATGATGAGTCGTGATGGTGACGATGATGGCAGTGATGAAGGATTTAATTTAGTAATAAATTTTCAACCCCTCCTGCACCTCCACCCAGTCAATGTTGTTTTGATACTGAGACAGGAACGGACAATTGGTCTAGTATTGGCTCCAACATTGCTTTGGGGGGGTTGTGCAATATGAAACATTAATGTTTGCCTCTCATGTTACTTGCAATGTTTAAACAAAGAGCACGTTTCTATGGTATCAGTCACAGCAGAGAAGATGTAACCTGTTTACTTCTCATGTATATGTTTTTGCTTAACACGTGTGTCCTCATTGACCAATGTCCCACGCATTACTCACACACTTACTGCTATCTTCAGTAGACGAAAGTTCATACTAAGCAGGGAGGGATTCGTTCAGTGTGCATATATCTGTAGGGGATGTACGCGTATGTGAGCTTTCATATAGAGTTAAGTGCCCTAACCTGCCCCAAGCACTAAGTATGATATCATACTTATCGAGAGGACGATACACACACCATTTCCCTAACAAGTATGTTTTCATATTTATAGCAGAAAACCTACTTGGCGCATGCCTATATTAAATCATACTTATTTTTACAGTTTGCATATCTGAAGTCAGATGATTGCACATACTAAGCTAGCTTAATATTAAGTATGGTTTCATATTTATCAAAAGGCTTATGATCACCATGCCCGAGTAAGTATAAGTTCATACTTATAGCAGAAGACATCATTGACTAAACACATTAATATTGCTATCTTCAGTCCAAGAGAGCGCCAAATATGGATCAGGAGTATTACATAATAATACCCTGCTATGACAATAGCTGCACTAGGTTAAGCGTATAATCTCCTTATGTGGTTAGCATGGCTGGGCCAGGAAATCCACAAGGTCAGCCAATGTATGTACATGTATTCGGTACATGTGCCATATCTTTTACAATGGGTGATAAATTTCTGGTTTGTTTTATTTCAAAACGCAACATTCGATATTCTAAAGCTTGGTCCAAATCCAAGAGAAGAACCAACTCTAGTAATTTATGTGGTTTCAAATTATATCGGATGTTGCCTTTTTGATAGAAATGGTGTTTGTTGATGTGCACAGTTTCCCATTAGATCATAACATGCTGTTGTTATGACGTGTGCTATGACGTGACCCAAAAAATACATCATCTCCAAATACACAGTTCAGTGACCTCGAGGCCTCCATTCAACAAGAAAGTTAACCTGTTGTTATAGAAGATCATGCATTTATACCAAATACACTCAGAGGTCAATTTATGAGTGCACAAACATTATAGGGTCAACAAACTGTGCCTTTATAATCCGAACAACATGTGACATATTTTTTTAAGGCCAAATCGACTTTTACAATGTTTATTGAAGAGATAACATATGCATAATCTCAGTTTGCGAGTAGATAAGAGGTCAAATTTTTCCATGTTAAAAATAGAATTACATGCTAGGCATGTTTGTTCCTCTTTTTCGTTTGTGTATTAATCATCATCATCATCATCATCATCATCATCGTCATCGTCATCATTATCATCTTTGATTTGATTTGTTCATCATCATCATTATCATCATCATCATCATCATCATCATCATCATCATCGTCATCGTCATCATTATCATCATCATCGTCGTCGTCGTCATCACCATCATATCATCATCATTACCGGACTACTAGCCACAAACCCATACCAAGGAAAATAAAATATCAATTTTGCTGCAAGCCCTCAGAGAAAATTAATATACAAATATTTAAAATCATGTTTTATTACAACGTATCTAATAGTAATAGGAATTTACACACAACCATGACAACTGCTAAATTAAGCTGAAATGAAGAAAATATAGACTATAAAAAAGTCTATAATGAAAATAAATGTTGTTAACAGTTTGCATATCTGAAGTCAGATGATTGCACATACTAAGCTAGCTTAATATTAAGTATGGTTTCATATTTATCAAAAGGCTTATGATCACCATGCCCGAGTAAGTATAAGTTCATACTTATAGCAGAAGACATCATTGACTAAACACATTAATATTGCTATCTTCAGTAGACGAAAGTTCATACTAAGCAGGGAGGGATACGTTCAGTTGTATATGATCGATCATAGAGTAAAGTGCCATGACCTGTACCCACTTGAAGTAGCGATCAAAAGTGGCGAGCCCCCGCTTAGCGTCCTCGTTGGGTTCAGTGGCGGAGGCGCGCTTCACACGCTCTGGGGTGGGGTGGGGGGGGTGGTGAATCAAACAATTTTGGTGGGTATGCTATCCCGGAATTTTGAGGTGGTGGGTCTTTGGGAGTTGACGGCGTACCGGTAAAAAAGCAAGTTAAGCACTGTTTCGCTTGCCTCATCCTTCCACCAGAATAAGTTCTAAAAGATGACTAGAAATAAAATCGGAAAGGAGATGAAAAAAGACCAACGTACACCAAGATTTAAAGAATAGAATAAAACCATGCCATGAATAAAATAACGGCATGAAAAATACCCATACTGGTGGTTATTAAATTAAAACGCATTTCCCTTACGATGGAAATAAAATTAAAATAAAATACAACCCCCCCCCCCCCTAAAAAATTTGACAGTGATTCGAACCAGGGACCTCTAGATTACTAGCCCGGCGACTTACTGACTGAGCTATCAAGCAATACGATAATTATAGGCACACTTTTACAAATGATGAACTCAAGGTGGTTAGTTCAAGTGCAGATGATAAAGGAGTGTCATCTTCATTATATCGTCGGGTGCATCACATACTGGTCTATCTTGATTTTTTTTTTTTACTTTTCTGAGAAAATTGGTATATAGTTCTTTTTTACGAAGCTCTTCTAATTCAACAAATTACAGACCTCAATTTTTCATAAATAATTAGTTATAAAATATTAAATTTGAACTATCTATGATTTTTACAAAATACGGTTTTCACATACTGATCTATCTCGAAAAAAAACACGCATTTATAGAAAATCTCAATTGAAAATCTGCGTATTAAGTTTACCTTTCTATAATTTAATTAGATTATGGATTTTCATGAATGTGGTTTTAAATTAAAGCATATACTTAACAGATTTATTTAAGTGGAATCTTTAATTATATTTACGTATGCAATATTGCTTAAAAGTACACGTAAGTTGTAGTTCTGTATGTGAAATAGTTAATTTCCCGATATCGTATTTAAAGTGCATTACATACTGGTCTATCTCGATAAGCTTCGAGATAGACCAGTATGTGATGCGTCTAAAGTCACGTCACCGTTCGCGAACTCGAGATAGCCCACAAGATAGACCAGTATGTGATGCACTTTAAATACGATATAGGGAAATTAACTATTTCACATACAGAACTACAACTTTAGTGTAGTTTTAAGCAATATTGCATACGTAAATATAATTCAAGATTCCACTTAAATAAATCTTTTAAGTATATGATTTAATTTAAAACCACTTTTATGAAAATCCATAGTCTTATTAGATAATAGAAAAGTAAACTTCATACGAAGATTTTCAATTGCGATTTTCTCGAAATGCGTGTTTTTCGAGATAGACCAGTATGTGATGCGTCCGACGATATCTATCCTTATTCTTGAGTTTCACCTGCAGGTGTATGAAATGGTTCCCCTACTCATGTCAACATGGCGGTTTGAACACACGACACGATAAAATCTACTACTATTACTACTACAAGGGCCGAAGCAATGGTTAACCGTGTTCGGTGAACCCTCATATAACTATACACACTTCGATCGATTCACCGCTGAATAGAATAAAGAAACTATATATATATTTCTTTTATTGGTGGTAAATCAATTTAACCACATGTGCTGCAATGGGGTTAACCGTACACGGTTCACCATCTCTGAAATTATAAGCACGGAGGGGCATTATCAAGTTAAGTTAAATTAAGTTTGGACAACAAAAAAGTGCTAATATATGGATGATCTCTGTCACTTTATTTTAAACAGCGATTGCAAATGATCACGTGGTAGTTTCAACATTCATATTCTGCGCACTAATCCAACATATTTATGGTATGCCTACAACGATATAACTTCATACTTATAGCAGAAGACCTCATTGACCAATGTCCCACGCATTACTCACACACTTACTGCTATCTTCAGTAGACGAAAGTTCATACTAAGCAGGGAGGGATTCGTTCAGTGTGCATATATCTGTAGGGATGTACGCGTATGTGAGCTTTCATATAGAGTTAAGTGCCCTAACCTGCCCCAAGCACTAAGTATGATATCATACTTATCGAAAGGACGATACACACACCATTTCCCTAACAAGTATGTTTTCATATTTATAGCAGAAAACCTACTTGGCGCATGCCTATATTAAATCATACTTATTTTTACAGTTTGCATATCTGAAGTCAGATGATTGCACATACTAAGCTAGCTTAATATTAAGTATGGTTTCATATTTATCAAAAGGCTTATGATCACCATGCCCGAGTAAGTATAAGTTCATACTTATAGCAGAAGACATCATTGACTAAACACATTAATATTGCTATCTTCAGTCCAAGAGAGCGCCAAATATGGATCAGGAGTATTACATAATAATACCCTGCTATGACAATAGCTGCACTAGGTTAAGCGTATAATCTCCTTATGTGGTTAGCATGGCTGGGCCAGGAAATCCACAAGGTCAGCCAATGTATGTACATGTATTCGGTACATGTGCCATATCTTTACAATGGGTGATAAATTTCTGGTTTGTTTTATTTCAAAACGCAACATTCGATATTCTAAAGCTTGGTCCAAATCCAAGAGAAGAACCAACTCTGGTAATTTATGTGGTTTCAAATTATATCGGATGTTGCCTTTTTGATAGAAATGGTGTTTGTTGATGTGCACAGTTTCCCATTAGATCATAACATGCTGTTGTACATCCAAGGTCAAAGGTCTTTTAATCCACATTTGGCGTTGTTCTGGGACTGATCTTCAGTAGACGAAAGTTCATACTAAGCAGGGAGGGATACGTTCAGTTGTATATGATCGATCATAGAGGAAAGTGCCATGACCTGTACCCACTTGAAGTAGCGATCAAAAGTGGCGAGCCCCCGCTTAGCGTCCTCGTTGGGTTCAGTGGCGGAGGCGCGCTTCACACGCTCTAGGCCGCTTCCCTGGGGTGGGGTGCGGGGGGGTGAATCAAACAATTTTGGTGGGTATGTTATCCCGGAATTTTGAGGTGGTGGGTCTTTGGGAGTTGACGGCGTACCGGTAAAAAAGCAAGTTAAGCACTGTTTCGCTTGCCTCATCCTTCCACCAGAATAAGTTCTAAAAGATGACTAGAAATAAAATCGGAAAGGAGATGAAAAAAGACCAACGTACACCAAGATTTAAAAAATAGAATAAAACCATGCCATGAATAAAATAACGGCATGAAAAATACCCATACTGGTGTTATTAAATTAAAACGCATTTCCCTTACGATGGAAATAAAATAAAAATAAATACAACCCCCCTAAAAAATTTGACAGTTATTCGAACCAGGGACCTCTAGATTACTAGCCCGGCGACTTACTGACTGAGCTATCAAGCAATACGATAATTATAGGCACACTTTTACAAATGATGAACTCAAGGTGGTTAGTTCAAGTGCAGATGATAAAGGAGTGTCATCTTCATTATATCTATCCTTATTCTTGAGTTTCACCTGCAGGTGTATGAAATGGTTCCCCTACTCATGTCAACATGGCGGTTTGAACACACGACACGATAAAATCTACTACTATTACTACTACAAGGGCCGAAGCAATGGTTAACCGTGTTCGGTGAACCCTCATATAACTATACACACTTCGATCGATTCACCGCTGAATAGAATAAAGAAACTATATATATATTTCTTTTATTGGTGGTAAATCAATTTAACCACATGTGCTGCAATGGGGTTAACCGTACACGGTTCACCATCTCTGAAATTATAAGCACGGAGGGGCATTATCAAGTTAAGTTAAATTAAGTTTGGACAACAAAAAAGTGCTAATATATGGATGATCTCTGTCAGTTTATTTTAAACAGCGATTGCAAATGATCACGTGGTAGTTTCAACATTCATATTCTGCGCACTAATCTAACATATTTATGGTATGCCTACAACGATATAACTATATACTTATAGCAGAAGACCTCATTGACCAATGTCCCACGCATTACTCACACACTTACTGCTATCTTCAGTAGACGAAAGTTCATACTAAGCAGGGAGGATTCGTTCAGTGTGCATATATCTGTAGGGGATGTACGCGTATGTGAGCTTTCATATAGAGTTAAGTGCCCTAACCTGCCCCAAGCACTAAGTATGATATCATACTTATCGAAAGGACGATACACACACCATTTCCCTAACAAGTATGTTTTCATATTTATAGCAGAAAACCTACTTGGCGCATGCCTATATTAAATCATACTTATTTTATTACAGTTTGCATATCTGAAGTCAGATGATTGCACATACTAAGCTAGCTTAATATTAAGTATGGTTTCATATTTATCAAAAGGCTTATGATCACCATGCCCGAGTAAGTATAAGTTCATACTTATAGCAGAAGACATCATTGACTAAACACATTAATATTGCTATCTTCAGTAGACGAAAGTTCATACTAAGCAGGGTGGGATAAGTTCAGAGGTATATGATCGATTATAGAGTAATGAGGCATGACCTGTACCCACTTGAAGTAGCGATCAAAAGTGGCGAGCCCCGCTTAGCGTCCTCGTTGGGTTCAGTGGCGGAGGCGCGCTTCACACGCTCTAGGCCGCTTCCCTGGGGTGGGGGGGTGAATCAAACAATTTTGGTGGGTATGCTATCCCGGAATTTTGAGGTGGTGGGTCTTTGGGAGTTGACGGCGTACCGGTAAAAAAGCAAGTTAAGCACTGTTTCGCTTGCCTCATCCTTCCACCAGAATAAGTTCTAAAAGATGACTAGAAATAAAATCGGAAAGGAGATGAAAAAAGACCAACGTACACCAAGATTTAAAAAATAGAATAAAACCATGCCATGAATAAAATAACGGCATGAAAAATACCCATACTGGTGGTTATTAAATTAAAACGCATTTCCCTTACGATGGAAATAAAATTAAAATAAAATACAAACCCCCTAAAAAAATTTGACAGTGATTCGAACCAGGGACCTCTAGATTACTAGCCCGGGGAATTACTGACTGAGCTATCAAGCAATACGATAATTATAGGCACACTTTTACAAATGATGAACTCAAGGTGGTTAGTTCAAGTGCAGATGATAAAGGAGTGTCATCTTCATTATATCTATCCTTATTCTTGAGTTTCACCTGCAGGTGTATGAAATGGTTCCCCTACTCATGTCAACATGGCGGTTTGAACACACGACACGATAAAATCTACTACTAGGGATGCCCAGTGCCGTACTATTACGCTGACTTTCGTATTCGGCGAGGAGGACGATTTCGACCTCCTGGTTTGTTTACAAACAGAGAGGTAGACAAAAACCGTTCCGCTTGTCCAAACACTCAAGTATCAGAAGGATGGTCCACAATAGCGTGATTCACGTAACCTGAATGGGGATTAAAAAGCTGTCACGTAGAACCATGTGCTTCTATTGTCCAATTTGCCATCAAGATTTCATATGGAAACAGTTCAGACCCAGTACACGATCATGTCAGAAATTAATATTTTGTTCTGGGTCTGATTATTCGGACTAAGGGATGCCCACTGTCAATAAAGTTTACACTAGAACGATTCTTCGTTTACTGTGTGCGTGCACTCACACACGTATTGTCTATGGAGAAACTGATCGATACAAGAAATCCCAGGCCTGTTAAATGGCGTACATACTTGTTTTGATCCAAATGTAGGCCAATATCAGGGTGTTTCAAGAAATTCCTGATTCCACCAGAAAACATTAACCAAACTTTTTCCTGTTTGGTCAGTAAATAGAGAGGACCTTCCTTCATGAAGAGATCAACTTTTTTAATGAAAAATTTAATGAGATGAGAACTACAACAGGTTGAAGTGACACCATTCCGTGCATCAGGTGTTCAAACGCAATTATCTCCGAATTTGGAGTGAATCAGACAAGCAAACTTACATACTCATAAAATTTAACTATTTTTGAAGACAAAATGTGTAGGATGTTAAGAAATTTAAGAATGTTTAAGCCTACCGCGGCCCATCTCAAATCATGCACTTCCCCGTGCACTTCTCACTACCATGTCCATTTCATATGCTATCCACCGGGGCTATCCATCATGGCTTCCATGCACACACAGTGTATTGCTCAATGTAGTAAAGATAACCTTTGAGTTGGAGCAAATTTCTCAAAATTGGTAGTGATTAATGTTACCAAACTTATGCCATGATGAAATATAATAATTTTTGAAGATAAAATGTGCTGACCTTAAAAGATTGAACAATGTTTAAGACTACCGCTTTTCATTTGAAATAATGCACTTATTGTACATCTCCTCTATGGAGATATTTTCCATGGCGGCCATCTATGATCATGCTTGAGGTTTCACCAAACAAACCATGGGTTTTGAGGTCTTATATTTTTTGTTGTATGTCAACAAAATCGATTAAATTTTCAGGATGATCTTATTTTCATGTTATTATAAGCAAATATAATGTTCCAGATAAGCTAGTTAATAAATACATTAAGAAAAAGTACCTTAAAGTTGCACTTTCTGTTAGTATTCCTTTTTGGACTTTAACTTTTTAAAATGTTCTAGCAGCCCTATATAAAACCGTGACACTCGAAAGGCCATATCTCTGGAATGAAACGTCCGATTAAGATTATTTAAACGCCAAAATGTTTCTTTCATTAATTCCCAGCCAATAAGTTAGGTCTGAATCAATTTAAAAGTACTTCAATTTTTAGTGGACATGCCTACTACTACTATTACTACTACAAGGGCCGAAGCAATGGTTAACCGTGTTCGGTGAACCCTCATATAACTATACACACTTCGATCGATTCACCGCTGAATAGAATAAAGAAACTATATATATTTCTTTTATTGGTGGTAAATCAATTTAACCACATGTGCTGCAATGGGGTTAACCGTACACGGTTCACCATCTCTGAAATGATAAGCACGGAGAGGCATTATCAAGTTAAGTTAAATTAAGTTTGGACAACAAAAAAGTGCTAATATATGGATGATCTCTGTCAGTTTATTTTAAACAGCGATTGCAAATGATCACGTGGTAGTTTCAACATTCATATTCTGCGCACTAATCCAACATATTTATGGTATGCCTACAACGATATAACTTCATACTTATAGCAGAAGACCTCATTGACCAATGTCCCACGCATTACTCACACACTTACTGCTATCTTCAGTAGACGAAAGTTCATACTAAGCAGGGAGGGATTCGTTCAGTGTGCATATATCTGTAGGGGATGTACGCGTATGTGAGCTTTCATATAGAGTTAAGTGCCCTAACCTGCCCCAAGCACTAATTATGATATCATACTTATCGAAAGGACGATACACACACCATTTCCCTAACAAGTATGTTTTCATATTTATAGCAGAAAACCTACTTGGCGCATGCCTATATTAAATCATACTTATTTTTACAGTTTGCATATCTGAAGTCAGATGATTGCACATACTAAGCTAGCTTAATATTAAGTATGGTTTCATATTTATCAAAAGGCTTATGATCACCATGCCCGAGTAAGTATAAGTTCATACTTATAGCAGAAGACATCATTGACTAAACACATTAATATTGCTATCTTCAGTCCAAGAGAGCGCCAAATATGGATCAGGAGTATTACATAATAATACCCTGCTATGACAATAGCTGCACTAGGTTAAGCGTATAATCTCCTTATGTGGTTAGCATGGCTGGGCCAGGAAATCCACAAGGTTAGCCAATGTATGTACATGTATTCGGTACATGTGCCATATCTTTTACAATGGGTGATAGATTTCTGGTTTGTTTTATTTCAAAACGCAACATTCGATATTCTAAAGCTTGGTCCAAATCCAAGAGAAGAACCAACTCTAGTAATTTATGTGGTTTCAAATTATATCGGATGTTGCCTTTTTGATAGAAATGGTGTTTGTTGATGTGCACAGTTTCCCATTAGATCATAACATGCTGTTGTACATCCAAGGTCAAAGGTCTTTTAATCCATATTTGGCGTTGTTCTGGGACTCATCTTCAGTAGACGAAAGTTCATACTAAGCAGGGAGGGATACGTTCAGTTGTATATGATCGATCATAGAGTAAAGTGCCATGACCTGTACCCACTTGAAGTAGCGATCAAAAGTGGCGAGCCCCGCTTAGCGTCCTCGTTGGGTTCAGTGGCGGAGGCGCGCTTCACACGCTCTAGGCCGCTTCCCTGGGGTGGGGTGGGGGTGAATCAAACAATTTTGGTGGGTATGTTATCCCGGAATTTTGAGGTGGTGGGTCTTTGGGAGTTGACGGCGTACCGGTAAAAAAGCAAGTTAAGCACTGTTTCGCTTGCCTCATCCTTCCACCAGAATAAGTTCTAAAAGATGACTAGAAATAAAATCGGAAAGGAGATGAAAAAAAGACCAACGTACACCAAGATTTAAAAAATAGAATAAAACCATGCCATGAATAAAATAACGGCATGAAAAATACCCATACTGGTGGTTATTAAATTAAAACGCATTTCCCTTACGATGGAAATAAAATAAAAATAAAATACAACCCCCCCCTAAAAAATTTGACAGTTATTCGAACCAGGGACCTCTAGATTACTAGCCCGGCGACTTACTGACTGAGCTATTAAGCAATACGATAATTATAGGCACATTTTTACAAATGATGAACTCAAGGTGGTTAGTTCAAGTGCAGATGATAAAGGAGTGTCATCTTCATTATATCTATCCTTATTCTTGAGTTTCACCTGCAGGTGTATGAAATGGTTCCCCTACTCATGTCAACATGGCGGTTTGAACACACGACACGATAAAATCTACTACTATTACTACTACAAGGGCCGAAGCAATGCATGATGCAGTCATGTCTACAGTAGAATTCATCTCGACCTTTGCAGGACTTAAACCCCATTAAAAGCTATTAAACCAAGATAACACTCATTGAAGCAGCTCAACTGATTAAATCAGATCTTCTCTGGTTGTGTACAAGTGTCTGTTTTCAATGTGCGACATCGCAATAAACCTGGTATTATAGCTTCAGTTGGGTAACCGATTATAAAGGAAACGAAAGGAAACAATGGTATGTGTACCATTGTTCACGAAATGAGACAAAGACCTGCTTTTTGTTAACCAGCATTCTTCAAAATGAGCAACATAATGATTGTTGGCTTAACACGGATTGGAAATAATTTCTTCATATTTTTGGTGTAATCTGTCGTTTACATATCCTTCCTAAAACACAAAAGTGCGACCCTCTCCAAACATCTAAATTAGCTAAAAATTTAGGACATGTTACAAAACTTTATTTTCTAGAACCTATTTAGAATAATTTAAATGTAGCTTTTACCTTTTTTTTGTGGCATCCTTCAGAAGTGAGCGGTCCGATACCAATATTTTCGGTCAAATCTCCATTCAATTAACACGCGGAGTTGGCTAGCTATGCCTTGCCCTCACTCATATTTTACAAAAGTGCGACCATTTCTGAACATCTAACCTAGCTGTAATTTTAGGTCATGTTAGAGAAATATATTTGCTAGAAGTTTTGGAGAATAAATAAAATATTGGCTGGTTATTTTTCACACAGTGATGTTAACTAGGCAAGTGTCCATTCTCCCAACATACATCATTTGTATAGGTCACGCGTCAATGGTGAGAGCAAGGATGATCTCCTGGATGGGGCAGCTTTAATTAGCATGAGGCTGCATTGATATGTAAATAGCGTATTGTTATTTAAATTTGTGCCCAGACGTATTGAGGGCGACAGTCCTGTTATCCAGACGGAGAATGGCTGCATATGCCGGGCATGTCAATTTACTGAGTGAAGGCTGATAATCACCTTTCTGTATAGGTAATAAGCTAGT